>NC_058131.1:361555599-361604542 GCF_016433145.1 Gracilinanus agilis | reverse complement strand
GAAGGGGAAAGGAGGAGCATGAATCATGTAACCATGTTAAAAATGAATATTAATAAATGTTAAAAAAAAATTTAAAAAAATGTTGTCTGTCCCTATCTGAATAGGCTTAAAGGCTTGGTTAAAGGAAGTGTTGTAATAGCTATCAACTACCCCAGAGATATTCCCTTGCTAAACAGTTTAATCTGAGATTGCTGCTTTGGTTTTTTGGTGGTATTGTTATTCAATTGTATCAGTTGTGTCTACCTCTTTATGATTTGATTTGGGATTTTTTTAACAAAAATGCTAGACTGGTTTGCCATTTCCTTCTTCGATTTATTTTTCAGATGAGGAAATGAGGTAAACAGTGACTTGCTCTGGGTTGCATAGCTAGTAAGTTTCTGAGGACAGATTTGAACTTCAAGCCTGGTACTCTATCCACTGCACCACCTACCTCCTTTGTCTTTAAAGGGAAGAATTAGTTTAGACTAGTCTCCTCCACAAGGGACAGCTCTCTTGTCCTTGTCACTCCTTGTCAAAATTAGGGATGGTTTGGTCTCCCTAAGGGGATGACTAATCATGGTCATCCTGATTGGATTCTGATTTTTTAGCCAAGATCATGAGAGGCAGTTGAGGTTCCCCCAAATAATTAATAGTCCCCCCAAATAACTAATAGTCTTCAGTTATCAGAAAGAGGTATGATCAGCCTCACCTGAAATCTAACCAGCTAACCTGAAGCCCCGTCCCTCTTTTTGTTCTTAATATAAATGGTCTTTTCTATCCCATCCAGGTCCCTGGCTTTGCCAAGATGGCCAAAGAGACCCATTTTATTAACTATATGTGTCACTTTTAGTAAACTATTATTTTGTCTGGAAAACTTGCCTCAGTGTCATTTTTTTTCACCACACCTTTTCTACTTTCTTTTCTCTTTATTCCCAACATCTCTCTTTATAATTGAGAGAAGGGTGTGGTCATTATAGATGCAATGCAATGACATAACGCAATCTGCTTCTCTTCTACTATTCTTCTCCCCAGTGCCCAGTCCCCTGTTAGAAATATTCATCCTTTCTTTTTTCCCCCTTTTATTCCCCACTTCATGCTCTAACATTCAAAGATGGAATTTGTTTTACTTATATCCAACCCAATCAATTTGCACTCATAATCTCCCAATTCCCTTTCTTCTTTCTCTGTCCCATTCTAATTTTCTGTTGAGCTTTATTCATTCTGCAACAAAATGTCTTTGGGTGTGTGCACATGCAAGTGTCTATACATATTCAATTTTCATCTCTTTGATTCAAAGACAAGTGAGGTTCACATACAACTTATTCCTCCAATCCCTTCCTCCTCATTTATATAGTCTTATTATCACAATTATATGAGATTATTAAAATGTAGCAATATGGTTCCCATGACCTCTGCCTTACTTACTCCTTTTGTGACCCATAAAAACAGAGTTCTGAGTGGAGATTTATTTTTTCTCTCTTCTAGGACTATAAATACTTTATCATGATACAGTACTTTCAAATCCCTTAAATGTATTTTCCTTTCTATGTTTCTCTTAGATTTCGTGTTTAAATTTCAAAATATTATTTCCAAGGCTAAAGACAAGATGGAAGTATAGAGAAAGCACTCAGCTGAGGTCTGCCAACATTTCTCTCCAAACAACTTTAAAACAATGCCTCAATTTGAATTTTGGAATGGTATAGTCAATGAAAGGTCAGAGTGAGATATTCTTTCAGCCAAGGAAAATTAAAAGCCTAGAAATAGAGATCTATCACATGAAAGAGAAGGTTGTCTGGAGCCTGCATGGATGAAACACCAGTAGTGGGACTAGGTAGTGGTGATTGAAGCAACAGCACCTTTATAAGTTTAAAGTCAGAGAAGGTAGAGACTGAAAGAATGGTACCAAAGAGATTGCATGAGACCCCTATGCTAGTATCCTCGGTTCAGGACCAGACAGCATTTGGTAACTCCATCACCTATCCCCTCTTCTGGGTCACAATTCAAGGACATAGATGGGCATTTTTAGTCAAGAAGTACTCAGTCCTAAGGGGCAACTGTATGGCAATTTCATGCACTCTCTCTGTCTGTCGGTCCATCTCTGTCTCTCTGTCTCTGTCTCTGTCTCTCTATGGATAGATAGATAGATAGATAGATAGATAGATAGATAGATAGATAGATAGATGTCACAGTTCAAGGGCAAGAAGGAACACTTTTGGCAAAGACATAATGGAAACCCTGAGGAGCAGAATCACTTCCTGTCTCAAGGGAACAAGCCTGAGGAGCAGTATTTTTTTAAGTTTAATTTTGAATATTTTCCCATTGTAACATGTTTCTTGTTCTTTCTCTCTCCCCCAATCCCCCCCTAACTCCCCTTAGCCAACACACAATTCCATTGGGTTTTACATGTATCATTGATCAAGACCTAATTCCACATTATTCATAGTTGGGCTAGAGTGATTGTTTAGTGTCTACATCCCCAATAATATCCCCATTAGCCCATGTGTTCAAGCAGTTGTTTTTCTTCTTTGTTTCCTCTCCTATAGTTCTTCCTCTGCATGTGGCTAGTTTTCTTTCTCATAAGTCCCTCAGCCTTGCTCTGGATTCTTGCATTGTTGCTAGTAGAGAAGTTCCTTATGTTCAATTGTACCACAGTATATCAGTTTCTGTGTACAATGTTCTTCTGGATCTGCTCCTTTCACTCTGCATCAATTCCTGGAGGCCATTCCAGTACACATGGAATTCTGAGGAGCAGTATTGACTGCAATGTGAAAGGATCAAAGGCTCTTCTTGGATAAAGGCCAGAATACATACCATAATTCCCACACCTTTCCCCAGATCACACCATCTTGGAAATAATAATAATAAAAAAAAACTTCCAACCCCACAGACCTACCTCTGAAAATACCAGTGCAAAAAACTTTAAAGGTTTAGATAATACACTTGCTCCACCCATGATGACAACAGAGCCCAATACTAACACAAGGTTCTAAATCAATAAACAGGGTGAGGGGAAAAGAAGCAAACAACTTAAAAAGAACCTGACCATAAAAATCAACTATGATAACAAGGAAGATCAAGACATAAACTCAGAAGCAAAAGTCAAAACAGTATAAGCAAAACCTCAGATAAAATTTTGAAATTGATATTAACACAACAAGAATTCCTGGAAGTGCTAAAATACTTTTTGAATTTAAATGAGGGTGGTTGAGAAAAAATAAGTAAAATAACTGAAAGCAAAGGAAGAAAATGATGAAAAGACAATTAGCAGTATAGTAAAGAAATATGAAAATACTAAAAAAAATTATAAAAAAGTGTTGGTCAAAAAAGGTGGGAAGGAGGCACAAACATTCACAGATGAAAAGAAATCCTTAAACAACAAAACAAAATTAGCCAAATAGAAATAGAGGTACAAAAGTTTACAGAAGAAAATAAATCCTTTAATATATGTATAATCCAGATCAATTTTTTTGCCATCTTTGGGAGAGGGAAGGGGAGGGAAAGAAAGAGACAATTTGGACCTTATAACTTCAGAAAACATGTGGAAAATAAATTGTTGTTGCATATAATTGGAAAAATGAAATATCTTTTAAAAGCAAAATTTTAAAAATGAATAAATAAAATGTTTGAAAAATAAATGTTTAATATTTAGCATTAGACAGATGGAAGCTAATGACTTTGAGACATCAAGAAGCAATAATATAAAATCAAATTAATGAATAAAAATAATAAAATATGAAATATCTCATTAAACAAACAACTGACCTGGAAAATAGACTGAGAACAAATAATTCAAAAATGTGTGGATCACCTGAAAACCATGATCAAGAAAGAGGGAAAACATCATATTTCAAGAAATTGTCCTAGAATCAGAGCATGAAACAGACATTGAAATAATCCACCAATTACCACCTGAGAGAGATCCTAAAATGAGAATGCTTAGGAATACTATAGTCAAATTCTAGAATTCCTAGGTCAAAGAGAAAACACTTCAAAAGAGCTAGAAAGAAACCATTAAAATACTATGGAGCCACAGTCAGGATTACAAAAGATTTAGCAGCTATCATATTCAAGGAGGGAGGCCTTGTAATATGCTATTCAAGAAAGCAAAAGTTGGGATTACAATTAAGAATAACCTACCTAGCAAAAGTGAATATATTCCTTCAAGGGAAACCATAAATATTTAATGAAATAGAAGAGTATCAAACATTCCTGATGAAAAGACAAGAGCTGAATAAAAAATTTCACTCTGAAATATAAGACTCAAGAGAAGAACAAGAGAAGACTTGTACAAAAATATTTATAGCTATGCTCTTTGTGGTGGCAAAAAACTGGAAAGCGAGGGTATGCCCTTCAATTGGGGAATGGCTGAACAAATTGTGGTATATGTTGGTGATGGAATACTATTGTGCTCAAAGGAATAATAAACTGGAGGAATTCCATGTGAACTGGAAAGACCTCCAGGAATTGATGCAGAGTGAAAGGAGCAGAGCTAGAAGAACTTTGTACAAAGAGACTGATACACTGTGGTAAAATTGAATGTAATGGACGTCTGTACGAGCATCAATTCAATGACCCAAGACAATTCTGAGGACTTTATGGAAAAGAACACTACCCACATTCAGAGGAAGGACTATAGGAGAGGAAACACAGAAGAAAAACAACTGCTTGAATACTTGGGTTGATGGGGACATGATTGGGGTTGTAGACCCAAAAGGACCACACCAATGTAACTATCAGTAATATGTAAATAAATCTTGACAGACCACACATGTTAAAACCAGTGGAAATGTGAGTTAGCTATGGGGGGGGGGAGGAGTTTGAGGGGGTGAAGGGTAAAGCAAAAACATGAATTATGTAACCATGGAAAATTTTTCTAAAAATAAAAAATAAAAAAATCAAAGGGAGAAATACACACACACACACACACACACACACACACACACACACACACACACACACACACCCTGCAACTGAGAACAGAAATCTGTCTTATCTAGCAATGAAGTAGGAGGGGAAATGGGTTAAGAGATAGGTGGCATGATAAAAGGAAAGGCAGTTAAAAAAAGGCAATGGTTAGAAACAAAACAGATTTTAAAGGAGGGTCAGGATAAAAAGCAGTAAAAGGATAAACAGAAGAAAATAAAATGGAGGGAAATGCACAGTTAGTAATCATGAATATGAATGTGAATAGGATGAGCACACCCACAAAAAAAGGGGGGATAGCAGAATGGATTAGAAACTAGAATCTTAGAACATATTGTTTACAAGAAACACATGTGGAACAGACACACTCACAGAATTAAAATAAAGGGGTATTTAGAATAGAATCTATTATGAGAAATAGAGAGAGCTGAGAAAAAAAGAGGCATGGCAATATGATCTCAGACAAAACAAAAGGAAAGACAGAAATAATAAAAAGAGTTAAGAAGAAAACTCTTTCTGGCTGAAAGGAACCATTGATAATGATGTAACATCAATACTAAACATATATGTACCAAATACAATAGTATCAAAATTCTTTAAAGAAGAGTTAAATGAATTAGAGGAGGAAACAGAAAGTAAAACCATACTAATAGAGGACCTCAAAATTCCCCTATCAGAGTTAGATAAATATAAACATAAATCAGAAAGAAGTCAAGCATGTGAATAGAATCTTAGAACAATTAGATAAAAATACTTTCTTCACAAATAAAGTCAAATTTAAATAATTGGATAAATAGTAACTGTGCATGGGTAGGTAGAGCCAATATAATAACATGATCGATCTGTCTAAACTAATCAACTTATTCAATGACATCTCAATTAAATTACCAAATAAAAATTTTATTGAGCTAGAAAAAGTAACAAAATTCATTTTGAAGGGAAAACTCAAGATCAAAGAAATTAATTTTTAAAAAGTAAACTATGGAAGTCTAGCAATAGTAGAACTTACAGTAAAAATAAGATGGTTATCAAAACTATATGGTACCACCTAAGAAATAGAAAGTGAATCACTGGAACAAAGTGGACATACAATCCACAGTAGTAAATGATTATAGTAACCTTGTGTTTGACAAATGTCAAGATTCAAGCTTTTGGAATAAGAATTCTCTATTTCAGAAAAGAAATGTTGGAAAAACTAGAAAACCATCTGGCAGAAACTAGATATAGAGCAATATCTTATACCATTTACCAAGATAAGGTAAAAATAAATATATGACCTAGACATAAAAGGAGATATCATAAATTCACAGAACATAGAACATCATACCTATGAGTTACATAGATAGGAAAAAAATTCATGAATAAATGAAAGAGAGCATTTTGATATATAAAATGGATGATTTTTGTTACATTACATTAAAAAGATTCAATTTAAATTAAAAAAATAAAATCAATGCAACCAAGATTAGAAAGAAAGTGGAAAACGGGGGGAAAATGTTTATAACGAGTGTCTATGACAAAGGCCTCATTTCTCAACTATATAGAGATCTCTGCCAAATTTATAATATTATGTCTTCCCCAATTGACAGTCAAATAATATGAACAGGGAATTTTTGGATGAAGAAATCAAAGCTAAAGATAGTCATATGAAAAAATACTCAAAATCATTATTGATTAGACAAATGCAAATTAAAATAAAACTGAGATACCATCTTATATCTATCAGATTGACTAAAATGATACAAGAGAAAAATGACCAATGGCGGGGAATGTGGAATAATGGGGGAAAAGATATATTCCTTTCTAGTCCCATTTAGCTTTTCCCATTTATTTTCAAATAAATTTGAAAAAAATTGGTAAGGGAGTTCTACCAAATCCATTTTATGACACTAATGAGTTTGTTCCTTAAATCAAGAAGAGCAAAAACAAAGAAGCAGAATAACTTCCCTAATGAATATCAATGTAAAAATTGTAAATAAAATAACAGCAAGATTTGCAGAAATGTCATATGCTATAACCAGATGAGATTTACATGAGTATTGCAAACCTTATTCAAAATGAGGAAATAAACATAATTAGAAGTAAAATTGAGCATATTAATAGCAAAGCCAAGAGAAATCATATAATTATATCATTAGGTGTAGAAAAAACCTTCAATAAAACACTTTCAGTTAGAGAAACTCAAATAAAACAACTCTTTTATACTGTCAGAAAAGAAAAATTACAAATGCAGGGGAAGTAGGTAGAAAAATTGGAGTACTAATGCCCTCTTGGTGGAGTTGTGAACTAATTCAGTCTTCTTGGAGAACCATTTGGAACTATGTCCAAAGGACTATGAACCTCTGCGTACCCTTTTATCCAGCAATATCCCTGATAGGTCTATGTTCCAAAAAGGACCAATTTGTACAAAGTATATTTATAGTAACTCTTTTTGTGATGGCAAAAAATTGAAAACTGAGGGGATGCCCATCAATTGGTGAATGAACAAATTGTGATATATGATTGTGATATAATGCTTTTATGATATAAGAAATAGTGAACAGGATGATTTCAGAAAAACCTGGGAAAATTTCAAAAATACTGTATTTAGTCACTTCTGTCTTCTTCATTAAGAATATTTCAAAGGTCCCTAATTCATTTAATATACATTTTCCCCCTTGTAAGATTATACTCAACTTTTCTAAGGTTTTTTTTTTTAAGCCTTTTTCTTCTCCCTTCTAGAACACTGTGAACTACCAAGTCTCATGGCTTTTTGAATTCTTTTGCTATTTTTAGTATTTCAAATTTGTCTTTGAAATTCTGGATTCTAATATTTCTGGGAATTTTCATTTTTTTTCAGGTCTGGGAATTTTTCATTCATGTTTACTTAAAATATTGTATTTAGGCTAGTTTATAGTTGAGGCTTTCAGGTAATTGATAATTTTTAGACTATCTCGGCTTTTTTTCCAGGTCATCATAATGTTGAGGGTATAATGTATACCTTATGATATTTTTTCAGCCTTTCAATTTATGATCTCTTTCTGGTCCAATCTAATTTTCAAGGTGTCGGTTATTTGATAAAGCTTCTTTTGCCTTCTATACTCAGTAGTTTATTCTCCTTCAAATTATTTCCCTACATCTCTCATCTAATTTCTCAATCTTTCCTCTAGAGTTTCTATTTCATTTATATTATCAGCTTTTAACTCTTTTGCATCATTTTTTCTAGGAATCCCAGTAGAGATTGTAGCAAATCTGTAATTTTAAAAATACTTCATATAGAATGGTATGGTTACTCTCTTCTTCTGAGTTTTGCTTTATGTTTCCCTTGATTTTCTAAATTAGGGCTTTTAACGCTATCACTAAGATTTCCTTTTCATATATTCTCAAATATGGTGGTCAAGCTTTTTTTTTTTTGTCCTGACCTCCTTTCCCTGAGTTTATTCTACTGGATTTCCAATTGATTTATATGGTAAGAGCATCAGCAAATTTTAGAGTCCAAAGCCATAGCCCTCTGTTTGACTTTCCCTTAATAAGGGCAATGAGTGGTTCTCTATCCTCCTAGAGATTTTCTTGATTAGGAAAGTGAATGATGTCTCCTGGATTTCCCTTGATTAGGATGCTGGAAGTCTATCACAGGGTCTCCTTCAATCAGGGTGCTACCTGACCCTTGTACACCTTTGGAGTTTTCCCTCTTGAGGTGAGATGGGTTTTATATACCTTAAGTTTTTGTTTCCCTAATCAGGGCATTAGGCTATCTTCTGCTCCACCCCCAGCCCATTGAACTTCACTAGTCAATATGCTGGATGATCTGCTGATCCACCTTAGAACTTTCCCATTTAGAACATAGTCTCTTCTGTTCTCTCTGGAAGTTTTTGTGGCAGAGCACTGGATAACCTTCTATTTCCTTTGGAACTTCCACAGTCAAAGTTCAAAGTGGGCTTCCATTTTCCCCTGGAGCTTCTCTGGAGAGGATGCTGCTGCTTTAGTCCCTGTTTCACTAAGGTTATTCCTATCAAGGCATTCTTCTTTTAAATCTGGAGATTTCAACAGTCAGAAGGTTTCCAATTTGTATATCTATGTTCTTTCTGTCTTCTCTAGTAGGACTTTTTTTTTAAATGTTTGAAACTGGGTATGTTTTTTAAATTCAATTTTTTTGCATGCCAATACAACTTATTAAAAACTCTTATCTTCTGTCTTACAATTAACGCTAGGTATCAGATCTAAGGCAGAAAAGTGGTAAGGGCGAGGCAAATGGAATCAAATGACTTACAGCATCACAAAGCCAAGAAGTATCTGAGACCTGGTTTGAACCCAGGACCGCTGTCCCAGGCCTGACTCTCTATCCATTGAACCACCTACTTTCCTCATTGATAAAATTTTTAATAATTGTTTTCTGGCATTTTGTGATCCACGTCCCTCCTTCTTTCTCCCCGTTCCCCAAGAAGGCATGTAATATGATATCAGTTATAAATGTGTTATCATGCAATACATTTTCACATTTATCATTTGAAAGGAGACACATATTGTTTACGAGACTAAGTGTGTTTTGATGTAATTATGACAGATGAAGGGACTTACTGACATTACCCTCTGGGTTCATTTTGTTGCTGTTTATTTTTATTGTATTGCTGTTTTTTATATCATTGTAGGCATAAAGACCAGAGAGGTGCTTTTCTTTGTTATCAGATGACCATCTTAGCTGGAAATCCTAAAGGATTATTTATTATTAAAATATACTGTTTTTCTGGTTCTACTTGTTTTAATTTTCATCAACTATGTTATCTTCCTATTGTCTTCCTGTGTTTCTCTGAATTCATTAAAGTCATAATTTATTAATAATAATAAGTTATTATAATCAGACACAAAAATTGTTTCACTCAATTTATAGACATCTAATTTCCAGGACTTTGCAATGAACTACTTACTATTAATGTTCTGGGGTATATAGATAACCTTGCTTCTTTTTTTTTTCTAACCTTGGCCTCCTTGAAATGATTCTAGCAGAGAGCTCTGTGGGTCAAAGGCATAGATGATTTAATAATTTTTAGCATAATTCCAAACATTGTTTTTTTTCAGAAGAGTTGGAAAAAACTCCTAGCCTCCAAAATATTATATTATATTATGCCTGCTCCATCAATAAATATTCCCACTTTTTGTTACTGTGGTTAATTTGCTAATGTAATATTAAAAATTAATATTATACCAAATGTAATGTGCTAAATGTAATATTTATAAAATTGTTTGGAAATATAATATTTGTTTTAAAATATGATTGTGGTTGTCATTTATAAAAATAACTAACCCTTAAGTCACAAGAACGATAGTAGTTTTAACAATTTAATTTTAATATATCTTACCAGCCCACATGAGTGTCTTCTGCCCAAGCCACCTAAGTCACATCACAGATAAGCTCCCAGCCAAAAATCTCCAAAGAAAAGCCCCAGCCTGCTCTACGGTCTCATTTTTATAGTCCTCCTTTTCTATGTCACATCCTTTCCCTGCTACACAAGTCTAGCACATCTCAGGAACCAATCAAAGTCTCTGTTTGGAGTATTCCAGCCAAGCCAATGGGCTGGTGCAGAGGAGCAGAAAGTTCACGCTACTGGGATTAAGGGGTTCCCTTCACACAATCCCCCCATGATTCTTTGGGAGTTAAGCGTTTTGAAATATCCCAGATTTACAAGCTTAGTATTCCTCAATGAATCATTTCACATAAACAACTTATATCTCTAAAGATCTCTTACTAGAGGTGCATACAATATTGTACTTTCTAAGAAGAAATTACAATAATTTGGGGATAACAGGGAAATAAAAGAGAAAGGAAAACCATTGATTGGTAGGCACGTTGACAATAATGCCAATTAGGGGGCAATCCCCTTTGGCATAAAAGCTTATATTCAGAATAAATGTGTTCAACCACCTTCAGTTTGATTCACATCCCAAAGTTCATTCTAGATCTTTTGATGCATTGTGTGGTTTGTGCAGGCTTCTTTAAGGCACCTTCTTCAAAAAGTTCACTTTCTTGATTTGGGGAGTTAGCAAACTTCTTTTCCTGAAATTTCTCTCAAAAATTTTTTTAATCTTGAATTTTATGAAAATTATACACTAAGTATGAAGTAAAACCAGACAATGTTTTTGATTTTCATATATACCATTATCAGTGATTTAAGGAAAACTTTTATCTGATAACATGCTAATTGTTATCCTAGTGTTGGTCTATCCTTGTGTATTTGGCATAAATCTAAGTTTACCATAGTGAATATATGTTAAAATATATTGTATTTTCATTAGGGATTTACTTAAAATTTTTGAAACAATATTCATTAGTATATGAGTGTGTAATTCTCATTTCTTACTTCATCCTTCCCTGTTTTTATATATTAAAGTATATTTATATCATAAAAAAGTAATTTACTAGTTTATTTTCTTGTTCAATTTTGGAAAGCAATTGCATATTTATTATTTTTTAGTATTTCACAACATTCAAATATAAATTAATCCAGATAAGAGTTTCCTCTTCCCTTTTTGTATTTCCTTTCCATTTATTCAATTTCTTTTTCTAAAACAGTATAGCTTAAGAGCTTTTTTCCCTATTCAAATATTTTATCTTGGCCTATATAATCATTTTCTTCATGTGTAAAATGAGAAATTTGGATTAGATTTCTTTTGGACTTCCTTCCAGTTCTAGAGCTATAATCCTACATTTCTTTTAAGTTCTCAATTTTGCTGCAATATTATTTATTTATTTATTTATTTATTTATTTGATTTTTTTTTTAAACCCTTATCTTCCATCTTGGAGTCAATACTGTGTATTGGCTCCAAGGCAGAAGAGTGGTAAGGGTAGGCAATGATGGTCAAGTGACTTTCCCACGGTCATACAGCTGGGAAGTATCTGAGGTCAGATTTGAACCTAGGACCTCCCGTCTCTAGGTCTGGCACTCAATCCACTGAGCTACCCAGATGCCCCTGCAATATTATTATATATGTGATGAAAAGCTTCAAAAATACATTTTGTTTGACCAAATATATATTCATTTGTTTTCAAATTTTCAGAGTGCTATTCCCTAATTTTCAAGATTTGTTTCTCTGCTTATTTTGATTTGTTGATTTTCTAGTCTTTTTTCAAGTTGTGCATTCAGTTCATTAATCCTATCGCTTTTTATTTTTGATAACGTATGTTTTTGTTATATACAATTTTGCTTTTTAAAGCTAATCTGAATATAACTCAGAAATGATATATCATTTTGAAATTATAATCTTCTTTCTTCAATGTTTTAAGTTATTTAGAATGCCATTATAAAATCACCATTCAGATCTATACCTTTGCATGAGTTTCTTTTATTTTAGTGCTTAATGTATTCTGCTATGTAATAGGTGTGCTTAACATTGTTATTTCTCGTTTAATTATGTTTTTGTCTTTGTCCTGACTCATGGTCTATTTTGGTAATGGTATCATGAGGTAATAAGAAACATGTATATTCTCTAATGCTTACATTAAGTATGTGCCAGTTTGTTCTTGTATTTTTTCTTTTCTTTCACAGCATGTTTGGGTCAATAGTTTCTTTTTTTATTCATTTTCAGCTCTGAGAGAGAAACATTAAAATCTCCCACAATGATTATGTCATTAATTTGCAACTATTTAAATTTTCCTTTGAGCTTAGATAATATACCATTGATATATATGTATATATATATGTGTGTGTGTGTGTCTATATCTATATGATAAGCATGTGTTCTTATTAAGAACACACATATCAATATGTATATATTTAGTGCACACATGTGTATATGACTCATGTGTATGTGCATCTATATGTGTTTATATACATACATACATACAAATATTTACATACATAAAGATAATGCTTCTAAGATACTATTAATAATACTGAATAGAGCTTGAAAAAACTTATCAATGTTTTGAATTCAACAACTGTATTATTTTTTATGAAACAAGGA
Source organism: Gracilinanus agilis (assembly GCF_016433145.1). Taxonomy (NCBI): domain Eukaryota; kingdom Metazoa; phylum Chordata; class Mammalia; order Didelphimorphia; family Didelphidae; genus Gracilinanus; species Gracilinanus agilis. The sequence continues at coordinate 361,591,701 of NC_058131.1, read as the reverse complement.
TCCATTTAATGAGGTGGTTTGAAACAAATGCACACACTTTCTCATAGGATTCTGGCTCTCTCAGTGGATTCCTCTTCTTGGTGACAGTGAGAAAAGTTGGAATATTCTGGAGAAACTGATTATCCTTTATTAATAATTAAAAATTAATAATCATTTATTATAGATATTGACAGCTATATTCTATGTTGAAAAAGGCAAACTCTCCAGAGCAAGGGAAACAAGTGATCTTGTGAAATTCTGCCTTAAGTAGACTACATCTGGACTATTATGTTTAGTTCTTGGCACCATAGTTGACAACATGGAGTGTACCCAAAGGAAAGTGGCTAGGGTAGTAAGTGAACTAGACAATATGGCAGGATAGAATTCACCAAAGAGGCAACATGTTGTAATAAAAAGAGTCTTGGAGTTGGCCTGAGAGGAGATCTGAGTTCCAATCCTGTCTCCTAAACTTGCAAACTATATGAATATGGTCAATTCATGTGACCTCTCAGAACTTTTGTTTCCACATCTGTCAAAGGAAAATAAGGAAACACTTGAAAGGCCTATCTCACATGATTTTCATGAAATTTAAATGAGATAGTATATGTAATTTAAAAAAAATAAAAGACAAGTAAACGTCAGTTGTTATTTTGTTAATGCCACTGAAGGAACTATGGGGTGTTTGACCAATAAAAGTAAAAAAAAAATGAGAGGGAAGAAATGAGTTCTGTCTTCATATAATTTCAGAGTTAGGATATGAACAGGCAAATGNGTGTACCCAAAGGAAAGTGGCTAGGGTAGTAAGTGAACTAGACAATATGGCAGGATAGAATTCACCAAAGAGGCAACATGTTGTAATAAAAAGAGTCTTGGAGTTGGCCTGAGAGGAGATCTGAGTTCCAATCCTGTCTCCTAAACTTGCAAACTATATGAATATGGTCAATTCATGTGACCTCTCAGAACTTTTGTTTCCACATCTGTCAAAGGAAAATAAGGAAACACTTGAAAGGCCTATCTCACATGATTTTCATGAAATTTAAATGAGATAGTATATGTAATTTAAAAAAAATAAAAGACAAGTAAACGTCAGTTGTTATTTTGTTAATGCCACTGAAGGAACTATGGGGTGTTTGACCAATAAAAGTAAAAAAAAAATGAGAGGGAAGAAATGAGTTCTGTCTTCATATAATTTCAGAGTTAGGATATGAACAGGCAAATGGTTTTTTCTGATATATACCCAAAGGATAAAACTAGAAGCAATGTGTAGAAATTGGAGAGAGACAGATTTCAGTTCTAATTAAGGAAAACATTATGGATACTCCAAAGTGGAATGGGTTCCATGATAATATCTTTGCCTTGGAAAGGAGTTCCTACTTTTAAAAGAATAATACTATCTTCTACAATTTGCTCAACAAGTGGTCATTTCCACGATGGGAAACCTGACAATGAAGCAGGTTTTCCAAACCTGAGATGGGAGATACATTAGATCAGAATTAGATGACCCACTTGTTTGGTATACTGTAGATAGAATTCCTGTTCAATCTGACGGCTTCTTAAGTCCCTTCCAACCTAGAAATTGGTATTTCTTCTGTTCAGTTTTTCAGTACTAGAGGTGACCAACATCATAAACAGATCCACAAAGGATCTTCAGAAGAGAAAGTAGTTGACAATCCTCTTTTTGGGAACACTGAAAGGCATGACCTGAAAGGAAACTTACAAAGCATGTGGTCAAAGGTCATTGAAGTCCTAAAAACCAGCAATTTTTCCAAAGCTTCTTTTGTTCTGGTTTGTCCTTCTTGTGAAAGGGCACTTCTGTTGGAAGAAAAACAGTTTGGTCTGTAGAAAGGTCCCCAGAGCCTCTGCCATGAGTGGATTGTAGTATAAAGATGATGTCACAAGCAAATGGTTGCTATGACAAGCAAATACAATCTGGGGAATCAATCACTAAGCAGTTTTGGCTAAGAACAAGGTTAAAGGAAAGCTGCATTCTAGCCAGTCATATTTGTTTCAAGCCAACACTTTACAGACTTCATGTCTGGAGTTGATCTTTTGAATTCCATGAGTTTCCCTGTGCCTTTAAAAAGTTATTGTGGAAAGTTGACCAAAAAGGAAAATGACAAATGTTGGAGCAGCTGTGGGAAAACAGGCATGTTAATGCAGTGTTGGTGGAGTTGTGAGTGTCTCATAAAGTTACTAAACTGCATGCCTTTTGATTCAGTAATATTAGGTATATATATATATATATATATATATATATATACACTATATATATATATATATATACACATACACACACACGCATACACACAAATATTTATAGCAGCTCTTTTTGTGACAAAAAAATTGGAAAGTAAGGGGCCACCCATCTACTGGGGACTAACTGAACAAAAGTTATATCTTTGAATGTAATGATGTCTTATTTTACTGTAAGAAATGAAGAGACACTCCTAGGGAAACCTGGAAATACTTCTATTACCTGATGCAGAGTGAAATGAGTAGAACCAGGAGAATGATTTATAAGAACAACACTGTGAAAACAAAAATAAAGGCCCTTGAAAGATTTAAGAAATTAATTCATTTCAGTGATTGACCATAAACTCTCCAAAGGATAGATGATAAAGAATGCAACCTATTTTCTGATAGAGATATTCGCCTAAATATGTAGAATGAAATATATATATATATATATATATATATATATATATATATATATATGTTTTAAATGGTTAATCTAGGAATTTGTTTTACTAAACTATATATATTTATTAGAAAATTTTTGTTCTGTTTTCAGTGTAAATAGGGAGGAGCAGGAAGAAGAGAAAAATACTTCTTAATTGAAAAAATAATTTTTAACAAGAGCTATTATGCAGCTCTACACAGTTAATAAGAAAACAAATTTAAGAGGTAGAAGCAGTTCATTGAGTCCAACTCCCTTATTTTACATTTGGGGAAACTGAGGTTTAGAGAAGTTCAGTGAGTCAGCCAATATCATACGACTAATTAGTACCAAATGCGGATTCTTATGTAGGTCTTCTTAGATCCAAATTCAGCACATGATTCATTCTGATTGGTTCATGTCCTGTGTCAGACTCTTATTAACAAGCTGTATGAACTTGAACAAATCACCCCTTCCTCAGCCTTTGTTTTTCCACTTGCAAAATGTTGGGCTAAAATCAAAGTATTTTTGTCTCATAAGAGACCCTTATGATCTAATCTGCTTTCACCTCATTTTACATGTGAGGAAACTGAGGCCTAGAAAATTTCAATGGCAAGTCTAAAGGATATAGTTTTATATATAACTAGAACAAGGACCTAAATTTCTTAATTCCTAATATAGAGCTCTTTCCAATACTCCATGCTGCTTTGCACAAAATGTTAGGGATAGAAGGAATTATAAAACATAGAATATTGAATGTCAGAGCTAGAAAGTATCTTAGGACAAAGGATGTCCTAACTAGAATAAGCCTCCAAGATGGCACAGAAGGAAGCGTCCCAGGTGTGGAGTCGGAAAATATGGGTCCCAATTCTAGTTCAAGACACTATGTGTGTGACCCTGAGCAAGTTCCTTTACTTCTGAAAGTAAAAATGTCTTTTACCTGTAATATGAAAGTTGTAAAGTTTAAGTTACTAAACCCTCAGGGATACTAGACTAATAGGACTTAGTAGACCTTATAACACAATGAGAATAATTAGTACTCTTTAAATGTATCCCTTGATTTTATAGATTTGGACACTGAGATCCAAAGAGAGAAAAGAGATATCTAATCCATCTGGGAACTAAAGAATCTTTGAAGGGGGAGATCCAAGATTTAGAACTGGAAGAAAATTCAAAGGCCATCTGGTCCAATGCTCTTATTTTACTGATAAGGAAACTCAGTCCCATGAAAGTTGTGACTTCACACAGCCCTGGATCTAGCAAGCTGTTAGAGGCATGGTTTAATCCAGGTCTCCTAACTCCTCCAACAGTACTCTTTCCAACACAGGATGTTATCTCTCAAGGAAGAACAAATGCAAAACAGAAATTTTCTGAAATAGCTCTCTTCACCTCACTTCCTGCTAACTCTCCTGTCTGCTCCAATTCCACACAAGCTGCCTTACCCATGTTAAAATGGCCCTTCTATCCATAGCCCTCCTCCCCACACCCAACAGCTTTCCAGAGCTTAGCAAAATGTCTGGCACATTTTGTTGTTGGTCAGTCATTTCATTCGTGTCTGACTCTTGGTGATTCTATTTGTGATTTTCTTGGCAAAAGTACTAGAGTGGTTTGGCATTTCCTTCTCTGACTCATTTTATAGATAAAGAATTTTAGGCAAACAAGGGTTGGGTGACTTGCCCAGGGTCACACAGCTAGTAAGTATCTGAGGCTAATTTTGAATTCAAGAAGATGAGTCTTCCTTACTCCAGGCCCTGTGTTCTATACATTAAACCATCTAGCAGCCCTTACCTGGTACATAATATTAAAGGTTAATAAATGTTTCTTGAGCTATCTATCTATCTATCTATCTATCTATCTATCTATCTATCTATCTAATCTATATCTGTCTGTCTGTCTGTCCATTCTCTCTGTCCAGTCTACATCTATCTGTCTGTCTATCTACCTACCTACTTACCTATCTGTCTTTCCAGTCTATCTATCTATCTATCTATCTATCTATCTATCTATCTATCTATCTATCTATCTATCTATCTATCATTTATCTGTCTAGCTACCTATCTACATGTATAGTCTATCTGTGTCTATTTGTCTGTCTAGCTTTCTTTCTCTCTATCCATCCATCCATCCATTCAGCTATCTATCTGTCTATCTATATCTGTCTGTCCATTCTCTCTGTCTATTCTCCCTGTCCTTCTATCTTTCTGTCTGTCCATTCTCTCTGTCCACTCTCCCTGTCCTTCTGTCTGCCTATCTATCTATCTATCTGTCTATCTACCTACCTACCTACCTACTTTTCTATCTGTCTGGTCTATCTGTTCATCTATCTGTCTGTGGATCTATTTACCTCTCTATATTTGTTAGTCTATCTATATACCTATCTATATCCATCTGTCTATTCAGTCTATCTGTCCATCCATCTGTCTGTCTTTCTATCTATCTATCAGTCTATCTACCTATCTATATCTGGTCTGTCTGCGTGTCTATTTGTCCATCTGTCTTTCTATCTATCCATCCATCCACCCATCCATTTATCTATCTATCTATATCTATTTCTGTCTATCTAAGTCTGTGTATCTATCTATCTATCTATCTATCTATCTATCTATCTATCTATCTATCTCTATCTCTGGTTCCATCCATCCATCCATCCACCTATCCATCTATCTGTCTGTCTCTCTCTATCTTTGTGCCTGTCATCTCTCCTCACCCTGGCAGGCAGATACTAATGAGGATTTTCTCTAACACTAGTGTCTCTACTCCAAGTACAACACTGGGTTATTCTTCTTCTTCGACTGATACTAGGATGTTATCTTTAAAGTCTAGGGCTGGGCTTCCAGATCAGTGCCTAGCCTGCTAGTCTTGTGCTCTCCTCTGTCCACAGCTTGAATCAGAGGGTGATTAGATAGGACAAATGGAGCCGGACATGCGTGCAAACTGCCCTCCTTCTTCCCCTCCCAGATCCAGTCCCCTGGGCTTTTCAAGCACATTCCCACTCCCTGACTCCTGAGGCTGGGCCCAAGATAAGGCTGGCTCTTTCCCTCTCTCTCCCGAACTGCTGTGGGAAAGCTGCTTTTTATTGTCCTGGATTTCTACATTTACAGCAACTAGAAAGGGGAAAATAGGGATGAGGGAGGGAGGGAGAGGGTCGAAGGATGGAAGAGTCAGCTTGGGGGGAGGGCAGGACAGCCGGAGGCCCTTTCGCTTGTGCAAACTTCCAGCCACAGGGGGTATTTAACTTTCTGCCCTGCTTGCTGTAATTCTCTCTCAGCATTGGATATACAGTTCAGATCAGGTTGCTATTGCTGTGATGACAGGCATTCAGCAGGCGCTGTAATTGCAGAGTTAAAACAGCTCATTTTCTTACTGGCAAGCTGTAGTTAGAGAGGTGCTAGGAGGCAGCCTGACTGTCTACAGAGAAACTGATCAAAGCCTAAAAAGGCATCTGGCTTGTCTCTGTTTTCTTTCACCACCCCCGGCTGCCCCCCTCACTTGAAAAAAAAAATGGTTAAAAAGTAATTTATGAAAATGAATACCTGTCCCTCTCCTGAGGCTAAAAGGCGGCCACATATTAGAGATATTAAATGAGAGCTTTTTTTTTTTTTTTACATTTTAGATTTTTTTTTTCTAATGAGAAAATTGGGGTGAGAAAATGCTCACTTAGATGTCCATTTCCATCAACTCCTCAGAGAAGGATTTTCCGTAATATTGGGGAGGACTTTTCTTATTCAGAGGATTTCCTGAAAGAGATTAAACTATCCCCAACTTCCATTCTCACTTATAGTCTGGCTAGATTTTCATTGCCCCACATGTTGTCTTGCCTTTTTTTCCTTGAACCCAGTGCAGTAGGATAATGGAAGTAAGTTGGAGGACATCTCCCTTGCAGTTTCATTATATGTTTCTGTTCCTCCACCTTCCCTAGTGAATTCAAGGCTTTAAAAAAAAACAAGCTTAATTCTTCAGTTGTAACCAAGTATACAAAGGTTTTGTTTTGTTTATTTGTTTTTTAATTTAAAAACTAAGAAACATTTTACTTCTTATAAATATTTTTTTAAAAAGCATTGAATGTAGAATCAAAGAACTTGGGTTCAAATCCCATGTCTGATCTCTTATTATTTGTACCACCTTAGACAAGTTATATAATCTCCCTAAGCCTCTGTTTGTAAAATGGAGGGATTGGATTAGATGTCCTCCATGGTCCATCGCAGCTTTTTTTAAAGTGCTTAGGCACTAGAAAGAAGTAAGTGAGGCAGTGGATTTGGTGAGAGTATATGAACAAAGAAAAAAATTAAAAGTAACAGAACTGCTATTTGTCTAGAGGAAAAAACAGCATGAAGAAAGGAAGAAAAAAGTCATTTGAAATGTCATTTAAAAAAAGGAAAATACCTTTAGGTATGTACAGCGAGGAGAAGGAAGCCCTAAAGACCTATAAATAAGTCACAGAGAACAGTTGCTGACTTTTCCTCAAGGTTTCTTGTCTTGGTTTTTTGCTTTTTTAGCTAGATTGGACTTTAATTCAACTGCTTCTTGAGGACAGGGACCATTGGGGATATCTACATTTCCTTTGCATCTGCACAGTCTGGCATAGGGCAGGGCCAAAGTAGGTGTTCAATAGATATTCATTCATTTTTTTGTGCTACTTGTGCCAGAGGTTCTAGAATCTCAGGGAAATATGAGGATGCTGCTGCATGGAATTTCCAGTGAAAAATTACTCAGAAGAAGCAATAAAAAGAAACATGTCGTCAAGGAGATGGATCCCTGGAAAAGAGGGTGAGCCAACCTCAAAGTAAAAGCAAAGGCTAAGTGAGGACAACTAGGGTGCTCCATTAAAATCCATGATCTTTCAAGAGATCAAGAGAGGGGGCCCCCAGCATGTTGGATGGCCTTCCTATGGAAGTTTAATGGGAGGATATAAATAAGAATCGCACAGGATGAGAAGGTATGGAAGGACTAGAAAAAGTATATTCATGGCATCAAAGATTCTTTGAAGTGAGTTCAGACATTATGGATGTGGTCTTTTGGGGAGGATTTTGGTATGTGTAGGATGTATCAATTACAATAATAAATCAGAGGAAGAGGAAGCAGAAAGGAAAAAAGTAAAGGAAGAGAAGAGAGAGGAGGAAGAAGGAAAAGAAAGAGAAAGATCTTGTGTTTATATAATTCTTTAATGTTTCCAAAGCACATGATATACATGATCTCCTTTGGTTCTCTAAACAGCCCTGCACTGTAAGTCCTAGGGATAGAGACTATGAAAAAACAGCAACAAACAAAAAATCCCTGCCTTTCCTTAGTGCAGATTAGCATCATTTTTTCCTGCCACTTAATGGATTTAGAGTTGTCTAGAGCATTAAGACATTAAGTGTCTTGCCCAGGGGCACCTAGTTAATATTTGTCAGGAAAGGGACTTGAATTCAGGTCTTCCAAGGTCCAAGATCAGCTCTCTTAAGATTAGCTCTCTTTACCACACCATGGTTCCTCTCAAGGTAGAGAGTGAAAGTACAATTATCCCCAGAGGATGGGGAAATCAAGGTGCAAAAAAATTAAATGACATTCTAAATTAACACAGCTAACAAAATGGTAGAACCAAGGCTGGAATTCAGATTCTCTCGCTCCATAACCAGTACTCTTACCAACATACTACATTATGTGGCATCATGGCTAGGAATCACACAACTTCCTGAAGGAACTCCCAAGAACAGGGCTCCTCAATTATACATGAGTAAGTTGATGTTACCTCTCATAGATGGGGGAATGACTAAGTTTGTGTTACTCCTCAATGTCTCTGATTTCTTTTTAGAACCCAGTTTCATCAATCCTATTTTGAATGATTCAAAGTAGATTTGTGGCAGCAGTAGAATTTGAGGTTGGTCCATGAGCTGCAGTATTTTCTCCTATTGGAAGGAATTGCTTAGAATAGCACTTCCCAAAGTTTGGAACTTTCTGTTTTACTCAATGTGAGAAAGGCTTCTAAGAAAGAATTTCCATGCCTGTGATATTTTCGTCTCTAAAATATTAGCCTTGAAATTATGAGTCAAAAATAATTATAATTAATCTAGCAATTTTTCAATATAACTTGATGGCATGACTTGGTGGATGGAAAACTGGACAAGAAGATCTCAATTCAATACTACCACTGATAATGTACTGACTAAAGATGTCACTTTATCTTTCAGTGCATAGACAATTCTCTGAGAATATAAGTTATAGAAAATTTGTCAACCTCCATTGGTGCAAGGAGTTCCCAACATCAATAAAATCATTTGTTTGGAACTAGTAGCAATAATAACTTGCATTTATGTGGAGCACAGGGATTACAAAACATTTCATTTTCTGAACAACCTTGCTTCGTAAGTCATATTAGTATCATTATCTTGACTTTACAAATGAAACTCTCAGAAATTTAGTGACTGTATCTGTGACACAACCTTGTATCTGACATGGGATTTGAATTCAAGTCTCTTTACTCAAAAATCATCACTTTACCCATATGCTACACAAGAAATGGTATTAATGTCACCTATTTTTCTTCAAAATTTCTTGGTTAGCTCTCTATTACATGGTTATCCTTATGTCTTTTAAGTCCCCAGAGATGTTATATTTGTGGTCCACAAGCTTCAAGGGGCTAGCTAAACTCCCTAGAGCTATCACAAGATTAAAAATGCAACTGGGAAAAAGTTTAACAAAATAAATATACATAATATAATAATAAGAAACATAGATAATATTAATTAGTGCTTTCCTAAATCAATACGCACTTTACAGGGATCCATTTCTAATTGAGTCTTATGCCACTACTTAGACTTACATTCCAAGATTCACAATACATTTCAAGCAAAAGATGGTAGATTGGTATAGTAGAAAGGACACTGGTTCTAACTCACTTTAGGATAGTCTTGTCTTCTCTTTAGGCCTCATTGGCCTCATCTGTCAAGTGAAAAGGCTGGTCTCATTGGTGGTCTCTTTGTTTTCTTCCATCCTAAATACCATGACCTTAAATATTACTGTCCCAATGGAACTTCAGAAACTGTAAGGCTCCCTACAGAGGTCAAAGAGTTCTAACTTTTATTATAAATTAGACAACTTATCAAACTACCAGAGAAGAATATTTATAAGTGATTAAAAGCTACTTAATTAAATTTCTTCTTACACTGCCCTCAAGGACCTCATAATCTAATAGAGGAGAGACCATAAGCAAACAAATAAGAACAAAAAAATATACACAAGATAAATAGGAAATAACAAGGGAAAGGCATTAGAATTAAGAAGAGTTGGGGAAAGTTTCCTGTAGAAGAAGATATTTTAGTTGGAACTTAAAGGAAGTTAAGGAAATCAATAGTCAGAGATGAGGAGGGAGAATGTTTCCAGGCATGAGGTACAGCCAGAAAAAATGTCCAAAGCCAAGAAATAGAGTGTCTTGTTTGTGGAATAGCCAGGATGCCCGTGACACAGGTTTGAAGAGTGTGTGGTAGGGAGTAAGGTATGAGAAAACTGGAAAAGTAAGAGGGGACTAGGTAATGATGGCTTTTGAATGTCAAACACAGGATTTTGTATGTGATCCTAATGGCTATAGGGAACCAATGGAGTTTATCGAATGGGGAAGGGGAGGGGTGACATAATCAGACAAGCACTTTAGGAAAATTATTTTGGTGGTTGAGTGGAGTATAAATTGGAGTGTAGAGAGACTTGAGACAAGCAGACCTGCCATCAAGTTTTTGTAGTAATCAAGTCACGAGGTAATAAGGGACTGTACTATATAGTACTGTCAGAATCAGAGGAGAGAGGGGGTAGTATCTAAGTGATGTGGAAAAGATAAAATCAACAAATCTTGGCAACAGATTGGATATGGTAGTTGAGAGATGGTGAGGAGTCAAAGATAATGTTTAGGTTTCCCACTTAAGGGGCAGGGAGAATGATGCTACCCTTGACCATATTAGAAAAGTTGTAGGGAGGGCAGGGTGAAAGGGAAAGATAAGGGGTTCTCTTTTGGATTTGCCGAGTTTAAAATTTCTACTGGGCATCCAGCTTGAGATGTCAGAAAGGCAGTTAGAGATGTGACAAGAAGTCAGCAGAGAGGTTAGGGCAAGGTATGTGGATTTAAGTATCATCAGCATAAAGCTGGTCATTAAATCCATAGTTGCTGATGTGTTCATCAAGTAAAGTGGTCTAGAGAGAAGAGAGAAGAGAATCCACAACAGAACCCTGTGGGACACTTCAAGTGAGAGGGTATAATCTAGATGAGAATCCAGCAGAGATACTTGGAAGGAGTAATCATGTAGCTTGAAGGAGAATCAGGAAAGTGGTGTTTCAGATAACTAGAGGGGAGAGAGCATTAGAGAGAACAGGGTGATTAATCATGCTAAAAGCTGCAGAGGGGTCAAAGGAAATGAGTATGGAGAAAATATCACTGGACTCGTATATTAAGAGGTCCTTGGTAATTTTTGAAAGAGTAGTTTTTGTTGAATGATGAGGATGGAATCTAGATTGTAAGGAATTAAGAAGAAAGTTGTAGGAGAGAAAATAGGGGCACCTTTTATAGATGGCTTTCTCAAGGAGAACCTCAAAGGGCAAAGAGAGACAGGATGATATTTAGTGATAATGGAAGGATCAAATGAGAATATTTTAAAGATGAAGGAGACAAATGCACATGTTTGCAGGTAGTAAGAAAGGATCCAGTAGACAGGAAGAGACTGAAAATAAATAATAAAGTGGGGATAAAAAGGAAGCAATCTGTTGGAGGAGACAGAATGGAATGAGGAGATTGTTGGTTCAGGGATTAATAAGAAATAATGCTATTTATTCATGTGAGACAAGGGTGAAGGAGGAGATAGTGGAAAAAGACATATAAGTGATGAAATGAATGAGGGATTCTTTTAGTATTTCATAGATAGTCAAGTAGTATTTGGGTTGGACATTTCTCATTCTCATGATGTGCTTGGCCTGCCTCCTTTTCTGATCATATATGCCTTCAGTTATTTTTCTATACAAGATAAATAATTTTTGCATTCATGCTGTAGCCTGCTTACACTTATGCATCTCTGCATTGCTCTCTACAACTAGGATCTAGATGAAGTCCTAGTTTGTTGTTGTATAGGCACAGCCAACTCTTCCTGGCCCCTTTTGGGATTTTTTTCACAAAGTTACTGGAGTGGTTTGCCATTTCCTTTTCCAGCTCATTTTACAGATGAGGAAACTGAGATAAACAGTTTTTTGACCAAGGCCACATTGCTAGTATATGTCTAAATCTGGATTTGAATTCAGATTTTCTTGACTCCAACCCTGGCACTCTATCCACTATGTCATCCAGCTGCCCTTAAGTCCTCCAGGTTTACGGTTACATAGTTACATATGCATATATAATATGCAACATATCAGTTATATATGTGAATTACAATTATATACTATCAATGAGAGGATTTTAAAGCCTAAAATGGGTTTTGATGGCAGAGAATAGTTTGGATTCATTGAAAATGCTCAGTTTCCTAAGTGCAGCCTGGCATGCTGCCCATTTATTAAATTCATGGGCCTGCACATGCATCTACATATCTGAATCTCAGTATTTTACTTATCAATAATATTTAATAAATCAATAACTAACCAATAAATTGTCTTATTGTTTTCCCTTCCTGGTCCCTCCTTTGCAACCATATACTCTCTTCTCTTTACTATTAGTCCTTGCTTGATTCTAAACTAAAACACTCTCATCATCATTTCTATCATCTTTATCAATTAACAGATATGAGATAGCATATACTTTGAAGTGATGTAAAAATGCCTGCCTTGAAATGCAAGATTTCTTGCATTTGCAATATTACTAGCCTTTATTTGATACTTACTATGTTCTAGGTGCTATGCTAGGCAATAAATTTCACAAATTAAAAACAAACAGAACATCCATAGAAAATAAATAATTGATAGCTAGTATTTATGTAGTTTCATAAGATTTGCAAAGCATTTACATAGGATATCATCTTTGATCCATATTCTGTGTGATAGATTCTTTTATTATCCCCATCTTATAGATGAGGAAACTGAGACTGGCAGAGGTTAATTGACTTATACAGAGTCATATAGCTAGTCAATGTCTAAGGAAAGCACTAATTGTAAGGTAATTAGTGGGGAAGGGGGAAACATTAATAAGCAGGGGGATCAGGAAAATGCTTTGCTCACAGAAAAGAAAATACATCTTTGAAAAACCAACCTGCCACCTTGCAAAAATAACGAAGGGCTATAAACCTCAAAGAGATCTGGGTTTTAATTACCAATAGACTTTCATCTCTATTTCTTCCTAACTTGACTTTTTAGCAATTTTCATAACTTATTAATATTTGGGGCCTGGGAACATGAAGATCCTTGTGAGAACTATGGAGGCAAAAAAAAGATGAAGACTTTCCTACTGTTTAATAATTTGTTACATAAGGAGGATCAATTTCTGATACCAATTAAAGTTTGGTTTTCCTTTTTCCCTTTGAATAGTTCCTTTGAATGGGACTAATTTCCTTTAAGAATTAAATCCCTCTCATGTCAATTTTCCATTCATTAAACTATAAAGTTGTACTTAGAGATGGACAATGAGACTAAAGTTAAAAAGCTCCCCAGCCTCACATGAGACTGACTCTCTTCGGCAGGACATGGCTCAGCAGAATAAATCTGTCATCCATTTCTCCCCCAAAGGACTTAGCATAGTAAAAAGCACACACTAAGCCTAGAACAGCCACCCCTTGTTGATTGATTTGTTATAGGAACACAGATTCCTAGACCTCAGAATGCTACAGTTCACATGAACCATATAAACTAATCCTTTCGTTTTGCCAATTGGGACACAGACTAAGAGGGGAAATGACTTTCTCAAGGTTATATAGTAAGCTGGAGAGCCATCCCGTCGTCTATTGCTTTCCAATCTAGTGTTCTTTCCATTAACCTACCTTTAGCAAGAGCACTGAAGGCTCAACACAGGCTGACAAAGTTTCCTTTTGTTACAGACTCATTCACACTCGGATACTCTAGTTCTGGCTCCCCTGGATCCCTCTGGATACTGTCTTTTCCCTAGTGAAACTCCTGGAGGCTCAGAACTGGATCATTCAGATAGAGCATCTGTCAGGATCCTGTCATCATTTTCTCCAGCCTCTGGAATTGCTCCATGGTGAGCACTTTATAGGATGATCTCAGGCTTACTGGTTAAACACATGGGCTACAGGGAAATGTCTCCATGCAACGCTCTCATTTTGACTTTCCATGTTCCACCTACAAACTGTTTTCCACTTGAAACATACTCACTGACTCACACCTTCTCAGCTTCTTCACAGACTCATCCCTTCTTCACTACTCTCCCCGTGTGACTCAGACCATTCATGCTTTAACCATAGCACTGGCTCTATCTAGGTCCACATTCTATTCTCTATGCACCACACTCCGAAGCATCCTTCCACTCGTGACCAGCATCAAAATATCTTGACTGGTCCTTGATACCGTTAGGGATTGATGAATTACTCCAGATAGCTACAAGCTATAAGTCCTCCTCCTTCTGTGTCTTGAATAACTACCCTTCCTCCCTTATGGTTTTTTATCTCTATTTTCAGCCCTTTGATGACAAATTAATAACATCCTCCCCTAGGTCCTAATTTAGGCAATATGCTGAAGTAGAAAAAAGAATTAGCTAAAGTCTCCCAAAGCCTTTCCCATTTCACATCCCTTCCATATTCCCTAGAACTTCATGTCTTAGCTATTTAATGTTTTTATGTTGTCCTAAGTTCTCTATTGTAATACCAAACCAGGACCAGAATAATTAAGCCATCTAAAATCATGTATAGACAGACAGAACTGGTTCTAACTGACTCAAATATGTTATTTCAGAATTTTACTGATTTTAATCTACTTAGGCTGGTTATGCCTGTGAGTGCTATTTCTTTTTTAAAATACTTTATTTTCCCCAAATTTGTGTAAGAACAATTTTTAACATTTAAAATTTTTTGAATTCCATGTTTGCTCCTTCCTTCCCTTCCACCTCCCCTTCCTGAGATAGTAAGCAATCTGACATGGATTTTACATGTGCAAGCATTTAAAACATTTTTCCATATCAGTCATTTTGAGGAAAAAATTTGAACAAAAAGAAAAGGAAGAAAGAAAGTGAAATATAGTATGTTTTGGTCTGCATTGAGAATCTATCAATTATTTCTCTAGAGACAGATGGCATTTTTTTTATCATGGGTACTTGGGGATTGTCTTGGATCACTGAGAATGAATCCTATCTATTTCTGATTAACATACATTCTAGGAGTATCTAGGTGGTACAAAACATAAAGTATTGGTTGTGGAGTCAGGAAGACTTGAGTTCAAATCCATCCTCTGGCATTTACTAGTTAATTGCATGACTCTAGGAAAGTCACTTAACCTCTGTTTGCTTCAGTTTCCTCATCTGTAAAATGGGGATAATAATAGCACCTGTGTCCCAGGGTTGTTGTGAGGATCAAATATAATAATAATTCTTAAGTGCTTTGCACAAGGTAGGTACTATATAAATATGAGTTTTATTATTAATATGCTAAAAGAGACTTATATGTATGAACTTATTTTCCTTTAATAATTTAGATGACCTTTCTTTTGCTTTTATAGCTGAGCTGAAGAAATAAAAACAGTACATTAGGTTAAGTTGACATTGCCAATAAATGTGAAATGGGTCGGTACTTCAAGGACCCATTATTTAAAAAAAGTGAGTAATCCTGAGATTGCTTGGTTGGCAATCTAGTGGTAAAGTTGAATTTAGCATAACTTACTCATTCCCTAAGTTTGAAAAAAATGTACTGAATATATATAGTGAGTAAAATTGCAACAATTAAGGAAGATGGTAAACTGTAGACAATATTGTTTGCTAAAAATTTAATTTTAAAAATTAAAATCAATAATGGAGAGTCTATTTGAAATTCCTGCTCCATATCTTAGCTTGTCCAGAGCCTACATGCTTAGTGCAAACAAGTTGGTGGACTTTTGATATGATGTCATCTGTAATGGTCTCTATCCCTCCCCTCATGGCAGTGACTCAGTCTGTATTGGAAGGTCCATTAATAGGTGAAAAACAGTGAAAGTGGCCAATTCTAGGAGAGAAAGGACATACAACAATATGGGGAGGGAAGGAAGAGAATAAGCATTTATGTAGTACATATTACATGCCAGGCACTGTGCTAAATAATTTTTAAAGCAAATATTTTTCTCATTAGGTCCTCACAACTCTGCAAGGTAAGTGCTACCATTATGCCCATTTTACAGCTGAAGAAACTGAGGCAAAGATTAAGTGACTTTCCCAGGATCACATAATATGTGTCTGAGTCTAGATCAGAACTGAGGTTTTTCAGACTTCAAGACCAGCTCTCTATCAAATACAGCACCAGTAAAGGAGGTTTGGAGGAGAAGGGACTTCAGGGTCTAGGGGTAAGTGGAATATAAATTAGTTTTTGGTCCTCTCCCAGGGGAGTTTTCATACAGCAAAGACCAATCAAAACCTCCTGACACCAAAAGCAAGAAGCCTAAGGCTACCTAGCTTTAGGAATCTTGGTTCAAGAAAATACATGTCACAATGGAAGAAGGAGGTGTCAAACAGTGAGGAGGTCTGATATAAGTTACTTACTGAAAATAGAAGATCCCAGTCCAACCCCAAAAAGAAATAGGGGAAAAAATAAGCAAATAACCTAGAAAAGGTCACAAATATAATAAAGAGATATACCCAAATATATACTCAGACAAAGACCCAACAGAAAATAAAAACAAGACTCTAAGTTCTATTGGGAAACAAGATATAATGGAACAACATTTTAATAAATCTTTGGAATGGTTCAAGACAGGAAAAAAATGTTAAAAGAGGAAATTGGGCCAGCAAAGAAACACATTTCCAAGACAAACAATTTAGTAGACAATTTAGAAAACACACGCACACAAGAAATCTCTATAGCAGAGCCTCAGAAAAAGGAAAACAATATATTTGGACTTCAAAAATAATGAAGAAAAGAAAATATATATCAATACTATGTGTGCAAAAAACAGTTGTCTTTGAAGATGGAATTCACAAGGATAAAAAGATCATAGGTTTCCCAGAAAAGGAAAAAAAAACCACAAGTACATATATAAACATAATGAATTTAAAAGATTGAATACTTTACTATAGGAAATAATGTAAGAAAAATGCCCAAAGTATGGAAAACAGAGGGCCAAGTGTTATCAATAGATTCCACAGATCTCTGACCAAAAGCAGCTTTGAGCATGTTGAGGTTAAATTTCTGAATTTCGAAGTGGGCACTTCTTCCATTGATACTGATAAGAATTGACGAACAAGCTTCTATGGATCAGCCTTTCTCTACTTTGTCCTGTCTTTGAATGACAACTGCTCCAGATCTCAGTACTGTACCTATACTTGAAAATTGTCAAATTTGTCAACCTTTCAGAGTTTCATACTTACAGTAGGAGAAGGTATCAGAGAAGGATTTCAGAGAAAAGTCCACAAATAAATATTATTGTAACAGTTTTGTTCAGTTTTTGTCCTTCATACTTGAAAAAGACTCAAATCATATCATTGGTGTGACTCATACATAACTCATACACAAACTGGATTTAAGTAAGGCAGAGTTACACAAAGGTCAGCCTACTTTCCCTTCTAGAGACACCAAAGTCCAATGGCAAGACCAAAGTCAAGATCACTGGTGATGGCTTGGGATACAATGGATGAGCTTCACTTCTTTGAAGTCTAATCAAGCTCTAAGCTCTCCAAAGTGACTGCTTCAGTCACCTTCATGGCTTTTGGAACAAATTGTTCTCACTTACCCCTTCCATAGGGTAGACAACTCTCTCATTCACTGAGGGGTAATGGAGGCTGTCAGTTTCCCTCAATTTGTTTTAATCAGCCTACCAAGATGGTTTTACTGAGGTATGGCCACTGAGCATGCTACAGCTTTTTGGAGCCACAAGTGAGAGCCATCCTACAAGTAATAGCACCAAAGGAAGTCCTTCTAGAATTTAAAATAATTTGACATTCTTACTCTGTATCCTCTAGTCCGAGAGGAAGTAGAATATATGATTGTCCATCCCCATGCCCCACTACAGTCTTTGTCATGTTGCTTATTTATTTTTTTTAATGTAAGCTTCTTGAGGGCAGATATTGCTTTTGATTTTCTTTGTATTTTCAACCCTTTTAATAGTGCTTAATACATAATAATCCCTTAATAAATGCATGCTGATTGATTGACATGTTATCTTTGAACTTCAAGTCTAATTGTTAAGCAGATGATCATTGAAGCTAATATAACTATCACCTCGAAAATCATTTGCATTAGAGTCTCCTCATGGTGAAGACTCATTATTCATTGCAGAGGAACTGGTAGTTTAATTATGTTGGGTTTTTTCTCATACTCTTTCTCTTACCTCAAAGACTGAAGAGAATATGGAAGTGTGTCTTCTCTTTAGAAACTAGAAGTCCAAAGACCAGGATTTCTCTTCTCTCCCAAGCTATCACAACTCTGGCCCTCATAAAGGCTGAGTCAATATTCAACAATAAGGAAAATTCCATGCAAATGAACTTTGAGGCATAGATTATTACAGTAATAAAAAGTTTAATAAAAAATGAAGCAAACTAAATAATGGAAGATGTGATTCATCCAGCTAGTGTGTTCAGCATCCAATTCTAGAAGTCTGCCATCTGCCACTTCCCTGCACACTTCTCAAAGCAACCAGAAAGTTATAGTCCCATGAAACCTTTAGGCTCCCCAATTCCTTGGAACAAGGTAAAAATAAATCTAGGCATTTAAATTCAAGTTAAAGTTTTAAGATGCTAGAAAAAGTAGCTTCAAATAATCTTTGTTTAGCCATCTCTCAATCTCAGACAAGCAACAAGAATCTGGCAACTTTCTGGGCACTAGGACCCCAAAACCCAAAGCCAAGTCAGGTCTGCCTTCTCTGTTTCTCTTGGTCTTCAGCTGTACCTCTTTTAATTATGGCACTCTTTCTCTTTCTTACACCAACAGCTGCCCCACTTACTTTTTGAGTACCTCATCTCATATCTTATCCTGGAAGCTGCTGAGCTCATGTACAAGCTTCCCCCCCCTTCATTTTCTTGTTTTATTTTTTCTGTATTTTCTTTTGTAAAATGTCTAATAGGTAAAAATATTTTCATGACTTCACATGGGCATCAATATCAAATCGCTTGCTTTGCAAGGATGGGAGAAGAGTCAGATGGAAGGACAGAATTTGTAAAAATATTTTTTAAAATCAAGCAAAACACTTCCATATTGGCATTGTAGAAAGAGCATACTCATACAAAAACAAAAACCCCAAATAAAACTATAAATCAATTGATGTGAAAGATAGAATGCTTTGATCTGCATCCAACTCCAACAGTTCTTTCTCTGTAGGTGGATATCATTCCCCATCATAAGACCTTCAGAATCGTTCCAGATCATTGCATTGCTGAAGGAAGCTAAGTCTTTCACAGTTGATCATTATACAATATTGCTTTTACTGTGTACAATGTTCTCCTGGTTCTGCTTATTTCACTCTGCATCAGTTCATGTAGGTCTTTCCAGCTTTTTCTGAAATCATCCTGCTCATCGTTTCTTATAGCACAATAGTATTCCTCCAGCAACATATACCACAATTTGTTCAGCTGTTCTCCAATTGATGGACATCCCTTTAATTTCCAGTTCTTTGCCACCACAAAAAGAACTGCTATAACTAGCTTTGTACTCACATACATGCTTTTCAAGCATATACTTCTGAAATTAACTTAGTCATCTATTCTCTATAATCTCCCCTTTACATACATATACATACACATCTCATACTTGAAATTTCTTTGACCTATCTAGTAATATTAAAAAATGCTCTAAATCACTGTTGATTAGAGAAATGCAAATTATTTTTAAAAACTCTGAGATACCGCCTCATATCAATCAGATTGGCTGAGATGATGGAAAGGGAAAATGACTAATGTTGGAAGGGATATGGAAAAAGTGGGATACATGAACTGTTGGTAGAGTTGTAAACTGATCTAGCCATTCTGGAGAATAATTTGGAATTATGACCAGCAGGCTATAAATCTGTGTATATACTTTGACCTAGAAATACCACTACTAGGTCCATATTCCAAAATGATCAAAGAAAAAGTTTAAAAAAGACCTGTATGTATAGTAATATTTATAGGATTTTTGTTGTGGCAAAGAATTGGAAATTGAGGAGATGTCCATCAATTAGAGAATGGCTGAACAAATCATAGTATGTGTTTGTGACTTTACAAGTATAAATGATATCACATTTCTTACTTTCTCAAAGGGTGGGGGAGGAATATAAGTGAGGGAAAAAATTCAATTTTTAAAAAATGAATGTAAAAATAAAAAAATAATTTTAAGGAACTTTATTGAGACTTTCGTGGATTTCTCATCTGATGAATGTGGGTAGCATAATGGATAGAAGACCTGAGTAAAAATCCAGGCTCAAATAGTTACTAGCTGTATGACACTGAGCAAATCACTTACTATTTGCCTCAGTTTCCTTGTCTACAAAGAGGGTATACTATTAGCGCTTAATTCCCAGGGTGGTTGTGAGGATCAAAAGATAATATTTGTAAAGTGTTTTGCAAACCCTAAACTGTTCTATAAAATGGCAGCTATCACAGTCATCATCATCATCATCATCATCATTAATATTATTACTATTGAAGATATTGAATCACCTATACATTTTCCAAACAAGCAATTCTTGTCTATGACTTCATATGAACATGCTTGTAACCATTCTCTCCATATCTGGACATAACATGAATATAAATGGAGCATGTGGAATCTCCATCTACTATACTTCACTCTTGCTTCATTAGCTTGTCTGCTTTTCTTGTCATACACTTTTCTGATTATATCTTTTAGGTTATTCTTCCTGTATAATTCATCATATATCATCAACACCTTCTTATATTCAGCAAGCAACTCTCCATTGTCCTTTGAGTGATTCTCAACTTTAAAATATTATGTAAATGTAAATCATCGTGATTACTGCTGTCATTATTAATAGAACTGTAACATAATATTTAATGTTTGAGCTCCCTGATAGTTTAAGAGATTTAGTCTAATTCTCACAATTCCACATTGAAAGCTGACTATTTCATTTCCTAACCATCCATTTTCTTGAGGGTGAAGAGGGTGAAACATTCCAGCAGATCTAAGTTATAATTCAGGTTCACAAAACTGGACAGTTTGCATTTCATTACCTACCTAAATAGTCTTATCAGCAGATACCTGTCTAGTCCTGAATATGAGGGTTTTTTTTTTATGTTTGTTTGTTTTAGCTTAAAACCAAAAGGAAATGAGATATTACAGCTAGAAAAAATATAAATTTCATGGCAGCTAGGGGGCTCAGTAGATAGAGAGCTAGACCTGGAGATGGAGGTCTGGGGTTCAAGTTTGACCTTGGATACTTCCTAGCTCTGTGATCTGGGGGGAAGTCACTTGACCCCAGTTGCCCAAACCTTACTCTTCTGCCTTGGAATCAATACTGATTCTAAATGGAATTTAAGGGTTTTTAATAGTGTAAGTTCCTTGAGGGCAGGGATTGTTTGGGTTTTGTCTTCATATCCATCAACACCTACCCCAATGCCTTGCATGTGTTAACATTATGTTTTTCTTGCCTAATCAAAGCATTAGCAAGAAGAATAGGATTCTAAAAAATAGGTAGCTGCTTGCTGGTTTTAATTTCATTTTCCTCTTTGATCTTCTGGGGAGTTTTGTCTTTAGGACTAATATATTGGGTTGATATAATTCCTAAACTAAGCCCATCCTAAGATATTACGGGAAGAAGAAAAGCTGAGAAGCTGGGTAAGAAGAGATCTGCAGAAAGCCACAGAGAACTTGCCACCGCAGTGGAGTATAGGAGAGGTCTCTAATCATGTCAGAGCAGAGTGAGTTGTAATTGCTGAAACTCTCTGGAATATGGATGGGGTCCAATCAATTTTTGTCATTGCTTCTTCCCACTCTTTCTCCTTCCCTTCCCTCAAAAGGAGAGGACTTACATTTGATGTCTTCCTGGTATAGAAGGAAACTTTACCTTTTTTTTAAAACTTTGTTTATTTTCCTGTGCTTGTTGTTGTTGTTTTTTAATTTTTTAAAATTTTTTATCTTTTATTTAAAATTATTTTTTATTTTAAATATTTTCTCCTAGTTACATATTTCATGTTCTTTCCCTCTCCCCCAGTCCCCCATCCCCCCTTAGCCGATGCACAATTCCACTGGGTTTTACACATACCACTAATCAAGACCTAATTCCATATTATTGATATTTGGACTAGAGTTATCATTTAGTGTCTACATCCCCAATAATATCCTCTGTGCTTGTTTTTGAAGCTGCTAAGTGTGATAAGAAGTTCTAACTACTCACAGTACCGACTGAATGTATTACTGTTCTAATACAGTGGGTTGGGGTGACTGAAGAGCCTGGGAAAGGAGAAAGAAATTAAAAAAAATTTTTTTTTGATCAGATAGAGATGCTGCCTAAGGGATAAAGCTAACAAAGAAAATTATTGATTCTTTTTTATGATTTACCAGGGTAGAGAGAATACTCAAAACAACAATAGGATTTTACCAGGCAAATCAGTGAGAAATAATCACAAAGGCTAACTAATCAGATGGGAGGGCATTGATACGGACATCTGCCATTTTTCCCCATCTTTCAAGGGCTTGGCTTGAAAGAAAATCACTGAAAAAGAGACTAGAGAGTAAGCTATTAAAGGGAGGAACGATTGTTTCCTCAAAAGGAACTGGGGGGGGGGGAGTTAGTAAATGTGAGACACTAATTAAAGCCATGTCATTATCCAACTTTTGTATTATTGTTGAGAGGTGGAAGCAAATTCCAATATGGGGCAGAGAGACTGTGGAATGGTGAAGTTAAGTATTGGAGAGAAGTCCCAGGATTGAATATCACTTGGAGGACAGGATAGGGCTCATCTCACCCTCTTGTTCATCATGCAACCCTTAGGGTCATACAACCCACATCCTCCTAGACCCACTTCGGAGATCAGAGACCTAAAAAAAGCATAGCCCTTTACTTTGCTATTCCCTAATACCAACATATCTTACCTGTGTTTATTTATTTACTTACTTTATTATGCCATTCCATCTAAACTCAACCACTTTCTATCTTTTTGCCTTATCTTCATCTGTCTTTTCTCCTTGTCCTAACTCAAGCTATTCCTCCCCAATACTCTCTTGCTAGAACACCTCCTACTTGGTCCATCTTCATCTATTAAAATCTTCCTTCACAGAAGTCATTTGCACTCCGTGCTTCACCTCCTATTGCAAGGGGGATTCTCTCTTCCTCCAATTTCTGTTAGTACTTTGCCTAGACTAGTCCTATAACATTATTTCATTTATCTTCTTCTCATTATTAGTTGTGCACTTGTACCTTCCCTTCTTCCCAGAGAACAGTAAGTTCTTTAAAAGCAAGGACTATACCATATCCACATTACCCAGCACCTGTATACAATAAGCACTTAATGCATGTATTCTTCAATGAGATGAATTAAATTGCTCTGGTGCTGATATGGTTTTGTATTGTTTTTAGAGAGACGCCCTTTAAATTGTTTGCAATTGGAAGCTGAACAGTAGACTTTCATTTCCTTGGAGAAAAACTATAAGGAGGTAGATTATACTCTCTTATAATCTTTGGAACGTGTCTTGAAGAGCTGGAAGGTGAAGAATCTGGAAGAATCTAGTCCAAAAGGCATGAAAATATGTGGGAAAATGAGCTGTTAGGTACATAAACACATCTACAGCTTAATTTCCTCACCTTCTTAACTGACAGTAATCCAGTTAGACAGCTTCTGTTTAAATCGTGTCTTACTTCTTAATATTCTGAGGTTCTAGACATGTTAGCATTTCTTTCTTTTTCTGTCTTTCCTTCTTCTCTTTCTTTTTTTCTCTCTCCTTCCTTCCTTCTTTCCTTCCTTCCTTCTCCCTCCCTCACTCCCTTCTTTCTCTCTCTCCTTCTTTCTTCCTTTCTTTTCTTTCTAGAAAGATTCTTCTAGACTCCATTAAGTATTTACTGAATGCCTACAATGTGTCAGTACTATGAATAATACAAAAGCATTAGATATAGCCTCAAGACCTTTTAGTATTGTTAGGGAAATTAGATTGACACATGAATGCATCAGAAAATGTGTTTATATATCTAACATAGCTAAATTTCCCATGTATTTTCTTCATCATACATAATAAAAAATTCTGTTAGATATTATCAACTTTGAGATTAGCTAAGTGCAAACAAGTGAGCCTTTGTCACAGTGTATTTTCTTCTCTCAGAAAACACCATTTTCCAGAGATTTCCAAGGGCAACCAACCCCATTAGATTTAATGGGGAAAAGAGCCTCCCCTTACCAACACACCTATACCAACAATAAGATTTTTCCTCTATAACCCTCTTGCATCCCTCCACTCTCACAGACTATCCTTTGCATTGTGCTTTGTCATTAATATTAATAACAATAGGTTGTTTTTGTTATTTGTGCAAAGTGCTTTACAAAAATTATCTCAGTCTACCATCATGTTAAACCTGAAACCCTGCTTAGATGAATTTGAACCAGACTCATTTTTGGCTAGTTACCAGTCTAAATATTTTCAATTCCAAGTTGTATGGTAATATTTCACATTTCTAAAATGATTCAAAATTTATCAAATACTTTCTTCACTATATCCTTATGAGGAAGGGAATGAAAGTATCACTTGTCCCCATTTGACAGATAAAGAAGCTCAGGCTGGGTGAGCGAAGTGATTCACCCATGGTTGCACAATTCTTAACCTGGGTCTCTTGTCTCTAAATCCATTGTTCTTTCCATGACACCTTACTGCCTCTAACATTTTTATTCTATGATGAAGACCTTAACTTAGTGAAACTGTGACCTGTTTTGGAATTCACTTGGTGGGAGGTAATTTGTGTATTGATGAGATACAATAATATGACGCACGTGACAGTTTGATAGATAGGATTATATGATATTATCTTCCCTTGATATATATATATAGTAAGTGTAGAAAAAAAATTGATCAGCAGCAGATGCTTCTTTCCCACCTGGGAATGTTTTTCTTGGATTCTAAATCAGCCCCTTGGGAATCCAAGTGCAGATTCCCAACTGAGATAGGAAGAACCTAGCATAAAATATGCTCTGTTCTCATAGAACTGGATGCAGCCAATTCTATGAATGAGAAAAAGAAGATGGTTCCTTCCATAGATTCCCCCTGGGAATTAAACCATCATTTCTATGGTAAATTACCATACCAGGTGCTTAATAAAATGTAGCTTGATTGAATTAAATTATTAGAATCATGGCTTTAAAGTAAGGAGGAACAAAAAGAATATGATTACCTGGGCACTGGTCTGGATTGGCTGCTTCTCCTTTAGCCATCAATCATCTTCCCACCCCCGATATGTCCTGGGATAAAGCTAATCTCTAACAGTCACAACTTTTCCCTCCCCACTCCTCCCAGTCAACTTCTGCCTCCCATTCCCTTGTTGCAAATGTTCCTTTCTCCCCTGGGATTCCAGTTGTTTCTTTGTCTCTTTGGTGACATGGTCTCTGATGCCACTTTATCATTGCATACCCCCATTGCCCTCATCCTCATAGGCACCTCATGTTAAGTACCTTTGTATGATTTAAAATACAACAAAGCAATTGGTCACTTTACTATCAATTCCTGGTTAATTATTGCATGATAATTTATAAGTCCCCCAAAAGCAGATGCAATAGGTTGGCACACAAAATCTATAAAATGATTTTATCTTTAAGTCCCTTCTTTATTATTCTTTGATTCTTCCCCAGAAAACTCAGGAAAAGCCATTGCAATTACACAGTGAGTTCCAGTTCAAATTCTACCAGCCTCACACTAAATGGCTAAGAGAAAGCAACTCCCTCTTTCTGCACCTTAGTCTACAATTGTATAAAATGAGGATTTCAAAGTAGATATACTCTAAGGTACCTGGAAGTTCTGAAGTTTTGCCCCCTAGGTGGCCAGGAATATCTTATTCTTTCAAATCACATTTTCAAATGTTGGCATCAATCCTTTGAAAAACTACGTTTTCTTCTTCCCTCTCTTTGCCTATCAGAGGATTATTGGATGTGGAGGAATTCAAATGACATGAAAGGAAACAAGTAAATTCATACATGATTGCCTTTGGAGTAAATTCAGGAAGAGAACTTGCAGATAATTTAACCCACCCTCTTCATTTTTATAATGATTGTCACGGACTTGTTGGTCCAGTGAGAGTGAACAAGGAGTTACTGAGGAACTATATTCTTGATTTAAAACTGGAGAGATGCAGCTGGATTTTGGAGGCAGATAAAGGAGGCAGTGGATAGATAGCAAAGCCAGAAGTTGAGAAGACTCATCTTCCTAAATTCAAATCTTGCCTCAGACATGTAACTAATTATATGGCCCTGGGCAAGTCACTTAAATCTGCCTCAGTTCCTCATCTGTAAAATGACCTGGACACTGCAGTATCTTTGCCAAGAAAACCCCAAATTGGATCACAAAGAATCAGACCTGTTTGAACAACAACAACAACAAACAGCAAAAGTAAATGTATAATTCATCATGAAGCTCTGTTTAGTGTCCGTGGCACAGGAAGAAAGTCAATGCCCATGGTAAAGTTGAGACTTTCAAAACCCTAAGATCTTCTCCTTTTGCTACTTCTCCTTTTTCCTTCCCTTACTCTATCATCTTTTTTCTTTTCTTCTTCTTCTGCATCCTCCTCTCCATTCTCTTTTTCCTTTCTTTTCTCTTGTTTCTCCTCCTCCTTCTCTTGCTCTTCTTTTCCTCTATTTGTCCCTTTTCCTCATTCCTTTCCTCCTCTATTCACAATAAGACAATATTATGGGAAGAAATATGACTCTAGTCTTTATAATTGCTACACCAGGTAGCAATTCTGTAAACCTATTATGGAAAAACAAGCCACTTAATTTTCCAAGATGGGAAATTTGCCTTTTGCTCTTTACTTTTTCCACTAAGCCAAGGCCTTCTGGGAATATTCCATTTTTGTGAATCTGCAGATTCCCCAGTGCCATGTTTCCTTGGCTAAGAGACTGTCACTTTTCCAGGAACCAGCTTATAATTAAACATACCAAAGCTCCAATTTTGGGTCTAAACACTTGTCTTTATGGAGAACTCATTATATTGTCCAAAAACATCCCAAGTTTCCCAAGGTCCAGGTTTTTCCCTTCTCAGGTTGAGCTTATACTGGCAAGTGAAGAGGTGAGATCATGATGTGGAAAATTAAAGCAAATATATCCAAGCAATGGCATACATTTAAATTCCAGATTTCAAGGCAGGCAGAAGGGATAGATAGAGGGTTATAATTCAAAGGCACTAGATATGGGGAAAAGAAAGAAAAGCATTCGAATTCTGTTTCTGAAACATATAGCCTCTGATTTACAAAAAGAAAAATGATAGAAAGAGTTCTAGGTTTAAAGTCAGTTGATTTTAAGTCATATACAAGCTCTGTCTTTTAAGGCTTATATTACCCTAGGTGACTGATTCATCCTATTGTGCCTCAGTTTACTCATTATAAAAATGAAGAGGATGGGTTAAGTTATCTGCAATTTCGCTTTCAGCTCTGTAATCTTCTGTTCCTATACTCTTTGTGACACTGGGCAGGTCACTTATTCACTCTGAGCCTTGTTTCCTAATTTCTTAATAAGGAATAATGATATCTGTGATACTTAACCAACCAAAAGATTGTTGTGGGAATTAAATGAAATGAGGATCAAAGTGCTTTGCAAAATAAGTCGATCCTATAGTCTTATGCCAATTCCTCTTGCTTCAATCCAAGATTTCATCAGTTTGAGTTTTGCCTCCATCAATATAGATGGCAGAGTTTTCATGCCCTGGGAGACCATCTTCTGATGTTTTTTGGCAAAAAAAAAAATGTATTTCCCAAGGTGAGCCTCTCTACGTTTTGCTCAGTTAGTGCCTGAAGAAGAGTGTGTTAATGAGTCTCTTTATCCTGGAAGGACTCACTTGGGCTTCCATTTTTTGCCTAGTCAGTAATAAAATAAGCAATAAAACAAGCCTTTATTAAGCACCTATCATGGGCCAAGAACTGTGCTAAGTGCTGGGATATAAAGAAAGACAAAAGACAATTCCTGTGTTCAAGGATTTCACCATCTAATGGATTTTCTGGCCAAACTTTTAACTCCATTGCTATTCTTTATATTATTCCTCTTCGGAACCAGAAAAGGAATCTAATAGAAATTGTGCTTCAGCCCTTATAAATACTGGAGGCCTTGCTTTTTCATGCCTAGAAATACCCTGAATAGTCACCTTCTTGAGGCATGCAGAGGTTCCTGGACTGGCTTTAACCAGAAAAGGTTTGGAAGGAATGAAGGTAGAGGGAAATATGGAAAGGTTAGTTCGGGACTTTGGAGATCTCTATAATGACAATCAGGTCTTCATGGGTAATGATAAAGATAAGGGTTGCTCATTTCTCCACTTTTCTGATCTAGATTTGGAAGCAATGTGATCCAGTGTAAAGAGAAACAACTCTGTCCTGAATGACTGTGCTAAAACACCACTTTTGCCAAGTTACAGTTTTCTTATCTGTAAAATAAAAGGGTAAGGCTGGATGACTTCTGAGGCCCTTTCTAGTTCTAGAATTGTGATCTTATGAGAAGATACTAGTTATGTGAGGGTAATAGTCCTTTGTGGCAAAGATAAATGCTCAACAGCATCCTGGGCAAGTCACTTAACCCTGTTATTCTCAGTATCCTCATCATCTGTCAAATAAATTGGAGAAGGAAATGACAACCACTACAGTGTCTTTGCCAAGAAAACCCCAAATGGGGTCACAAAGAATTTGTCATGACTAAAGTGACTAAACAACAAAAACAACAACAAAAAAATCTTCTTATAGAGGTAACCCTAGCTTCCTGAAAACTCTTAGAGCAAAGTGATAGACCTAGAGTAAGAGAGGTCTGGGGTTGAATCCTGCTTTATTTGCTGTGAACATGCCCAAGTCACTTTCCCTCTCTGAGATTCAAACTTTGATCTGTAAAATGGCAATGATAATAATACTACTTACCTCAGAGCATAGTTTTAAGAAGCCAGTGAGATCAATCAATCAAAAATAAGTGCCTTATATTATAAAATAATCACATAATAATATAAGTATAAAGACTATTAAGTGCTGGAGATAGAGGAGAAAAAGTCTTTGTCCTTAAGGATTCTTCCTGGTATGTCTACAACATGCTCACAGAGAAGTAAATACAAGTTGTGTACAAAATAAATGCACACAAATGGCGAGTGAGAAGTGCAGGAGGGATAAAGTGCTTTGAGAACGTAAAAGAACTATATAAAAGTGAATTATTATTATTAATTTCCTACTCCTTTGTTTCCTTATCTATAAAATGAGTTAGTTGAATATGATCTGGGAAGTCTCTTTCTAGATCTTAATCTCATAATTCTATTATTTTACTCCTACTATTGAGAAGAGGAAAAAAAATGACGGTTTGAAAAAATTGAATTGGCTGTGGAAGTCAGGGCCAGCTGAGTGGTACAGTGGATAGATCACTGAACTTGAAGTCAAGAAGACCCTTTGAGTTCAAATATGACCTGAGACACTTCCTAGATATGTAAACATGAGTAACTTAATCTCTATCTGCCTTGGTTTCCTCTTCTGTAAGATTGGGAAAAGAATATCCCCTATTGATGTGATTGGGGATGTAGACTCTAAATGATCACCCTAGTGCAAATATCAATAATATGGAAATAGGTCTTGAACAATGACTCGTGTAAAACCCAGTGGAATTGCTCATTGGCTATGGAAGGGGGTGGGAGGAGGGGAGAGAAAGAGCATGAATCATGTAACCATGGAAAAATTTTCTTAATTAATCAATTTAATTTAAAAAAAATAATAATATCCTCTATCTTCCCTATTGTGAAGTTAATATGGAGTAAAGAGCCTTGCAAAACTTAAACTCTATTTAAACGCTGGCTATTATTATGTGTCTAATATATTATGGTTGATCTGCCTGAGTTTTTGAGGTCCTCTCATTTATAGATTGGCCAGTTCAGTGGTGCTTTTATTACAGTAGAGTTGCAGACTTGAATACAATTATCGTTCAGTTTTCCTTGAACCATACTTACTCTACTAAACTGATTTTGCTAGGTTCGAGAAAACTGAGAACAACACATGAGTAATTGAGAAACCAGTCTAATATGGGAAGACATTTCCCTCCAAGTTCCCTGAAAGAGGCAGTTTCACAAAGGGTCATAGTGTAAGGAGATCTTGTAAGCAGATTAAGTACTGTGTAGAAAGGGGAAAAGGACCCAAAGTCTTTACATTCCCAAAGTGCTATGTTAAACTACAGCCTCAGGCAGCACTTACCCCTAAAGGTCAAGTGAGACTCTGAGTGCAATCTGGTTGAAGATGTAACTGCTTTGATTAAAAAAAAAAAAAAAAAGCCAGTGACTGAGGTTTGCCTTCTCTTCCTCTCACCCTACAAAATACTGACTTCTCACAACTTCAGGAATGAAACATCCGGGAAAAAAAAACATAAAATTTGGGCTTATAATTAGAAGGTAACAATGGATTTCAAATCTGGATTGCTTAGTTTGAATCAGATTCATCTTTTACCAGCTCTGTGATCTTGCATAAGGTCCCTTCTTTATCTGGGTCCCAGTTTTCTCTTCTGTAAAATGAGGGACTATGACTAGATCAACAGTATTTAAACATTTTCCTCCCAAGATCCTCTTTAACCAAAAAAAAAAAAAAAAAAAAGCACTAAAGACTAAAGAGTCCTATAATGTTTATAGCGGTCCCATCTAGCAATGTTTATCATATTAGAAATTTAAAATGATGCATTTAAAAATATTTATTAATTCATTTTAAAAGGACAATAAGGAACCCAATACATGTGAACATTAATAATTATTTTCTAAAACCAAAAAAAAAATTGGTGAGGAGTGGCACTTTTATTTTCAAATCTCTTTAATGTCTAGCTTAATAGAAGACAGCTGGATTCCTATATCTGCTTCTGCTTTCAATCTGTTGCATATGTTGTTTTAGTTGGAGAATATGAAGAAAATCTAGCCTCACCCAGATAATGTGGTTGGAAAAGGGAGAAATATTTTAACAAGCAAATTATATCTTAGTATTATTATGAAAATAGTTTGACCTCAAGGTCCCCTCAAAAGGTCTCCAGGACACCAGTTTTCTCAGATCACCCTTTGAGAAATGCTGGACTAGATCATCCCCAAAAACAAATCCAGCTCTAAATCATACTATTTGTGTAAACTTGGACACATCTTAGCCTCTCTGGGTCTCAGTTTCCTCATCTGTAAAAAGAGGGGTTTGGGTTATATGACCTTTGAAGTCTCCCTCAGCTTTAAAGCTGTGATTCCATGACATTAAACAAAAAACATTATTCCAGTGTAACTAATACCCCTATTGAGCTGTTTTACTAAATAAAGGCTTGCCCACTCAAGCACCAGCCCAGGCTAAAGCCAATCCCAGAGCAGAGAACAATAAAATCTTCACTTCACGAAAATGAAAGTGCCAAAGAATCATTAGTGTTTTCCATTCAGGGACCCTTTATTTCCTTCCAACTTTTTGTTTTTGTTTTCTCAAAACAAAAGTAGCCATTTCCACTTAAAGTCAATATTGAAGGAGCTATTCTGGGAGATCCTTTTAATGAAGTTCTTTCAGATAAGTGCTCAACTATACCAGCCCAGAGGCTGGTTCCACTTGACCACCTCTACTCCACACTACCCAACCAGAACTCTCCTGGTCCAGTGGAGTGGGGGAAACTGACACTGCTGAGTCTCTTAAAAATGGGAAGGACTCTAAATGGATCAGATCCAAGGTTTCTACATAAAATACAGAGGTTTAACTAGCATAAAGAAGGCTGCGATTCATTTCAGATTGCTATATAAAGAGGACCATAGAAATGCATGACCTTAGCATGTGGGTAGCACCCAGGTAGCAAAAAATGGTTTCATTGGTCTAGGCTTGTGATTTCATTGGTGTAGGGGACTCCCAGTAATGAAACTCCCTTTATCAATTCAGTCTTCTCTGCAATTTACAGTCTTAGAGAGTTGCATGAGAAAGTTGTTGTTTTTGTTGCTGCACCTATAGGATTTTTTCTGGCAATGATAAATGGAGTTGTTTGTCACTTTCTTCTCTAATGGATTAAGCAAACAGAGGTTAAGTGACTTGCATGGAGTCACACAGCTAGTGAGTATTCTAAAGCCAATCCAGGTGCCTCATAAATAAGTTAGCAAGAAAAATTAGCTAAAATGGGAAGCTATCCCATGGCCACTTCTTCCCTTTGGTAGCTACTTCCTAGAAGCCTCCATCCCTTGAATGTTTCCCCTGCTGAGATCTCTCCAGCATTAGCCTCATGGTATACATGGGTTTCTGCTACATGCCCTCCCTCAAGTAACAGACTAGATGGTCCATTTCATGTAGTTTGATCCAGATGCAAAAATTGCTAGTTACAGCTTGAGAAAACCTGAGGTTTTTTGGGGTCACTGGTGAGCAAGTGATTTTCATCTTTCTAGTGTTCTATTTCATCATACGAAAAATCAGAGAGTTGAACTAGATGGATCTCTAAGGTTTGTTTCAGCTCCAATATTTTTATGTTTAAAGACCCTCCCAGGTTTTCTATGAATATTCTAAGGTCCCTTCCAACTCTGACTTTCTATGAATCTATCATCTGATAGGAATCATTTTACTGCAAAAGCTGATGCTTATTGTTGGCATTGCATTGTGCACTTATTGAATGATATATGTAAAGTGATACTCAGTGAAAGCATCAGACTATGGAGGTAGCTAGAATTGTATCCCAAAGGATAATGTTATTTAATTTCTATTGAATTCTCTCACCTATGGAAGGCCATGGAAATTTAAAGAACTTTTCTGATCCATTAACTCAGTAACCCCTTATGCTAGTGATCTTGTCTTTCTGCAAAAAATAATAATAATATCAGTTCTTTCTTTTAAATTGGTAAATAGTCTGCCCATGCTTTTAAACTTTCCTCAAAGGATTGAAGATGCTAAGAAACAACAGAAAAGATACTATGATCTTATGATCTCACGTGTAATCATTTGAAATAAAGAGATAACACCTGTCATATTGACTCAGTGAGTCACTTTTCTTGAAAAGATATCAAGGAATCCATCATTGCATCACCTTTAACTGGATTTTTATATCTAATGTCTCTAGCACTCCTTCCTTTGGGATCTATGGTTAGCAAGGATTATTTCCTAGTGCTTGCATAATTGAGGAACATACTTCAGTAGGCAAGAGAGTGGGAAGTGAACCCCTTTACCTGACTACTCTCTTCTGCCAATTTAGGCAAGTAAAATGTACTCTCTGGACCTCTGTATCTTTACTTCTAAGATGAAAGGATTGACTGAGGGGGTAAGAACTTACTTTGCCCTCAAAGTCTACAATATTATAAATTAACCAGTAAGTATTCATGATGTAACTTCTTTAGGTCTAACACTGACCAGGTGCTGGTTATACAAATAAAATGAATGAAACTATCTCTACTCTAAAATGAGCTTATATTTCAAAGGAGACAACAAAGATGTATAATGATAATGGCAATGAAAATAGATTGTGAAGACAGGATTAACTCTCCTTTGTCTACTTTTGAATTGAATCAACAAAGACTAAACACCCTACTTAGTACTAGGTAAGAAGCTAGCAAAGTACTTGGAGAATTCATACCCTTAGAAATTCAATCAGCTGGGAATCTGTGAATCTTTTTATGAGAACTTAACCTTCAGAAGGTGAGAAGTCAATCCTACAGACACTACACCCTGGGCAATGCTAGACAATTTGGAAAACTGTGATTGGCCCCTCTAAAGAGGGAGGAAACAACAAGTCACCATAAAAAGAAAACCCCAAACACCTTCAGGGCAGATTGTCTTTGAAAAGATAGTCTAAAGAGATCATCTTCTGGAGATAGTCTTAGATAGTCTTTGAGGGAGCTTCACTGGCGACTAAGGCTTGGATCTGGGCTCAGAGCTAGGCTTCTACTTGAACTCTGACTCTTGGATTAGGTGAGTAAAAGGCGCCCTTTCTTAGCTTCTGGAGAGACTAGCTTCCATCTTGGAGGAGGTCAAGTGGTTACTCATTACCAGTCTTCCTGGTTGAGAGCTAACTAATCTCTGCCTGGATTAACCAGGCCCAGAACAAAACATTTAGGTTGATAGGATAGGTAACTTCTCTATCCCCCTCACATTTCTCTTCTTTATTGTTTTCTCTCTATTTGTAAATAAATTTCTGACTTAAGATATAATAAATACTGGCAATCACATAATTTCATATAATCATTGCCCAACCATTAACTTTAACCTTTACAATTCATATATATCACAAAATAATTAAAAGAAACATAAAATGAAAGGAAAAACACTATCAGTTGAAAGAATTATGAAGGTTTTAATTTAGAAGATGGTTCTTGAGCTATGTATGAAAGAAGAGAGGGATTGTTTGAGAAGGCAATGAAGAGGGAGTCAGTGATGGAGGTGATGGACCATAGCCAGTGCAAAGGCACACAAATGGGAGATGGAATATCCTGCATGAGTAATACATCCCATGATACTTTGATCTTACTTATAACATTGAAAAGGAAGAGATAACATCTAGCATCTTGATTGCTTCAGCTACTTTTCTTGAAAAGGCATCAAGATATCATTCATTAGCATCTTCCTTACCTAGATTTCAATATCCAATGCCTCTGGAACTCCTTCCTTTGAGGCTCATTTGATTAATGCTTTGTCACTAAACCAAATCAACTGAAATTATATTGGAATACATGAAAGCATTTGCCAAGACATAAGAATTGGAATCAAACTAGTTTGGGCTTTCTGAAGCCAAAGGCAGGTTTCCTATAATTAGAATCAATTTACTAGAAAGTTTACTGTGCTTTTCCAAAACACACATTGTAGCAAATGACTAAATGTTTCTTTTATTTTTCTTTTCTTTTTGGTAAAATGTTAAAAATCTGTGTCCAAGTAATGTTAGTCTTTCATTTTCTGGGTTGGTTATTTGAAAATCTCATCTCTGCAGTAGAAGTGAAATGGAAAGAAGGGAGTCAACATAATGTATCATTTTGGGTTTTCTATGGGGAAAGAAAGAACTGGAACAAATTTAGGATCAAATTCTAACTTTTTTGAATTGTAGCTGCTTTCTAAGCCTCACTTTTTGGTAGCTAATCCACAGCTTAGACCAAGTAGAATTTTAGGTGTGAAATCTCAAGACCAAGCTCATATGGCTTTGGAGTTAGGGCATATTGAGTATACTGACATCTCTGATATCTGGTCCACTGGAACTATTCTGTTCAACATTTTTTTATCAGTGATAGGGATGACAACATAGGAGCTATTCTTATTAAATTGGTAAATGACAAAAGTTGACAAGTGTATTTAATATATGGTAAGTCTTCCTGCTTTAGGAGAAAAAGTTTCCTCATCTTGGAACTGTGTATAGCAATGAAATCACAGATCAAGTCCTTAGCTCTCTGCATTAAGATAAAATAATAATAAATATTCATAAATAAGAAGAATGAAAGAATTCCTATGAGATGAATTTTACTAAGGATGAGTGCAAAATCCTTCAATTGAACAGTTTTCTTTCTTTTAATTTATTTTATCTTCTTTTCTTTCTTTTTCTCCCTCCCTTCCTTATTTACTCCCTTCCTCCCTCCCTCTCTCTTTCCTTCCTTTCTTCCCTCTTTCCTTCTTGCCTTCTTTTCTTTCACTTTTGATTTATACCTCTATTTTCATGAAACAAGGAAATACCCTCCAGTGATAGAGATCAACAGTTTATCCCTTAGCTTAGGATATAAAAAAGCAACTTGAAGTAGGAGAAAGTAAACATTTTCCTCTTAATCCTACTACCAGTATGTGTTAGAGGCAAAAATCAAATGGAATAGAATGAAACCAAAAAAAAAAACCCTTTACCAAGCATTATTACACACCAATCACTGTGGTAAATTCTGAAATATAAACAGAAAACTGAGGCAGTCCCAGTGTCAAAGAACTTTCATTTTAATTGAAGGAGAAAAATTTTAAACCAGATTTACCTGACTTCTAGGCCATCCCACAATGTAATACTGACTCTTCCAGGTAAAGGACCAAAGGATAGATACCTCTTTTTCTTGTTCTGTGGTTGGTGGTACACAGCTATTCTTAATAAATTCTAATAATGAATAAGGCACAAGTATGCTAGATAGTCAACCTCCTAGTCCTAATGGCTTAGAATAGGGAATCTTAATTCTATGTATTCTATGTATGACATTTGACAATCTGTTAAAGCCTATGGACCAATTTTGAGAAGGGGTCCATAGGCTTTAACAGATTGTCAAATGGGTCCCTGAATCTCTGTCTCTGTCTCTGTCTGTCTGTCTGTCTGTCTCTCTCTCTCTCTCTCTCTCTCTCTCTCTCTTTCTCTC
>NC_058131.1:361545435-361555512 GCF_016433145.1 Gracilinanus agilis | reverse complement strand
TCTCTCTCTCTCTCTCTCTCTCTCTCTCTCACACACACACACACACACACACACATACAGGACTGCTTTTGTAGGATAACAAGTTGTAAACTACCTGAGATAGAGTAGAAATAGCTCTATAAGTGGCCTTAGATATTCAGACCTACATACTGCTACACCAACTGAGTGAATCAGAAGAGGACTACCCTGCCCCAGAAGTGGTGGGCAATTCATTAAACCTCTTTCATGATGTGGATTATGGATAGAAATTATTCCTGATATACAAAGAATTTTCAGTAAATTTGAGTCAGAAACATATGCTGATTAAGTCTCTGCTATTTGTACACTTGAGTTAAAACAAACAAGAAAATAGATTCTTAAAAAAAGTAAACGGGTAAGGTGAAAAATACCTGGGAATTTTAGTTGATTACAGGTTTGATGGGAGTCAAAATGTGATCTCATGACTGAAAGATGATCTCAGTCCTCAGAAGCAGTATCAAGAATAAGGAAGATAAGCATCTCGATGTTTTCTCTCCTGTTCACCTTGCTCAGATCAAGCTAGAATATTATAATCAGTTCTGCATCCCATATTTTTATGTAGTACATTCTGTAAAGCTACTTATTTCAACCACCACAGTTCCCCAGCCAGCAGCTACTACATGTATTGTTATCTAAGGAACCAGAGGTATTTTTCAGTGCTATATCACACTAGTTTTTATCTCTAATAATTATCCATTAATATGAATTAATCCAATAGACTTAATTAGCTATTGAAAGGGATTATTTACTAAGATAGTACATTATGAACAGTTGATACAACACTCTCCAAAAAAGTCTGTGATACTCTCCCATAAAAGTGGTTGCAAGCTTAGAGTGCAAATGTAAAGGGGTTACTTATAGCTCCAAGTAGCTGGAAGTCCTTTTCTTCCCATTACATATGGAGGAGATATTTCCTAAGCATCATGTGAAGTTTTGCTAGCCTCCTTGTAGTCTTGAAGCTTGCCTTTGCAAAGTGAGTCTACTTTGTTATAAATTCTTAGTTTGGACATTATTCATAGCAGTTATTATCTTTGGAAACTTTGATGATGAGTTCATATTTCCCTCACCACCCAAAGTTTGTAAGATCAATGTGAGATCATTTCCAGATTTAGAATTGTGGGAAAGAGATATAGTATTCTTTCCTGTATCCCTCTTTCCTGCATACAAGTGATTCTTTCTCAACGGATTGGGTTAATTATTTTCTCTAACCTGCCAGAAGCTAGTACACAAACTAGTTTGCTATTTTAGAGAAGACTCATAAGACTGGCCTAGTTTCTTAAGCAATCCCTGTCTTATCTAGGTGAAATGTCTTTGATTGATTATTGATTCAATGAAGATGTCCAGAGCTAGATAAAACTGAAGATGTATTGATTCAATAAAGAAGTTGGGATGACCTTCACCCTTATATCAGGAAGGATAGACATTAGCAATCTGGATCTTGGAATGAGAAATGGGAGAGTCAAGATGAAGACTGAAAATCAACATTTTTTGCCTATTCTCAACACATTCTTTTTTTCCTTTTTTAATTTTAATTTTGAATATTTTCCCATAGTTACGTTTCATGTTCTTTCTCTCTCCCCCAAACCCGACCCCCCATAGTCGATGCATAATTCCACTGGGTTTCACATGTTTCATTGATTAAGACCTAATTCCATATTATTGATAGTTGGACTAGAGTTACTGTTTAGTGTCTACATCCCCAATAATATCCCCATCAGCCCATGTGTTCAAGCAGTTGTTTTTCTTCTGTGTTTGTACTCCCACAGTTCTTCCTCTGAATATGGCTAGTTTTCTTTCTCATAAGTCCCTCAGCCTTGCTCTGGATCCTTGCATTGCTGCTAGTAGAGAAATTCATTATATTAGATTGTACCTTAGTGTATCAGTCTCTGTGTATGATGTTCTCCTGGATCTACTCCTTTCACACTGCATCAGTTCCTGGAGTTCATTCCAGTTTCACATGGAATTTCTCCAGTTCATTATTTCTTTGAGCACAGTAATATTCTATCACCAACAGATATCACAATTTGTTCATCCACTCCCCAATCAAAGGACATTCCCTCATTTTCCAATTTTTTGCCACCACAAAGAGCATGGGTATAAATATTTTTGTACAAGTCTTTTTCCTTATTATCTCTTTGGGGTATAAACCCAGCAGTCCTATGGCTGGATCATAAGGCAGATAGTCTTTTAAAGCCCTTTGGGCCTAGTTCCAAATTGCCATTGTTGTGAGGGTTATTTAGCAATTAATTTAGTATTAGTGTTGGACCTAGCAGGATGGGCTGGAGTATTCCAAGAAGGAATGAAGGAGCAGGAAGTGGGGCTTGAACTCTGAGAGAGACTCCATTAGTGGTTGGGGACATACCTGTTGCTCTCCCTGGGAGATCTCAGAGTTAGGGAACAACTGCATCCAGATTGCCTGGGATCCTGGGAGGTGAAGGCTTTCAGCAGTGGACAACAGACCTGCAGAGCAGCACCAAGTGGGGAAGTGGTTTGTGATCTGGTGGACAGAATTGCAAACTCACTCTCCCTATCTGGGTACCTTGGATCCTGGTGGAGCTGGCTCTTGGCATCCTGTGACCATCCTTGGATTTACTGTGAGACCCCAATTGAAAGCCATCTCAGGCCCTTTAAGCTCAGCTGACCAAACCTGGCTTGAACCAGATTTGGAGAAGCTTTCCCTGTGACTTCAGTACTGTTTCATTTGGGCCCTGCCTGGCTTAGGTCAATAGAATAGTGTAGTCAAGTCCTTCCCTTGCCCATGTAGTTTGCCCTTAGGTTGTAAGTATAGAATTGCTTATTCCCATCCTTCATTATTGTTTACCTCAATTAAACTGTTATGTACTTTTACCTTCTGCCTGCTGGTTCCATAGACTCTAGCCTAGGTGGGCTGAATGACTGTTACACCTAACTGTCATTCCTGTGAAAATTAAAAGCTTGGCAGTAAACCCTGGTCTCCCTATCCTGGTTGGTCCTGTCTTTCCTTCAACCCACTGTGAACCCACAAACCATTTAGTTACATTTTAATAATAATAGTTAACATCCCTGGTGCCTCACCATTACACCATGCAGAATGGTTGGATCAATTCATAACTCCACCAGCAATGAATTAACGTCTCAGTTTTGCCACATCCCCTCCAACATTCACCATTTTCCTTTGCTGTCATGTTGAATAATCTGCTATGTGTGAAGTTATACCTCAGAGTTGTTTTGATTTATATTTCTCTAATTATAAGAGATTTAGAACACTTTTTCATGTGTTTGTTGATAGTTTTGATTTCTTTATCTGAAAATTGCCTATTCATGTACCTTGCACATTTATCAACTGGGAAATGGCTTAATTTTTTGTACAATTGATTTAGCTCCTTATTTAGCTCCAAAGTGATTAGACCTTTGTCAGAGTTTTTTATTATAAAGATTTTTTCCCAATTTGTTGCTTCCCTTTTGGTAGCATTGGTTTTTGTAGCATTGGTTTTGTTTGTACAAAAACTTTTTAGTTTAATATAATCAAAATTATTTATTTTACATTTTGTAATTTTTTCTAACGCTTGATTGGTTTTAAAATTGTTCCATCCCAGAGATCTGACAAGTATACTATTCTGTGCTCACCTAATTTACTTATAGTCTTCTTCTTTATATTCAAGTCATTCACCCATTCTGAATTTATCTTGGTATAGGGTGTGAGAGATTGATCTAGACCCATTCTCTCCCATATTGTTTTCCAATCTTCCCAGCAGATTTTGTCAAATAGTGAGTTTTTGTCCCAAAAACTGGGTTCTTTGGGTTTATCAAAGACTGCCTTTCTGAGGTTACTTACCCCAAGTCTATTCCACTGATCCTCCCTTCTGTCTCTTAGCCAGTACCATATTGTTTTGATGACTACTGCTTTATAGTACAGTTTAAGGTCTGGCACTGCTAGGCCACCTTCCTTCATATTTTTTTTTCATTATTTTCCTTAACATTCTTGGCCTTTTGTTCCAAATGAATTGGGTCATAGTTTTTTCTAATTCAGTAAAAAAGTTTTTTGGTAGTTTGATAGGTATAGCACTAAATAAGTAAATTAATTTGGGTAGAATGGTCATTTTCATTATGTTAGCTCATCCTACCCATAAGCAATCAATGTTTTTTTTCAATTGTTTATATCTAGTTTTAATTGTTTGGATAGGGTTTTGTAGTTGTGTTCATATAATTCCTGTGTTTGTCTTGGCAGGTAGATTCCTAAATATTTTATATTGTCTAGGGTGATTTTAAATGGAATATCTCTCTCTAACTCTTGCTGCTGCGATGTGTTGGAAATATATAGAAATACTAATGATTTATGTGTACTTATTTTGTATACTGCAACTTTGCTAAAGTTGTTGATTATTTCTACAAGCTTCTTAGTTGATTCTCTAGGATTTTTTAAGTAGACCATCACATCATCTGCAAAGAGTGATAGCTTGGTCTCCTCAGTACCTATTTTAATACTTTCAATTTCTTTTTCTTCTCTAATTACTACTGCTAGTGTTTCTAGTACAATGTTAAATAAATCAAGGTGACAATGTGCATCCTTGTTTCACTCCTGATCTCAATGGGAATGATTCTAATTTATCCCCAATGCAGATGATGGTTGTTGATGGTTTTAGATATATACTATTTATTATTTTTAGGAAAGGCCCTTCTTTCCAATACTTTCTAGTGTTTTGAGTATGAATGGGTGTTCTATTTTGTCAAAGGCTTTTTCAGCAATTATTGAGATAATCATGTGATTTTTGTTGGTTTGCCTGTTGATATGGTCAATTATGTGAATGGTTTTCCTAATATTGAACCATCTTTGCATTTCCTGGTATAAATCCAACCTGATTATAATGAATGAGTAACCCTCATGATCACTTGGTGGAGTCTTTTGCTAGTATT
The DNA here is from genome assembly GCF_016433145.1 of Gracilinanus agilis. Taxonomy (NCBI): domain Eukaryota; kingdom Metazoa; phylum Chordata; class Mammalia; order Didelphimorphia; family Didelphidae; genus Gracilinanus; species Gracilinanus agilis. Next base: position 361,550,601 of record NC_058131.1, on the reverse strand, counting down.
CTGTTTAAGATTTTTGCATCTATATTCATTAAGGAGATTAGTCTGTAATTTTCTTTCTCTGCTTTTGTTCTACCTGGCTTTGGGATCAGCACCATATTTGTGTCATAAAAGGAATTTGGTAGCACTCCTTCTTTGATTATTATGTCACACATTTTGTATAACATTGTGATTAGTTGTTCTTTGAAGGTTTGATAGAATTCACTTGTGAATCAATCTGGTCCTGGGCAATTTTTCTTAGGGAGTTCTTTAATGGCTTATTCAATTTCTTTCTCTGAAATGGGATTATTTAAGTATTCTATTTCTTCTGCTGTTAATCTACTCAATTTGTTTTTTTGGAAATATTCATCCATTTCGCCTAGATTGCTATATTTATTGCCATATAATTGGATAAAATAGTTTTTAATGATTGTCTTGATTTCATCTTCATTAGAGGTGAGGTCTCCCTTTTCATTTTTGATATTGATAATTTGGTTTTCTTTCCTTTTTTAAATTATATTGACCAGTACTTTGTCAATTTTTTTGTTTTTCCAAAGTACCACCTTCTAGTCTTATTTATTAATTCGATAGTTCTTTTACTTTCAATTTTATTAATTTCTCCTTTAATTTTTATAATCTCTAATTTAGTTTTTAACTGGGGATTTTTAATTTGTTTGCTTTCTACTTTTTTTTGATTTGCATACCCATTGATCGTTGCCCTCCCTAATTTATTAATATATGCACTCAGGGATATAAGTCCCCCCCCCCACAAGTACTGCTTTAGCTGCATCCCACAGATTTTGGTAGGAGGTCTCATCATTGTCATTCTCTTCAATGAAATTATTAACTGTTTCTATATTTTGTTCTTTAACTAACTGATTTTAGAGGATCATATTATTTAATTTCCAATTAATTTTTTTTAAATTTATTTTAAACCCTTAACTTCTGTGTATTGACTTATAGGTGGAAGAGTTGGTAAGGGTAGGCAATGGGGGTCAAGTGACTTGCCCAAGGTCACACAGCTGGGAAGTGTCTGAGACCGGATTTGAACCTAGGACCTCCAGTCTCTAGGCCTGGCTCTCAATCCACTGAGCCACCCAGCTGCCCCTTCCAATTAATTTTTATTTGCCTGTCAATGTGCCCTTAATAATTATTATTTTTATTGCATTATGATCTGAAAAGGTTACATTTTTTATTTCTGCTCTTTTGTATTTGTTTGCCATGTTTCTATGACTTATTACATGGTCAATCTTTGTGAATGTGCCATGTGCAGCTGAAAAGAAGGTGTATTCCTTTTTGTCCCTATTTATTTTCCACCACACATCTATTAACTCTATTTTTTCTAGGATTTCATTCACCTCTCTTATCTCTTTCTTATTTATTTTTTGGTTTGATTTATCTAGATCTGATAGAGGAAGATTTAGGTCTCCCACTAGTATAGTTTTACTCTGTATTTCTTCCTTGAGCTCTGCCACTATCTCCTTTATAAATTTGAATGCTACACTATTTGGTGCATACATATTGAGTACTGTTATTTTCTCATTGTCTATACTGCCTTTTATCAGGAGGTCATTACCTTCTCTATCTCTTTTAATCAGATCTATTTTTACTTTGGCTTTGTCAGAAATCATGATTGCCACTCCTGCCTTCTTTTTCTCAGTTGAAGCCTAATAGATTTTGCTCTTGCCCTTTATTTTTACTCTATGTATGTCTACCTGTCTCATATGTGTTTGTTGTAAACAACATATGGTATGATTTTGGTTTCTAATCCATTCTGCTATTCAGTTTTGTTTTATGGACGAGTTCATCCCATTCACATTCAAAGTTATAATTACCAGCTGTGTATTCTCCAACATTTTAATATCCTATCCTAGTTCTGCCCCTTCTTTTTATGCTATTTCCTTTTAAACCAGTTGTTTGTTTTAAATCAGTCCCCTTTATCCCCTCCCTTAGTTTACTTCCGTTTCCACCCCCTTCCCTTTTGTTACCCTCTTATTATTTTTTTTATTTTATTTTATTTTTTTAAACATTTATTAATATTCATTTTGAACATGGTTACATGATTCATGCTCCTCCTTTCCCCTTCAGCCCCCCCAATCCCCCCACCCCATGGCTGATGCACATTTCCACTAGTTTTGTCATGTGTCCTTGATCAAGACCAGTTTCCAAAATGTTGGTAGTTGCATTGGTGTAGTAGTTTCGAGTCCACACCCTCAATCATGTCCACCACAACCCATGCATTCAAGCAGTTGTTTTTCTTATATGTTTCCTCTCCTGCAGTCCTTCCTCTGAATGTGGGTAGCGTTCTTTACCATAAATCCCTCAGAATTGTCCTGGGTCACTGTATTGCTGCTGGTACAGAGGTCTACTACATTCAATTTTACACACAGTCTCTGTGTACAATGTTCTTCTGGCTCTGCTCCTTTCGCTCTGCATCTGTTCCTGGAGGTCTCTCCAGTTCACCTGGAACTCCTCCAGTTTATTATTCCTTTTAGCACAATAGTATTCCATCACCCGCATATACCACAGTTTGTTCAGCCATTCCCCAATTGAAGGACATACCCTCCTTTTCCAATTTGTTGCCACCACAAAAAGCTCAGCTATAAATATTTTCGTACAAGTCTGTTTATCTATGATCTCTTTGGAGTACAAACCCAGCAATGGTATGGCTGGGTCAAAGGGCAGGCATTCTTTTATAGCCCTTTGAGCATGATTCCAAATTGCCAGCCAGAATGGCTGGATCAGTTCACAGCTCCACCAGCAATGCATTAATGTCCCAATTTTGCCACATCCCCTCTAACATTCATTACTCTCCCCTTCTTTCATTTTAGCCAATCTGCTAGGTGTGAGGTGATACCTCAGAGTTGTTTTGATTTGCATTTCTCTAATTATTAGAGATTTGGAACACTTTCTCATGTGCTTATTGATACTTTTGATTTCTTGACCTGAAAATTGCCTGTTCATGTCTCTTGCCCATTTAACAATTGGGGAATGGCTTGATTTTTTATACAATTGCTTTAACTCCTTGTATATTTGAGTAATTAGACACCTGTCAGAATTTTTTGTTATAAAGATTTTTTCCCAATTTGTTGTTTCCCTTCTGATTTTGACTACATTGTTTTTGTTTGTACAAAAAGTTTTTAGTTTAATGTAATCAAAATCATTTAATTTACATTTTGTAATTTTCTCTAACTCTTGCTTGGTTTTAAAGTCTTTCCTATCCCACAGATCTGACAAGTAAACTATTCTGTGTTCACTTAACTTGTTTATAGTTTCCCCCTTTATATTCAAGTCATTCACCCATTCTGAATTTATCTTGGTGTAGGGTGTGAGATGTTGATCTAGACCTAATCTCTCCCATATTGTTTTCCAAATTTCCCAGCAGTTTTTGTCAAATAGTGGATTCATGTCCCAAAAGTTGGGCTCTTTGGGTTTATCATACACTTTTTGCTGATGTCATTTACCCCAAGTCTATTCCATTGATCCTCCTCTCTGTCTCTTAGCCAGTACCATATTGTTTTGATGACTGCTGCTTAATAGTATAGTTTAATATCTGGTACTGCTAGGCCCCCTTCCTTCACATTTTTTTTCATTATTTCCCTTGAAATTCTTGGCTTTCGTTATTCCAAATGAAATTTGTTATAGTTTTTTCTAATTCAGTAAAGAAGTTTTTTGGTAGCTTGATAGGTATGGCGCTAAATAGATAAATTAATTAGGGTAGAATTGTCATTTTTATTATGTTAGCTCATTCCTACCCATGAGCAATCAATGGCTTTCCAATTGTTTAGATCCAGTTTAATTTGTTTGGAAAGTGTTTTGTAGTTGTTTTCATATAATTGCTGTGCTTGTTTTGGTAGATAGATTCCCAAGTATTTTATATTGTCTAGGGTGATTTTAAATGGTGTTTCTCTTTCTACTTCTTGCTGCTCTAGTGTGTTGGAAATATATAGAAATGCTGATGATTTATGTGCATTTATTTTGTATCCTGCAACTTTGCTAAAGTTGTTGATTATTTCTACAAGCTTCTTAGTTGATTCTCTAGGATTTTTTAAGTAGACCATCATATCATCTGCAGAGTGATAGCTTAGTCTCCTCCTTGCCTATTTTGATACCTTCAATTTCTTTTTCTTCTCTAATTGCAACTGCTAGTGTTTCTAGTACTATGTTGAATAATAGAGGTGACAATAGGCATCCTTGTTTTACTCCTGATCTTATTGGGAAGGCTTCTAATTTATCCCCATTGCATATGATGTTTGTTGATGGTTTTAGGTATATACTCTTTATTATTTTTAGGAAAGGTCCTTCTATTCCTATATTTTTCAGTGTTTTCAATAGGAATGGATGCTGTATTTTGTCAAAGGCTTTTTCAGCATCTATTGAGATAATCATGTGATTTTTGTTTGTTGGACTGTTGATATGGTCAATTATGTGGATGGTTTTCCTAATGTTGAACCAACCTTGCATTCCTGGTATAAATCCCACCTGATCATGGTGGATGATCTTCTTAATTACTTGTTGGAGTCTCTTTGCTAGTATTCTATTGAAGATTTTTGCATCTATGTTCATTAGGGAGATTGGTCTATAGTTTTCTTTCTCTGTTTTTGATCTCCCTGGCTTTGGAATCAGTACCATATTTGTGTCGTAAAAGGAATTTGGTAGGACTCCTTCTTTGCTTATCATATCAAATAATTTGTATAGTATTGGGATTAGTTGCTCTTTGAATGACTGATAGAATTCACTTGTGAATCCATCAGGCCCTGGCGATTTTTTCTTTGGGAGTTCTTTGATGGCTTGTTCAATTTCCTTTTCTGATATGGGATTATTTAGGTATTCTATTTCTTCTGCTGTTAATCTAGGCAGTTTATATTTTTGTAAATATTCGTCCATACCTCCTAAATTGTTATATGTATTGCCATATAATTGAGCAAAATAGTTTTTAATGATTGCCTTAATTTCCCCTTCATTAGAGGTGAGGTCTCCCTTTTCATCTTTGATACTATCAATTTAGTTTTCTTCTTTCCTTTTTTATTAGATTGACCAGTACTTTGTCTATTTTATCTGTTTTTTCAAAGTACCAGCTTCTAGACTTATTTATTAATTCACTAGTTCTTTTACTTTTGATTTTATTAATTTCTCCCTTGGTTTTTAGTATTTCTAATTTAGTTTTCATTTGGGGATTTTTAATTTGCT
>NC_058131.1:361489036-361540637 GCF_016433145.1 Gracilinanus agilis | reverse complement strand
GTCCCACAATAGTTCACTTACTTTGCATAATGTTGTTCTGATTCTGCTTATTTCACTCTGCATCAGTTCATGTAGGTCTTTCCAGTTCTTTTGTGAAATCATTCAATTTTTGTTTTAAAATTTATTCATTTGTTAGATTAAAATTCCTAGGTATTTCCCTCCTTCTTTCCTCACCCCACATTAGAAAAGCATCAGTTAACAAATATATATATATATAACTATGTTTTGCTTGTTTCTATTATAAGTTTTCTCTGGAGGTGAGCATACACAAGTTATTCTTCAAACAATATTTCTTTTGTTACATTTAATGTTTTCTTGGATTTGCTAATTTCACTCTTTATAATTTCATGTAGGTTTTTCCATATTTATTTTTAATGAATCTGCTCAGTATTTCTTACAGTGCAATAGTATCCCATCACAATCATGTAATAATTAAAACAAAGCTAAGTTCAACCTTTTGCCTACAAAATTTACTCAGATGACAAAAAAAAATGACAAATGCTAGAGGGGATGTGGGAAAATAAGTATACTAATGCAATGTTGGTGGATCTGTGAACTAGTCCAATCATTCTGGAAAGCAATTCAGAATGGTATCCCAAAAGAAATTAAATTGTTACACTCTTTGACTCAGCAATGCTGCTACTAAGTATATTCCCCAAAGAAATTGAAGAGGAAAAGGGTCTATACTGTACAAAAATATTTATAGCAGTTTTTTTTTAAATGGAGACAAAGAATTGGAAACAAAGTGTGATGCCCATCATTTGGGGAAGTTATAGCACATGAATAATGGAATACTACTTCCCTGTAAGAAATTATGAGAGATGGTTTCATAAAAAACATGAGAAGGCTTAGATGAAGTAATGCAAAATGGGATTAAGAATGAAGAGAACAATTTATATAATAACTGCATATTGTAAACATAATCAAGATATGACCTACCACAGTTCCAAAGGACTCATGATGAAACAAGCTTTCAACTTCAAAAATAGAGAACCACGATGGGGTTATGACTGGGATTTTGGCATTAAAAGATCGCTCTATTGCAAATATGAATAACATGGAAATAGATTTTGAATAATGATACATTTCTAACCCAGTGGAATTGCTTGTCAGTTCCAGGAGCAGGGAGAGAAGAGGGAGGAGTGTGAAAAATCATGTAACCATGGAAAAAAATTCTAAATAAATGAATTAATTTGAAAAAAAAGAGCACCAATGGATTCAGGATCCAGACTGAAATATTTTATTCTACTTATTTATTTCTTGTTTGTTTTTTCACTCAGAATATGGCTAATTTATAAATTTGTTATAAATGTCTGAACATATATGTAATGGCTTTTATTTTCTTGTCTTGTCAATGAGTTGGGGGGGAAAAGGGTAAGAGAGGATTTTGAACTGAAAATAAAGTAAAAATGAATATTTAAAAAACTGGATCTTGTCCAAAGTAGGAAAACTAGGATGATGAGAAACCATATAAAGATCTATCAAAGTAAATAGGAATATTGAGCCTTGAGAAGAAAGGGGGATGTGACAGTTTTCTTGTTTTTAAATATAGAATAAAGGTTCTGCAATGAGAGAACAAATACTTAGCCCTCAGGGTAAAACAAGAACAATAGGAGGAGGGTATAGATATGAACTTTTAAAGTAGATAAAAAGAAAACCTTCCTAACTATTCCAATGTGGAATGAGCTGTTTTAGGAGGTAATGAGTTCCCCACCCTGAGATGCTTTCAGATGGAGGTCATATGACTACATTTCAGAGATATTGTAGAGAGAATTTTTCATCAGGTAGGAATGTTATATAGGATCATCTCCAGGGTCTTTTCTAGCTCTAAAATTGTTATATTATGTGTAAACGTGATATTTCAATCAACACTTATGAAAAAAAAGATATTTTCCTTTCCATGTCCACGGGGCAATATTTGCTGTAGCTTCCTCTTAAACTTTGATTTTTAACTTGAAATAAGCCTAAAATTTATTCTGCTAGCTGTCTCTGAACCTCCAATACAGATTGAATGAAGCCAGTACAAACATCTCACAGATTTCCCCTCTACTTCATTGCCTGAGGTTAAACTGAAGTTACAGCTTTTGGCATGGACCCTTCTGAGATATCAGCCCATCCCAATCTCAGGTGGCTTTATCTTAGTGAGTTAATGAATAAACTAGTTGTATAAACTGACATTTCCTCCTCAGGAGATTGTTGCCTTGGGCAATCTTTCCTAATTAGTACATTCTTATAATTTGTGATGTCACAAAATTGTCATTCCAACATCACTATGTCCTTAAATTCCTCCATGTCCTTTGTCAATGTATAGATCATAGAAGTGATGGGAATCTTGGTGGGGCCAAAAAGGAAGATGTGTAGAAGTAATCTGGTGCAATGGAAAGAGGCCTGGGTTCAAATCAGACTTCTGCTTCTTCTTAGTTGTATTTCCTTGGGGAATTTCATCATCTGGAAAATGAGAGAATTTCAATAGATGTGAATTAAGACTCTTTTCATTTCTAAATACTATAAAGTTATGAATCTATGAAACTGATGTAACCTTCCCCACCAAGGAGGAAGGAATATATATATATATATATATATATATATATATATAATTAAGACAAGTTAATGCCTAGAACAAGGAGTCAGATCAACATACTGAGTATTGTGCTTATTTCCAGGTGACACATTTAGATAACTGGTAGGCAAGAATGTACAAAGAAAGGTAATCTTAGTGGTGAGGGGAATGAAATCATGCTAGAGATATATCATGAGGAATTAGGAATATTTAGCATGAAAAAGATGACTTGGTATGTATTTGTGGGGAGGGAGGGAGATATGAGTATCTACAATATAACCACCTTTGAATATTCGAAAGGCTTTTATATAGAAGAGAAATTAGACTAGCTCTTGATCTTAGAAAGTGGAATTAGGAGTAGTGGATAGAAGTACATCAAGACAAATTTATTCTTAAACTAAAACAGAGTTATTAAAAAGAGCAATGAATTCCACTTGAAGACATTGAGTTAAAGCAAGCTACAAATATGTCCTCTTCAATGATTTCTAATGTGTCTAAAATACTGGGTGCCCAATGGGCAGCTGACTCCTTTTCTCAATGTTCTGGTAAGGTTTCTAGTACTCTTGTTCAAGAACCCCTCACTACTGTTCTCTATATTGATTATCTGTGAGATCTAAGTAGCTTTTACAAAAGTCATTTACTAAGCAAGTAGAGCAAGTAAAGTGGAAATGAAAGCATTTTTTTTTCAAACTAGGCATTTGCATTTTCTCTTGAACACACAAGTTCTTTGGGGAATGTGGGCTCAAACTCAAGGAACCAAAGTGGCTAAGAGGTAAAAACTCAAGCTACTGGTTACTATAAGCTCTTTATTCCTTTCATGGAATTCTTATGAAGTTCCCCTTAGGAAACTCCCTGCCAGATTCTGACAATCAGTGACTTGTAGAATCCTAAAGTTATCTTTCTTTGGTATGTCTGCTTTTTATGTCTCTCAGCTCTCAGTGAAGATTCTGTCATTAGCTATTGTTGCTCAGTTAACATTGCTATAGACCAGTGATGGCAAACCTATGGCACAGGTGTCAAAGATAGCATGCAAAGTGCTCTCTGTGAGCACATGACCACACCCCTTCCAATCAGAGTTGGTTACTAGAAAGGCAGAGGGACTCAGGTGGAGCTGCTCCCCTCCTCTGGAACCTGAGGTTATTTTTTCACATTCCCTGCCCCTCTGCCAAGCAGCAAATGAGGGGGTAAGGTAAACAAATCACAGGCAGCAGAACTGGAGGGGAGCAGAGCCCTTAGGGCACTCGCCTCCCCCTCTCTATACTTAGTGAGGACATTCCTCACTTCACCCCTCCCTCTGCCCAGCAGCCCAAAGGGAACTCTTCTTCCCTTCCCTATGTGGGGTAAAGGGGGGCATACACTTGGTGTGTGAAAGGGACATGGAACTTAGTCTAGGGAGTGGGGTGAGGGCAAGGCACAGCACCCCATCTCTAAAAGGTTCACCATCACTGCTATAAACACTAATGGGAATTTCAGAACTTTTAAAGTTCTCAAGGCTATTACATGGTCAGTGTGGGATTGAGTGGACAGAAAGAGATTTCCAGTGCTCCACAAATAATTCCCTCTAAGGAGTTTTTCATCACTGGATTTAACTTGGGCTGGACTTACTACTGCTGGAATTTTAAATTGGTTTGTGATGTTTTACATAGGGGTAGAAGTATCTGATCCTTTCAGCCAATTATAAGACATTTAACATGAGGCATAATCTGTCTTCATCTAATGATTTAAGTATTCCACTCTCTATACACTGATTAAAGACTTTTTTTGTACCTACCTTATATCTTTGATCTACTCATTGATTTGATATAATCCATCCAAGTTTTTCTTTTATTACATTAATTGAGGTGGAGTTTCTAGCTCAACTTCTGCATAATAATAATTTTGAAAGAGGTATTTAAAAGGTATATTGAAGGAAAGAAGGAACTCAGAGAAAGGAAAGGACTGTTGTTCTGCATATATAAGATGGAGAAAATGGATTCTTGAAAGAAGGTAGAAAAATATTCAACTCATTTTTTTTCTTTCTCTGCCAAGGACAATATTTTTGATTTGCAAAAGACAAAGCAAAAATGGCTAATAGATAATTCATACTAAAGTCAAGTAGATTATGAGAGAGTATCTATCTGTTTGATGAGTTTAAGTCATTAGGCCCAAATAAACTGACATCTTGGTTTCTGAAGGAGTTGATGGATGAAATTACTGAGCCATTATTAGTGATCTTTGAAATTTCAGAGACAATTAAAGTACTATGAGAATAAGAAAGGCAACATTTGTCTTCATTTTCAACAAAGGGAAGAATGGAATACATCTACAATTCTTCCAATTCTTTCACATGGATGACAAATTAATAGACTACTTTGTTTGGACCCAGAGAGCAGAACTAAGAACAAAGGATAGAAGTTGTGAAGAGTAAAATCTATTAAATAATGGATTGGCCTCCCTTGTGGAGTTCTTCAGTCAGAGGTCATATGAACAATTATCAGTAAAAATATTAAGCAGATTCTTGTTCAAGTACTGTTTGGATTTGAATGTACCTTCCAACTGTGACACTTCATGGCATTTTGTGAATTTTGGCACAAAACTTGCATTTGACTCTTGGTTCTGCCATCTAACAGTAAATTTTATTAAGTCATTAAACTCATTTTGATTAGTAGTGGCCTCATTTGTAAAAATATTTCCTATTTAAAGTAGTGTAATGTTTGGGAAATTCATTGATTTAACTGTCTGTGATTACACAGAAAGTTAAATGTAGAGGGTTTGAACCCTAAATTGTTGACTTTAAATCTAGTACTCCTACTACTCCAGACCCTTTTAGCTCTGAAATTCATTGATTTTAGTATACTTGATAATTTTTTTCAGCTTTCATCATTATTTTGTGCATATCCCATATTACCTCCTATATCATCAGGTTTTTTCTTTTCCTTAAGTTTATTTATGGGGCAGATGGATAGCTCAGTGAATAGAGAGCCAGGTCTAGAGATGGGAGGTGCTATGTTCAAATCTAGCTTCAGGCACTTACTAGCTATGTGTTCCTGGACAAGTTACTTAACACTATTTTCCTAAGCCTCACTGTTCTTCTGCCATGGAACTATTCTAAGTGGAATGGAACTCTATTCTAAGACAGAAGGTAAAGTGCTTTTTTAAATTTATTTGTTGGTTACACTAAATTCTCCAGGTATCTTCCTTCCTCTCTCCTCAACCTGCCCTTCAGAAGGCATCATTTGACAAAAGATATATATTTACAACTAGGTTTAGTTCTTTCTTTGGAGATGAACGTGCACAAATTATCTTCAAGCAATATTTTTGTTGCTACATATATTTTCTTACTTCTAGTCATTTCACTCTTCATAACTTCTTGTAGATCTTTCCTTTTTTTAAATTAATCTGCTCATCATTTCTAATGGCACAGTAGTATTCCAGCATAAACATATACTACAATTTGTTTAGCCTTTCTCCAACTGATGAGCATCTCCTCAATTTCCAGGTCTTTGCCTCCAGAAAGATTGCTGCTATAAATCTTTTAGGACATATAGGTAGCACTTCCCAGCTGTGTGATCCTGGGCAAGTCACTTGACCCCCATTGCCCACCCTTACCACTCTTCCACCTAGGAGCCAATGCACAGAAGTTAAGGGTTTAAAAAAATGTAAAAACAAACAAACAAATAAACATATAGGTTGTTTTCCTTTCCCTGATCACCTTAGGAAATAAACACAATAATGCTATTGATGGATTAAAAGAGTAAAAAGTTTTATAATGTTTGGGGCATAATTCCAGATTACTTTCCTCCAAAATGGTTGGATCAGTTCACAGTTCCACCAACAGTGTATTAATGTCTCCATTTTTTCATATCCCCCACATATTTTGCCCTTTTTTCATTTTAGCCAATCTGATAGGTATGAGATACCTCAGAGTTGTTTGGATTTGCATCTCTCCAATCAATAATTATTTAGAGTATTTTTTCATATGACTATATATGGCTTTGATGTCTTCATCCAAAAAGTATCTCTTCAGATCTTTTGAGCATTTATCAACTGGAAAATGGCTTATATTCTTATAAATTTGACAAAATTCTCTCTATATTTTAGATATGAGACATTTATCCCAGAATCTTTCTGTAATTCCCCCCCCAATTTTCTGCTTTCTATTGTCTTGACCACATTAATTTTATTTGTATAATCCCTTTTTAATTTAATATAATCAAAATTATCCACTTTATATTTCACAATGATTTCTATCTCTTTTCTATTCATAAATTCTTAGCCTCTCTACAAATCTGATGGGTAATAAGTTTCCTGTTCTCATTTGCTAATATCTCCCTTTCTGTTTAGGTCAGAAATGTATTTTGATCTTATCTTGGTATTAACACCTTTTTGAAGACAAATGGTTTCATGTAGTGAGAAGTATACAGAATCAAGAAGCAGAGAATCTGGGTTCAAATTTCAACTCTCCTATTTATTACCTATATGATCTTCCCTAATTTTTCTAGGTCTTAGTTTCCTCACTTTTAAAATGAATGAAGTAGATCGTCTTTAAAGTCCTTTATTGCTCCAAATACTATATCTAAATTCTATAGCATTGCCAGTTTTTCCTCTTAATATATCTCTAGTGCCCAGGACAGTGCCTAGTGTACATGATAGATACTGAATCAATAATTGTTGAATTGAACTGAAACACCTAGAAGACATTTCTGCCAAGGTCTCTCTTTTGCTCAATAAACTCTCAAGAATATCCAGGATCCTCTAGAACAGGGGTTGGCAACCTTTTTGGCTGTGAGAGCCATAAATGCCACATTTTTTAAAATGTAATTTTGTGAGAGCTGTACAGTGCTCATAGTGCGCGCTCCTGTAACAGCGCCTGAAAAAAAATTGACTTTATGGCTCCTGCAGAAAAAGCCATATCTGGTCCTCAAAAAGAGCCAGATATGGCTCAAGAGCCATACGTTGCCGACCCCTGCTCTAGAATCAATTACTTATATCTGCTTGCCTGCAACCTACTTATCCAGGTTTATTGCACATTATTCCTTCTTATACTCTTCAATAAATCCAAACTGGGCTTCTGTTCCACACATATTACATTTCATTATCCACCTCTTTGTTTTAACATAAGCTGCTTCCATTGCCTAGAATGTACTTCCTCCTCATACCTACATTTTAGAATTCTTAGCTTCTCCATCTGTCAGACCTCTAACTTCCCCACTTCCACCCACCAAACCCCAAAGTACCTTATATTTAATTTGTGTATATTTTGTATATACTTAAATATGTACATGAGAAGTAGCATGGCACAATGGATACAACAGTGGCTTCTTAGTCAGGAAGACTTGGGTTCAAGTCTTCCTATGATGTGTAAAAGTTGTGTGATATTGAGCAAGCCACTTGAACTCTCAGGATGCTGATCTTCATTTATAGAGGGAGTTCCCACCTAAAGCTCTATAAATTGATTAAAAATTAATCTTGAAGACTTTAATTTATTATCAAAATATGTGTACATGTTTGTTTCCCCCAAAAGAATAAAAGCTCAGAGGAGATTGTGGGAAGATTGTGGAGTATACAGTATGATATTTCAGTGCTAAAAACACAAGAGTCAGAAGTGAAGATGACTAGACAGTGACAACTAGGGAGGAAAGCTTCTGACTTCCATGACTTCAGTCCTGCCATCGTAGGCCCAGAGGGACAGGAACAGAGCAAACAGAGTGGAATCAACAACTGGCAGCCTCACCTTATTTGTTGAACTCCAGAATTTGCATCCCTGAGGAAACCACTGGAATCTCTAGGCAGAGGGCCCTAGAGGCAGCTGTGTCTGCTATAGCCTCTGCTCCTAAAACCCCCATCGCCCACAGCTAGGGACTGAAGGAGTGGTTACCATGAAGTCTATGGGTACTGGCCCTAAGAGCAGGAACTCAAGCCTAACTGCTAACAAATGATGGACTCTGGAGACCTAAGAAACACTACTAGATACCTATTCTCTCCCAGGCTGCAGCAGTAGAAGAAGAGTGATGAAGGAGCTCACCCTGGTAAGTTTGGTTGCTGAGGTTTCAGGGCCTCATCAGCTGTGTTAACTCCCAGGAGAGTGGCTGCTACCACAGAGGAAGTATGTTGTTTGCTTCCAGTTTCAGTGGCAAAACTGCCTGAGGTCTCTAGCTAGAGTACCTAGGGTGAATCATGGACTGGAACTACATCTGACCCTGGACTATAAAACTGGAATAACTAAATAGGAACTAGGAAAAAAAATAAAACACATGCCCCCAAATCCTGAAATTTGAAGTAATATACTAGGAATCTGGGTCTACAGTAAAAAGTAAATAATTAAGTCCATTATGTGGTTACTAAATTTTATCTTAAATAAATGAATTAAAATAAGTAGGCAAAGGAGAAAAAATCCAACTATTGATAGGTATTTTGGGGACGAAGAAGATGTTAGTTCAATCTCAGAAGAGAGTAAACACATATATTTCAATAGCAGCAAAGAAATGCAATAAATGGCCACAAGCTCAAAAAGAGCTTTAAAAAAGGACCTAAAAAACAAACAAAAGAGGTTGAAGGAAAATTAGGGAAAAAATAAGACCAATACAAGAAAATCAAGAAAATTATGAAAGGAAGATCACCCATATGGAAAAAGGTTCAGAAACTCACAGAAGAAAATAATATATTTAGACCTAGCATTGGATGAGGAGAAGCTAACAATTTCCTAAGACAACAAGAAATAAATAAAGCAAAATTAAAAGAATAAAAAAAAAACAGAAGACAGTATGAAACATCTTATCACAAAAACAACTCACTTGGAAAATATTTCAAGGAAAGATAACATCACAAAACAACTCAACTGGAAAATATTTCAAGGAAAAATAATATAGGAATAGTTGGACTCCTGGAAAGTTATGAACAGAAAAAAGAGTTTAGGCATTATACTCCAAGAAATCATCAAACAAAATCACCCAGAGATTCAAGAATCAGAAGATAAAATAAAAATTGGAAAAAATCCACAAATCACCACCTGTAAGAGACCAAAAGATTAAAATGCACCAGAACATTATTGCTAAGTTCCATAGCTCCCACATTAAGGAGAAAATATTATATACAATAAGAAAAAAATTTTAAAACTGGGTAGCTACAGTCAGAACAACAGAAAACTTAGGAGCTGCAACATTAAAAGTACATAGGACATGGACCACAGCATTTCACAGTGCAAAGGAACTGGGCTTGCAACCAAGAATAACACATCCAGTAAAGATGAGCATAATTATAAGAGGCAAAAAAAATAAATATTTATCTAACTAAAAGTATTTGAACTATTCCTGGAGAAAAACCCAGAACTTAGTAGAGAATTTGATCTATAAGAAACATAAGAGCAATGAAAGTCTAATCATAAGCAACCCAAAGGTTAAATGGTTTAATTTCTGTATAGGAAAATGTTACATATGGTCCCTGGGAATGGTATCATTGCCTGGGTATTTTGAAGGAATGTGTATGCATGGAAGACTCAAGGTCAAGTTGAATGTAATAGAATGAGCCAAAATGGTAGTGGAGTAAACCAAGAGTATATATGTGGAATGACTATCTCATATGGAGGATGAATGAGTAGAGGAACTGCCACATAGAAGAAAAAGAGGGAATGAAGGACTGATATTACTAGAAATCTACTATCATCAGACTTGGGATAAATACAGAACAATATACACAATTAAATATTCTTAAAGGTAAAAATATTCTTAAGGTACAGAGAAACAGGAGGGAAGGGAGATGGTATAAGGGAAGGACTAGGAGTCCCTTGTGGGTCTCTGATTCCCTAAAGATGGATTGAGAAAAAAGAAGTCAAGGGATAAGTAAAGGAAGAGAAGGGAGTGATAAGGAGAAAGGAGTATATTTGAAGAGGTAGGGAGATAAAGTTAAGAGATAAGGGAGTGACTCTTAGGGCCAGATAGGAAAGGAGTTTTTAGGATTGAACTCGTCAAGTAGTAGGAAGTCATAATTGGGGGATAAAGAAAGGATTTTTGGAAAGATGGATAGAATAAGAATTAAAAAGTAAGACAGAAGGGAGGGATTTTAGGAAAGGTGTGCCAGTTTGGAACTAGGAGGGCAAGGAGAAAGGATAAGGGAGAATTTGGAGGGAAAGAAAGTGAATTGGAGAAGTATTAGTTAAGGAAAATTGGACATCTGAGGAGGGATACAGTGGAAAGAAAGGAAGAGGGGAGACAAACAGTGAGGAGGAATGAGTAGATGGAAATGCATAGCTAATAACTATGACATTGAGTGTAAATGGATGAATTCACCCATGGTAAAGACATGGATGGTAAAAAGGACCAAAAATCAAGACCTGTTTATAAGAAACACACTGAAAATAAGAGACATACATAAAATGGGGACTGGAGCAAATAAACTATGCCCCAGCTGATTCAGAGAAGGTAGGGGTAGTAATCATGATCTTTGACAGAATTGAGGCTAAAATGGATATAATTGGAAGGAAGGAATAGTGTAACTGTGTTATGTTGGGAGTACTATGGATAATGAAGTATTATCAGTAATGGATTTGTATGCACCAAGAATTATAGCATACAGATTTTTACAGGAAAACTAAATGAAATACAGATGGAAATAGATAATAAAATAATAATAGCAAGGGACCTTAATTTTCCCCACCCAGTGCTAGATAAGTCTAATAAAAAATAAATGAGAAAGAAATTAAGGAGATGAATAGAAGTTTAGATAAGTTAAATATGCCAGACGTCTGGAGAGCTTCCACACACCTGCATGAGGCTGGTAGTAAGTAGATCTAAATATGAGCATACACATAATCCAAACATAGTTTCTGGGAGAGGGGAGAGGGGAACAACAATGATCCAGAGAACATAAATATTCTATAAAATCTTACTTTAACACTCATCATCTATCGAGGTAATCTAACATTCCTGAAAAGTTGTAGCATTAGAACAGAAGTGTCCCTGGGTATGACCAAGCCAAAAAGATTTGGTTTTGGAAAGAGTATGGTCCTTGCAACAGATTGTGGCTATTACTTAAGGGTCAATCTATCTAAATATGGTCTTGGCAATGTATGTTAACTGACAACCAGATGTGTTAAATTGATCAAATTAAGTGTTGATAGGAATATAGAGAAACAGGCCTAATATTACATTGTTATAACAGCTATGAATTTCTTTTTAGAAAACAAGATGGAAATATACTTTAAGAGCTGCAAAACTATTCATGCTCATTGACCTAGGGATCCCATTACTAGGATTAGGTCTTCGGGGCATTATTGATTAAGTAAAAAGCTGTATATATATGAAGATATTCATGGAAGTTTTATTTATAATTACAAAATAACTGGAAATATCAAATGCAATGACTGGGAGAAATGTCTGGATAGATTGTGATATTTGAATGTAATGGGTTATATTTATGTTATTAGAAATGACAGATATTGGAAATATAAAGAAAATAAGGGAAATATATGAAGAGAAGAAAAGAGAATAATAATAATACATACCATGATTACATTTAAAAATAGTAGCCTCAAAATCAAGAGAAAAAATATCAAAGTAAAAGAAATCCAAAGAGGATGCTTATATTAGCACATATGAAATTTACCTATTTTAATCAAATTGTAAACAATGTGGAGTTAGTAATTTTGCCCATAATATTTTTAAAGAATTTATTCATTTAGATATGTTTTGGCGGTGGTGGTTACTAAAAAAAAAGTGGTTACTACAAAAAAAGAATGCAAGTTCTTTCAGGTCAGGCTTTATTTTGTTTTTTGTTTTTATATATCGACAATCTTAGATAGACTATTGTGATCATTTGTCCAAGCTGGAAGTCCCAGTTTCCCTTTCCATATTTCTGCTCTAATTTGCAATAGACAAAAAATATTTACAATAGATCAGAAGCTACTAGAACCTGCTGGTGTCTGGATTTGGCAGGTCTACATTTGAACTGAAAGCCTAAATGGAGATCAGGACCTTACTTTCTATCCCAATTCTATAGCTTATGCCATATCTTTGGCTTTTAAACAAGTCATCTTAATATTCCTTGATCCCACTGTAAGGCAAATGTGGTATTTGTCCAATTCTCTCCCTGTTGGGCAGTCTGCTCTGAATGTTGTCTCGGTCTCTCATGGAGCTGCAGGGGAGTAGAAGAAGACTGTGCAGGAGAGACCCTCTCATTTCCACTCCTCCACAGAGTTTCTAGGCTTTGAATTCTTCCTACACACCATAAACCCTCTAAGGAGTTTTCTCAGAAAGTTTATGGCAGCCTGTTCTCTGACCTGTAAACTAATGAGAATGAATAAGAAGCCCTGTGGTGCTCAGAACAATAATAACCCACCTTTTATAGCCCTTTAAGGTTTACATGCTTCCTTCACAATAACCTTGTGGAGTAGGAAGTGCAAAGATTCTGGTCCTCTTAAACTCAAACTGAGCCACAAAGAAGTTAGGTCACTTGCCTATGGTCAAACAGTTAGTAGGTGGTGGAGCCTGTGTTCAGTCTAGGTTTCTTCTAAGTTTTATCTTTCTCAAAATCAGCAGGATCAGAATTGACCTTGTACACAACTGTGTAAGAAGGTAAAGTTTATATCAGAGACCTCTTTCTTTTCCTTTTTGTTGCCTTTCTCTCCCCTTTGAAGTTCCCCATTTCCCACCAAAGGGTTCAGTGTTTTCATCCTATTTCCATCATCTTGCCTAGAAAAAACTTGTTTATAGCTAATTGTGAGTAGGAAAGTAAGTCTAATTCGTATCATGATGTAAATCATTGATACTGAAAATTGCATTTTCTTTGAGGATTATGTAAAAGAATGAACATTAGGCTACAAAGAATAGCCCCCCAAAATTAGTGTGAGGTAGCAAATATTTTAATCCAGTTGAGAGTATACTGGTAAATATTTATCAATTGGATCTCTTTAAAAACAAAACCAAACCAATGCATATTGGACACATATTTAAGTTTAATCTTTATCATTACAATTTCTATCACTTTCTTCAGTCCACAAAACAATAAATCAAGCCCTGGTTTGTAACATTTGCCAGTTTTCAAAGTGTAAATCTTTACGGCAAAAATTTATGACTGGTAAGAATTGGCTAATGAACTTTAAACCACAGTCCATAAGTAAAACCAGCCCTTGTGGCATGAGCTCAGTGTGACTAGTATTCGTCTCTCATCTGCTCAGCATTTTCAGAGCCTTAAAGACCTGGGTTCAAATTTGCCTCTTTTACTTACTACCAGTATGACATTGGACAAATCCTTTAGTTATACTATACCCAACATCCTCATCTAGAAAAAGAGAAAATTGGAATAGTTGACCACTGAGGTCTCTTCCTCCTCTAAATTTATCATACTGTGAAATTAAGTAGGTACTGATAGATGTGTTTAAAACTGTTTATTTGGGGGGTGGGGGGTGGAGCTAGGTGGCTCAGTGGATTGAAAACCAGACCTAGAGATGGGAGGTCCTGGGTTCAAATGTGGCCTAAGATACTTCCTAGCTGTGTGAACTTGAGCAAGTAAGTGAACCTAGTCCTATCTCTCTTCTACCTTGGAACCAATATATAGTATTGATAATTATATTAGTATATATTAGTATATTAGTATAAGATGGAAGTTAGGGATATAAAAAAGAAAACAAAAAACTGTTCATTTGCTTTCTTTATCTAAAATTTCACTATAGCTTTTAAGTATTTACATTGTTGGGTGTAGCCTGAAGGCTTCTCCTAGAGAGGGGGAAAAGAATGCTATTCTAGACTTTTCTTGAACTCTTTCCTGTTGCCCCCCTGGTGGAGTTTCAGGGAAAATTTATTTAATTAAGCACATGACTCATATCTAGTGTCTCCCCCAAAATAGGATCAAAAGGAGCACTTCTAAAAACTTTAATCGATGTACAAAGTAAATATCAAGCATAGGATAGCAATTTTTTATACTTCCACAAGACATCCTTAAAATACTACTCTATAAACAAACTAACACAAAATATGTAATAAAAACTCATTACCATCTAACATCTAGATCTTTTGGCCAGGAATGAAGGGCTTTTTAGTCCTTTCCACAGCAGAATTCTCTCGACAGTAGTTCCCTTCTCTTGGAATAGCTTCCTGCTGAAAAACTAGCTTCTAACTCAGGGACTCTTAAATACATGTGGTAGCTTCCAAGGCTGAATATTTCTTTCAGGATGATTGTTTGGTTACCTATATTTAGGGAAAAAAACAAGAAAGCCAGGAAGAACTGAATTCAAGTTCTATCTCTGAGATAAATTGAGTATTTGACCCTGGACAGGTCACTTAACTTTTTTTTTAACCCTTACCTTCTGTTTTAGTATTATTTCTTAAGTCCGAAGAATGGCAAGGGCTAGGGAATTAGAGTTAAGTGACTTGCCCAGGATGTGTCTAAGGATAAATTTGAACCCAAGTCCTACTGATTCCAGTCCTGGTACTCTATCCACTGAGCTATCCAGTTGCCCCTGAGTCAATTAACTTCTTAGAGCTGTTAGCAATTCGTTTAGAGTGTAAGTTGGGGAGAAGGTGACAGAATGCCTTGGTGGAAAGAGTTTCATCTCTCCAGAAGATTCCTAAAGCACAAGTGGAGATTCTAGCCATATTCCTCGTAGGCTCTCTCCTCATCAGATCTCTTCACTTATCTATCTAGATTTATACATGGAAAACCAAAGAAACACACACATGCAGAGAGGCACACAAAACCAGCCCAATAACAAGAATACAGACCAAGTCTCTGATATTTGATACTGAAATGTGGCTCCCAAACTGAAGTGGGTGCCATAGAGGAAGCTTAGATTGTGAAAAGTGGGCACTTTGGAGCTTTAGAGATGCCTCTCTGTTCTCTGAGAAGCACTTTTATCTCTAGCTGTCTCCTAAGAGATAGCAGTTTCTAGAATTCAGCGAGTCTTTTGACCTCACATTGACTAACAAGAAATCTCTGCATGTAATGCATTGCTAGAGCTTGGAGTGGAGATTGCTTCTCTGAAGCCATCACATCCTCCAGGGCTGTTTTTAGAAGGTGCTTGCAGATAAGCCTCTCAGCAGGCCAGCTCAATCTTGCACAAAATGGAAAAGACAAATGGGGGTGAGCAGCCAAGGAGGGCTGGCTTTGGGGCTTCAGACTCATATTTTGTGATCAAAGAAAGCTAGTCTTGCAAAAGTGAGAAGGAAAAAAAATTAAGCAACCGTTCCATAATTTGATACTAGAAATATCTTTGAAAGTCATGGTGAGAAAAGAAAGAAGAACCTATGCAGGATAGGAATACGGCCCTTGGCCATACATGTTGGAGCATAACTACACTTACACAGTCCTTTGGCCAATGCTTAGTAAGATCACTTTGGGCATCTCAAGAAATTATGTTTCTTGCTGCCTATGGATGCATGATGAAGCCAGCTCCTTCTTTGAAAGCCTGTGGGCCACCCTTCAATTTAACGGTTAATATGGCAAGTCTTCTGGCTTCATTTTGGGAGAGATCACCAATTTAAATATAATTTATTTGCTCCAGGATGTTAATCCATTAGTCATTGCACAGGGATATCTGTTGAGAGGGTCAATAGTTAACATTTATAATAAATCTAAAAACGCTCAAATTCTTTGCACCCTCTGCCTTTTTATCTGATACTTAAAGCGATCAAGCCTTTTCTTTTAAAGTGCCTGCTATGTGGGGACAGCTGGGTAGCTCAGTGGATTGAGAGCCAGGCCTAAAGATGGGAGGTCCTGGGTTGAAATTTGGCCTCAGACACTTCCCAGCCGTGTGACCCTGGGGAAGTCACTTGAGCCCCATTGCCTACCCTTACCACTCTTCTGCCTTGGAGCCAATACACAGTATTGACTCCAAGATGGAAGGCAAGAGTTAAAAAGAATAAAAAATAAAATGCCTGCTATGTGCCAAGGACTATGATAGGCACTGACAATGCAAATACAAATAAAAGGATCCCTATTCTCAAAGAGTTTGCGTTCCCCACCATCGTGATGGAAATAAAAGGGAATACCGTAGGGACTGAAGAGGATTTGGATTTATCTCTTTTAAATCTCCTTCATGGATCATAATTTGCTATTTAATAGGCATAGTAGGTAGACAACTAGATTTTTAGATAGGCAGAAAGACCTGAGTTCAAATCCTACTTCAAACCCTAACTGGTTATATAGGAAACCAATGCCTGGGATTTTGAGAGACTTTTATCCTTCTCTCTATTGGCCTTTTATTGGGTAGCTTTTCCCCCAACCTCTTTGGTGCACACAAACACACACACATGTGTTGGCACACATATGTACACAAATATATAAGTACATACTACATACATGTCTATAAGTGTATACATTATATGTGCATATGTTATGTGGTGTATATTATATGTGTGTATACCATATTATATACACATATAATATAATATAAACATTTGATAAGGGAGTAATAAAATATTTCTATTGTTGTGCCCTTCTCTATTACTTTTTTTCTGAGTGTTTTAAAAATGTTTTATTTATTCTGTTTTTCTCATTTTCACATAATAAATTTCAAAATTGATTTGACCACAGGATTATTATTTTTACTGTATTGTTTACTTGATTTGATAGGTATCTCCTGTTTTAACACTGCCTAGATTTCCTCATGTATTTCTCCTCCATCTGAGGGCAGTATTCTTGATGTTTGTCGTCAGAATACTAAATCAACAATTATGACTGAAATAACAGACAGAACACAGGACTTGAACTCAGAGATATCTGGGCTTGAATCTTGACTCTGAAACAGAATGAACCTAGACAAGTCCCTTGCTTTCTCTGAGTCTGTTTCTTAATTGTTAAAATGAAGGGGTTGACCTATATAATCTCTAAGATTGAATAGTAGAGAATTTATGAAGTGCCATGTTCCTATTAGCTAGTCCCTTGGCATTGATATTGTTGTCTCTGAATTCTTATGCATTTTATGAGGTCTAGGCTGTAGTATCATGCAAATTTGAATGAGGAAAATTGTTTTTATCGCATCATTTACTGCTGCCCATTTAACCAATTTTCTATTTGTATCTGTGATTAAGAAATAGTTGGCAGTTTGTGAATTCATTCCGAATAAAACCAATTGGATGCTGGAGTAGGGGAACCTCACTAAATAAACCAGCATGCCTGGTGTTTGTCCCTTGGTTGAGGATAACAAATTAAATTTGATTTCTCTTTTATTAGTCTGGGATGGTTCCTTTTAAGTAATTATGCTCTGGGAGCATCTGCCTGTCCCATGTGCTGCCAGTTGGCATAGGGTGTCACAAACTGGAGTGGACTGGAGTGCATGCTGGTTTGTCCTGTAAATATGAATTTTTCAACCCAAGTCTTATGATTACCTGATCTAATTTTGTGCTGTTGGGTGGAGTTGTTTATTGCCATGTGATTTTCAGTAGGATGGGTGTCAGTGACTCCTACAAACTAGTTTCGAAGCCAGGGTGAGGGTCCCTGTTTTCAGCTCACTAAATTTAATTATGTTTTGAGAGCAAGTAATTAGAAGACATAAAGATACAAAAGAACTCCAGAGTCCATGTGAAAATTGTTAGAGTATGAGAACAATGGGTGGCAATAGAATTATGCTCCAGATCAAAATACCCTCTCTGATCTAATCACTTCTCACATAGCTACCAGTTTCCAAATGGGCTGGAAATAATTAGTGAGCAGGAACTGAACTCTCCAGGCCATGGCCAAGGGGTACCTCAAGGCTGGGGTTGTTCCCTTACTGAATTTGTTTTTCATTAGCATTTTATAGGTTTGGTGTATGTTTACAGATACCCAGGGAGGAAAAGGACATCAGAACAACGGAATTAATAACTATTGTATGCTCTATTTCTTAAAAAAAAAAACTCATTCAAGTTTTCAGGCAAATATAACACTTTCTCACTCCAGAAAACAGGGCAGTCATCTCTTCTGGGCCTTTTGGCTAAGATCAAGTGCAGAAAATAGGGTAGCCAAATGTAAAGTGAATCAATATTTGAAAGCTTTGAGGTGGTAGTGGTGTTTGTGGTGGTAGTGGTATATTGTGTGTACGGGAAGAAGGACTCTGGATTGAACTTAGAAGATCTAGGTTCAAATCCCAGCTCTGATACCTAATAGCTGTGATGTTGTCTAAGTAAGTCCTCTATGGCCCTTAGTTTCCTTTTCTGAAAAATAAGGGAGCTGTCCAAGGAGTTCAAAATTAGAAAAGCCTCATATAAACCAAAATAGTCAACCATATTTTCTTTTTTTGTGGTAGCAAAGAAATGGGGAATAGTTGAAGAATGAATGTTATATGGATGTAACAATATGTTATCATGTCATAAATAATGAAAAACATGAAGAATTTGAAAAAATAAACAAAACCCCATGGGATTTATTGTATAAAACTGCTGAATGAAATAAACAGAACAAGAATATATCTATATCAATCTATCAATCTATATCCATCTCTTGATCTCTCTATCTATTTGTCTATCTCTCTATTTAGAGAGAAACAGTAAGAAGTGAAAAGAATGAATGATAAAAGAATATGTAATAGGTATAGGAATACCTCCTGGGTTCAACTTGCTCGATTCCCCCCCCCCAAATACCAGATCCCAAGTAGTTATAAACTGCTCTTTTTAATCATAGTTGGGACCCCATTCGTATGGCCTTATAACCTCTTCCCTGGACTTTGGCAATGACCTCCTATCTGATGCCCCTTGCTTCCAGTTTCTCCCCACTCCAAGCCATCCTCCACATTATTACTGAAGTGTTTTTCATAAAACACATATATGGCTTTTGAACCTCCCTACTTAATAAACTGCCAATATTTACTGTAACCTTAAAGATCAAGTACACAGTCCTCTATTTAGGATTTCAAGAACTTCACAACCTAGCTGCTTCTCCATGTCCACTTTTTGTATAGTTTACTACTTCTTACATATTCTCTTTTTGTTGTTCAATTATTTTCATAATGTGACAGATTCTTTGTTACTCATTTGGTTTTTTCTTGGCAACAAAGAATCTGTTTTTCATTTTCATCTTACAGATGAGGAACTAAGGAAAACAGGGTTAAGTGACTTGAACAACATCACTTAGATAGTAAGTGTCTGGGACTAGATTTCAATTCAGGAAGATGAAGTCCAACTTTCTATCCACTGAGTCACCTGCTCTACGCAGGGATATTCAGGGATGAATTAGCACCTCTGGTGTGAAAGCTTGACAAAGTTTTTTCAGGGCTAATCATCCATATTTGGTGTTTACCTTTCATCCAGTTCTTACCTGTGGCTGCAAGAAACTGCAGCATATGTAGCAGACACACACCTGTAAAATTATCTTGGGAGATGGGCTAAACTGGGTTATCGGTAACCAACAGACTTTAGTGACTCTGGATGAGAAAATGAAGCTGATGACTGCTTCATTTATATAATTTATATACAAGTTAAGACATTATTCTATGATATCATTTGTCCTCTTTGATACAAAGGAAGAACAACATACTCTAAGATCTAACCATATTAGCATACTTGCTATTCTTCATACATAATACCCAATATCCCATCTGAGTGCATTTTCACTGGCTCTCCCCAATGCTGAGAATAATCTCCTTTCTCAGCTCCCCCTCTTAAAATAATTGGTTTCCTTCAAGTTTCAGCTGAATTGCCACAATCTTTTTTTTGCCACCTTCTACAAAAGACTTTTCATACTCCCTCTAGCTGTTAGTGTCTTCTCCTTTAAAGTTATTTTCCATCACTGTATGAATCTACTACATACATTTTTATATTCATGCTGCTCCCCACCCTTTGACTTTATAGACTTTTTTTCTATTTCTTTGTATCCTCAGGGTAATAAGTGTTGCATATACATTCTCAGACACTTTCACTATGATGGTAGTTTTGATTAATATTTTTTCTTTATTCAAGGTTGTTTTCAATGACAATAAGTCTAGATGGTATGTAGGTGGTATGCAATGATTGTAGTGAGGCAGGTTCCTGTTTCTCTCCCTCTCCTCCCCTGAGATTTAAAGTACTTGGTAATAATGACCTACCAAAAAAAGTCTTTGGTTGCACCAATATCCCTCTTCCTAATGAGAATTAGGGGTAGATTACAAATGAGAGGGTGTAGAGAATTAGAAATTTACATTCTATCAGGAGCAAAATTTTTTACATTCAATTTCTGTTAATAAATTCTTAGAGAATTAATTCTTTAGAGTTTATATTAAGTAGGTAAACAAGTGTGGGCTTCAAAGTGGGCAGGGACACATGAACCAAGAGAGCTATGAAATATTCTCCTGTACTTTAATTGCAGAACTTGAAGCACTTAAAGAAAGGGTGGAGATTTCATGTGCTCGGTTAATAGGGAGCTGATCATTTGTGGCTGAGAAGAGCTTTTGTGTTTAATCAGTTTGAAATGAGCTTACAAAATTTTAAGTTCCACTTGGTAGTTTGCATTATAGCATACCAATCTGCTACACCAAACTACACATCCTAGTTTGAAAAATATTGTTAGTGTTAGATCCAACCTGTCCCAGAACACATCCAATGTTGTACTATAAAGGAGCTATGATTTCATTAGGGTGAATATGTTTTCGACTGGTACAAAGCAACTCTCCCTCTGGTACAAAGCAACTCAGAGAAGGAAGGAAGGAAGGAAGGAAGGAAGGAAGGAAGGAAGGAAGGAAGGAAGGAAGGAAGGAAGGAAGGAAGGAAGAAAGGAAAGAAGGAAAGAAAGGAATGGGAGGAAGTATAAAAGGAATGGATGAAGGGACAGAGGAAGGGAGGAAGAAGAGGAAGGATTGATTTTTAAAAAGCCATTTGGAAGCCATTTTGTTCAATCTTCCTCATTTTAAACTACTTACTGTTCTTTCTATTGTTATTAGTAGGGAGGAGAAAAATTATTCCCATCCAGACACATCTTACTAGACCTATTCCTAAATCTAAAACAGCCCAAATATAGACAATAGAGCNAGAAAGAAAGAAAGAAAGAAAGAAAGAAAGAAAGAAAGAAAGAAAGAAAGAAAGAAAGAAAGGAAAAAAGAAAAAGAGGGAGGGAGGAAGAGAGGGAGGAAGGAAGGAAGGAAGATAATCTTTACAAATAAGGTCCTCGAAATAGAAAAGAGTATTAAGTCTAACCCTTATTTTACAGATGAATTAAGCTTAGAAAAGGATCATAGAACTTTAGGATTTAGATGGGATCATTTTTCTTTTTCTCTTTTTTAACCCTTATTTTTTCATCTTAGAATCAATACTAAGTACTAGTTATAAGGCAAAAGAGTGTTAAGGATTAGGAATTGGAGTTAAATGACTTGCTCTTGGTCACACAGCAAGAAAGTATCTGAGGCCAGAGTTGAACCCAGAACTTCCATCTTCAGGCCTGGCTCACTATCTATTTGGCCACCTAGCTGCCTCTGTCATCAATTTTCTAAGAGATCTCAATTGTCCATGAGAGATTGTATTCTTATTGTTGTGTTTGAAAACTATCACATGATTATATTAGAGACTATAAGATAAATGGATTTTGATATAGTATCACATGGTAAGAAACAGGATCTCTGAGTTAGTCAGACCCAAGTATATTGATTCCTGGAGCTATGCTCTCTTTATGATATCATATGACTTCTTCACTTATGTTCCTTCCTAAAAAACTCAGGGTAATATTGATATAAAAATCTTCCAACAAAAGAACTGTGGGAGGAGAAACAGAGGAAAAACAACTGCTTGAACACATGGGCTGATGGGGATATTACTGGGGATGTAGACACTAAATGATAATTCTAGCCCAACTATCAATAATATGGAATTAGGTCTTGATCAATGATACATGGAAAACCCAGTGGAATTGTGTGTCGACTAAGGGGGGATAGGGAGTATTGGGGAGAGGGAAAGAACATGAAACATGTAACTATGGGAAAATATTCAAAATAAAAATATTTTTAAAAATCTTCCAACAAGTCCTGCTGGCTGTGCAAGAAAGCAGAAGACATCTTTATGCATCAGCAGTAACTACTTCAACTAAAGAGAAGTAAAATCAGACCCAGGTTGCTGCCTAACTGGCTCTAAGACCTGTCCCCCCACTCAAACCTTGGTCTTTAGGTAGCCACGTAAACTAGTAGACACTCATTTTGGATGTATTTGTTTTTATTTTTGTATTTGAACATAGCCTGATCCAGTGAAATGAGAATTAGGTTTCACATCAGAAGATTCATGTTTAAATCTCTGCTGCCACTTACTACTTACATTACTCTAGGAAGTCATTTCCCCATTTTCAAGGCTGTTTCCTCATCTGAAAACTAGAAATAATATTTGTCTTTCCTATCTCACATGGGGCTTTAATGAATCTTAGTGCTATAATAGGTCTGTATAGATTGAGAGCTGGCACACTCCCCCTCTATTTCTCATGTGAGATTATATATATATTTATATATGAAATAGGAATATATCAATAGAAAAATAATCATTCGTATATGTGAATGATTATTTTCCTATAACCTATGTATATGAATAGAGCTGCTGATCAGAGTCCAATGATATAATGTAAAAAACAAAACAAAACACTGGATCCAAGTCAATTGTCCAAAACCAAAGTTCTGTCACTAAAACTCCCTTTGTGATTTTGTTCAACTACTTTCACCATTCTTGGCTTAACTTTCCTCTCCTATACAATTGGAGAAGGATACTAAATGATCACTAAAGACTCTTTTAGCTCCAAATCTTTTGGAGTTATGGTGATTGCCCAAATCACCTGTACTTCTTCCCTATAAGGACACACAGACACAAAATTGAGTCTTGGGACTGGTTTATATCAAACAATATATTGAAAGATAGAGTGAGTGAATAAATAACTGAACATGTTATTCTGTTTATATATGTGAGAAGGGTTGTAAGTGGCATTCCTATGGAGAATTTGCTGCATACAAGCCTTTCAGGGGAATAGCCTCTAGGTCTGCCTTCTTGGGCCATAGTGTAGACCTTGGTGTTCCCTAATGCCAAAATGATTGAGGTGCTTAAAAATTAAATGAAAGACTGGGTCATAAAAATAGGTGGTGGAGGGTGAAGGGTGGAATTAAAATGCTTTTGTGAGCAATAAATAATAACAAAGAAAGTGAATGTATAAGGTGAAGGGAATCATATATATTGCTTATCATTCTTAACTCAGTTGTTGATGGTGATTTCTTTTCTCCTACCTTTTCCCTCTTTTTCCAGGGAACTAAGGGTGGGCCCAGAACAGTCTACAGAAGAGAAAAGATATGGGGAAGGGAGCTGAAGGAGAAGAATAGAAAGAAAATGAATGGAAAGATGAAATTAATAAAAATACATTTATTAAGGACCTAGAAAAGAAGAGTCATGGAAATGAAAACTGGAAGGAACTTTGGAGATGATCTAGAAAAGGTGTTCTTGACCTTTTATTTGCCCTGAATTCTTTTGGGAATCTGGTCAAGTCTTTTGACCATAGAATAATTAAATTTATACATATACACATATATATATATAGATACACACACACATATATACATTACAAATTAGAGCTGAATTTGTTGTTTTGTTGATTATCAAAACTAATGAAAGTGACAGAGAAAATGTTAATAATATAGATTAAGCTTAAAAATACATATCCTCTCTGTAATTGATTGTTAAAAATTTATCAGCATACCCCAGAGTGAAAATGTATTGTTTTCTTAATTCAAGTTCATGGACTCCCCTGAAATCTATCTATGGACTCCTTGGGGATCCTTAGGGATCCATGAGTGCCTAGTTAAGAACTTTTCATCTACTTCAATTTTCTCATTTTTTACATGAAGTTATTAAAATTCAGAGAATGTGATTTGCCCAGTCTTATCACCAGTTTATGACAAGATCTAACCTAGAAGCTAAGGTTTATTGCTCCTAAATTTAGTATTCTGTCTACTACCTTAGATGTCCTAAGAAAGTAGCATTCATCTTTCTTTAACTTGATTGAGTGTGTCCCCTAAAACTGTTAAATTCTAATTAAACTCTCTTGTTTCTTCACGGAAATACTTAAACATGCTTTCACTGACCAGGAGTATACTAGTAAACATTTAACAACCAGCCCTACTCTTTGTGAACCCATTTGGAGTTTTCTTGGCAAAGATATTCCAGTGGTTTGTCATTTGCTTCTCCAGCTCATTTTACAGATGAACTGAAACAGGTCATAAGTGTCTGAGGCCCATTTTGAACTCAGGAAAATGAGTCTTTCTGACTCCAGACCAGGTACTCTATCCATTCTGACACCTAGTTGCCCCTTTCAAGTTTGATCTGCATTATTAACATTTTATCCATCAGTTTCATAAGTCCAGAAAAATCAACATAACAATCAATCAAGCCTTGATTTGGAGCATTTACCGGTTACCAAGGTGTAGATGCCCACACTGAAATTTAACCATCAGGAGAAGATTTGAACTGACTCCAGCACCTGACTACCACCTCTGGCAACACCTTCCTCTTTCCTCAGAATCAGAAGTGATAGGCTTCCAGCTCTAGAGAGTCCCCTATCCACCCAGGAACTATGCCAACGTTCTCCAGGGACCTAAGTCTAAGGACCTCCAGTCCTTATCCCTCTAGGGACCCAAGTGCATTTTTAAATCTTTTTATAGATCTTTTCTCAAATCTGATCTTTCTCACACTCAGGGGCAGCTAGAGAGCACAGTGGATAGAGAGCCAGTCCTAAAGTTTGAAGGACCTAGGTTCAAATCTGGTCTCAGATACCTCCTAGTCATGTGACTGTGGGTAAGTCACTTGACTGTCATTGCATAGCCCTTACTGCTCTTTTACCTTAGGATCAATGATAAGACACAAGATAAGGATTAAAAAATAAAAAAGACACCTCCAATCCCACCTTCTAATAGACACCTCTCCCTCCACTGATGCCTTACCTTCCATTTACTATCTGTGTGTGTGTGTCTCTAATTCTTTGCTTGTTATTTTGTACCTACTATTAGAATGTGAATTCTCTGAAGGTAGATACCATGTTTCCAACCCTTTGAAATTGCTAGCTAAACACAAAATCTGATACATTAATAAATGATTATCAAAAGATTGACTTAAAGCCAGAAGGCATGAGGTCCTTCACCCAATCCAAACCCCTCATTTTACAGATGAGGAAACTAAGATTCAAAGAATACATTTCAATTCAATAAATATTTATGAAGTATTACATAAATGGCTACTGACAGAACTAGAACTAAATC
Organism: Gracilinanus agilis; assembly: GCF_016433145.1. NCBI lineage: Eukaryota > Metazoa > Chordata > Mammalia > Didelphimorphia > Didelphidae > Gracilinanus > Gracilinanus agilis. Next base: position 361,514,955 of record NC_058131.1, on the reverse strand, counting down.
AAGCGTGTTACAAAGGGGAAAAGGTTTTGAATTCACAGTCAGAGGTCCTGTGTGTTCAAACCTTGTCTACCTTACTTATGACTGATCCTCTATGGGTCAGATAAGATGGGTTCTATGGTCCATTCTTCCTCGTAATCTATGATCCCATGAACCTACATCCTTTCAATCCAAACTCAGCACAGTCCCTACTACTAGACCATGCTTGATTCTCTCGGCTCCTTTTTGTGGTTCAAATTCAAAGGCACCTCATTCTTAGTGGCTTAAAAGTATTCAGGGTAAGATCTCCTTTATTTCCTATCAAGAACTTGATTGGAAGTTACAAAAGAGGGGTTAATGAAGGATGAGGACAGGTTGAGGTGAGGGATACCTTCAAGGACTCAACAAAGACTTTTTAACCTGGTTAAGCTAACTAAGCACCTAAAGTAGGCTTTTATTCTTTGTAAAATCTTGCCATTGCCTCATATTCTATTCTCCTCCTCTACCCATAGAATTAGGAAAGAGTCTCCTTGGCAACCAAGTCACTCAATTTTTTCTTCTCAAATGCTCTAATTGGCTCTTTTGTCCCTTTCCTCCCAAAAAATTAGTAGAGGGTTTGACCAGGACAGCCTGGTCCATCTGAAAGGATTAAATCTTTGTTTGGGGCTTGGATTCTATCTCAGTGGTATCTCATGAGACTTGATTAACAGAGAAATAGAGGTGGGGGGAGGAAGAAGAGAACTATGAGCTAGTTCTCTTTGATTCTTCCACATATCACATGGGATATTATTAGTCTCTTGCAATTGGAGTGAATCAACTAGATCTGAGAGCCATGGTTGATTTATTCTACCCTAGGATTCTGGATTTTTAAAAGGATAGGATAAATCTGTCAAAGTTGTAGCTCTTCACAGAACACAGCATTCAGGAGGAAAGCAGAGAGAGACAGTTATTTTCTTCATTCTATACTCTGAAGGGCATTCCCGCCCCTCCAACAACCTCAAAGCAGAATTACAGAGAATGGAAGGACATTTTAGGAGTTCTGAGAGGCGCCCCAGGACAGAAGAAAACCTCATTCATGAATCGCCAGATAGCAGAAACCTAAGGACAGAATGTGAACTCCGGAAGCCTTAAAGACAATAAAAATAATGGTGAATTTGGAGTCAAGCAGAACTGGGTTGTATATGGACTTGGGCTAGTCATGTAACTTCTCTGTGTCTGTAAAATGAGGAGATTTTATGATAAGGTAATTTCCAGGTCAAAAATCTATCATCCTAAGAACCCAGAGCTTTTGGAGATCTTGTAAGAGTTCCTGACCCATTCAAATTGAAAACTTTCCAAGGAAAGTCTTGGGCTGAAGCACTAGGCAAAGAGATAAATATGCAAAACTCCCTTCCCAACCTCCTGAACTTGGTCTATAAAAGCATAGAGTTCTGAATAATGTGCAAAACAAAAAGCAACAAACCACATAAAATAGTTAAGCATTTGTCCTTAACTAGTCCAATAACACCAATAAGCTCATTTTTTAAAACCACATAGAAACAATTTTTAGTAGCATCATATTTTATTATCTATTTTTTCGCTCTGGATAGAGGAAAAGTTCATGGCAGAGCAAGTGATAGAAAGGATCACATAATATAAAATGAGGGGTTTTTTTTGGTTACATAGAATTAAGAAGCTTTTAAAAAACAAAAGCAATATAGTTAAAATTCTATGGGAAACATCACTAAGGGGAAAAATCTTTATTATTATGTATTAAGTCTTTGATAAAGGTCTCATATCCAAGATATATAAGGAACAATTCAAATTTTAAAGGCAAGAGTCATTCAATAAATGGTCAGTCATATGGACAATTGTCAACGAGAAAATCAAAGCTATAAAATCTCATATCAAAAAATATTCCAAATCTTAGTATTTAGAGAAATGCAAATTAAAACAATTCTGAGGTTCTACTTCATACATATCAGACTGGAAAATAATGAAAAAAAGAGGAAAATGACAAATGTTGAAGGGGCTTCAGGAAAATAAACATATTGATGCATTATTTGTGGAGCTATAAAATTTGGTTTAGTCAAAGCAATTTGGATCCATGTTCTCAAAGTTTACTACACTGTGTGTAGCCTTTAAACTAGCAATAGTAATATGAGGTCTATTTTCCCAAACAGATCAAATAAAAAGGAAAAGATTTCTTTAAGTGCAAAAATATTTATAGTATTTCTTTTCATAAAAAAACCAGAAATCAAAGTCAACCTATTAGGTAACAGTTAAATAAATTATGAGATAAATAATACATATGCCTATATAAACATATGTCTATAAATGGCCAGTAGAAATTTCAGAAGAAACAGGGAAGATTTGCATTAAGTGATACAGAGTTAAATAAACAAAAGCATGACAGTAATTTATACAATGGTGAGGAGGAGAGAAGGACTCAGATACACTCATAGCCAGTTCATCCTCAGGAACTTTCCAACTAGTTTTGGACATTTGTCTTTCTAGCACCATTTTTTCCTAAATCAACCTTTTATAATAATGTTGTTAAAATTAAATAGAAAGCGGATACCACTGAAAAGTAATGAAGGATATCTCTAAACATTACATATAACGTACATTAACATTTATATTTTATTGTATTTTTATTTATTTTCATCAAATACATTTTAATCCAGTTCTCAGCCCATTTGGTATGTTGTTGACTGCAAGGTAGCCTGTCTTTGACACCTCTGTTTTACATGATATTTTAAACCAGGCCTGATGCAGACTAATTTTATGGTTTAGGCTCATTCATAGACAATATCATCTTTAACAAAAGGAAATTTGCTGAGAATATTTTTCAGAAATATAGCATTGCTTCAGTTGGATATAATTCCCCACCACATACCTAGTCAGAAGAGTGTGCTGATTTATAGGGCAAAGAGAAGTCTATCAAGCCTCATGAGACTTAACTACTTCTAAGCCGTAGGAGACTAGGAAGCTACTTTGGACATTCCTCATTTCGACCAATTAAGTTTCCAATATGCACAAATTAGGAAGACTGGCTTGTTTCTGCCATATAAGCTAATTCTTTCTTAAAAAGCAATGACATGGGGCAGCTGGGTAGCTCAGTGGATTGAGAGCCAGGCCTAGAGACGAGAGATCCTAGGTTCAAATCCGGCCTCAGACACTTCCCAGCTGTGTGACCCTGGGCAAGTCACTTGACCCCCATTGCCTACCCTTACCACTCTTTCACCTATAAGTCAATGCACAGAAGTTAAGGGTTTAAAATTAAAAAAAAAAAAAAGCAATGAAATTATCAATTATGTATGACTGGGTTGTAGCGTACTATAGTATGAAGAATTAAGTTTGAGAGTCACCAAAAGTCTAGAAGAGAGGTGCATGAGAAGAATGAGTAGACAGCAATACATTAAAAATAAGGAACTACCCAGGAAATTTAAAATACTTTTGCCAGAAGGAAAAAAAGTAGCAAGAATGAAGAATAACCAATGGAACATCCACATATTACAAAGGCATTCATGAAATGTCAAGAGATTTAGAGGATGACCCCTAACACATTATTGGTAGATTTATGGGAAGACATAGAAGGCAGTCCCACAGGATAGGCAGGTATGGACAGGTTGTGATCTATATCATTGGAAAATATTGAAACATCAAAGTATCTTCTGTAGACAGGACAAACTATGGATTTTTGCACACAGACATATATATTAATTTTACAGATAGATGTAGATCCCATTCTAGTTGACAAATTATAAATTTATTTAGCAGTTTTGCTGAGTTTACAGCAATGTTTGTCTTATAGTTTTTTACTCAATAGATTATTTTAAAAAAAACATTATCTTCTGTTTTAAATCAATACTAAGTATTGATTCCAAGGTGGAAGAATAGTAAGGGCTAGGCAACTGGTTAGCAAGTACCTGAGGTCAAATTTGAACCCAGGACCTCTGGACTCCAGACTTAGTTCTCTACTGTGCCATCTGGTGGTCCCCCAATCAATAGATTCTAATGATATAACTACTATTGAACAGGTAGCTGAGAAAAGGCATTTTTGTTTGTTTAGGTGGAGTTTTTTACATTTAAAGAGCGCCCTAATACTTGAAGAAGTTGGGAATTACTAGTATATAAGATGAACCTCCACAGCCTGATATATAAAACCTTTAACAATCTGACTTCAAAATATCCTTCCAGTCTTATTTTATGTTAGCCTACTTTATGCAACCTGAGCTCTAGCCATATTGGGTTGCTAGCTATTACTTGGTATTTTTCCATTCTTATCCTGCTCTGTGAATTCATTAAAAATGTTTTCATTTACTCTTAGTAAGTTTCCTTCCTAATATCCACCAGCTCTAACTTTTTTCACTTCACTTTCCAGCTGAAGTACCATCTCCTCTAAGAAGTCTTCCTGATCCTCACATAGAGGAACACCTAGAAGTGATACCATACAGTAACCCAATTCCATTCAATGAGCATCAAGTATTTACTACCTGCAAGTGGCTCTGCTAGGGACTGAAGACAGAAACAAAAATTAAATAGTGCCTGCCCTTAAGAAATGTAAATTCTATTGGACACCTATTATGCATAATATTATATTATAACTATAATATATGAAGGATGCTGTATGTGTATGTATATATGAAGGATAATGTATGTGTTTGTATATATCTGTGTATATGAGTGTAGAAAGGATACCCTCTATATTTGAAGGATACCATATATGAAGGATTATATATATATAAAAGAAATTACAAATATACAAAGGATTTTATATGCATGTATGTAAAAGTGTGCATCAAATAGTACATTTTGTGCTTATGTACATATAAAGGATACTCCATATATCTAAAGAGTAGGATATACGAAAGATTATAAATAAATTTATGAAAAATATTATATATATGAAGGATTTATATATATCAAGAAAAAACACATGTTTGTAATATGAATGTGTATATATGTAAAAAGGATACTTTAATGTGAAGGATACTATATGTGAAGAATATTACATATATATGAAGGAAAGAACATATAAGAAAAATTTTATATACATATTTGTTCATATATATGAAGAATAGCATGTATTTATATATGCATGATCTATATTATTTGGAAAGCACTGAAATATCAAAGTACAAAATACTCTAAATACAAAGGGTACTATTTTTAAAGGATTATATATACACGTATGAAAATTACACATACACAAAGGATTTTACATACATGTATGTATAAATGTGCATGAAAATAACACGTTTGTGCGCATGTGTATATAAAGCATACTCCATATATAAAGAATACTATATATGAAAGATTATAAGTAAATTTATATGAAAGAGATTACATATATAAAGGATTTTATACGTGTGTGTATCAAGAAAAGCAGGTGTTTGTATGTGTGTATATGTATGTATGTGTGTATGTATATATATATGATACTCTAATGACAAGGGTACTATATGAGAGATTATTACATATACATGAAGGAAGTTACATATAAACAAAATATTTTTGTATGTTTTGTGTATATGAAGAATAGTATGTGTTTATATATGTGTGTGTGTACAAAGGATATTCTAAATGTGAAGGATACTATAGTTAAATGATTATATGCAGATTTGTAAGAAATTACACATATGAAGAACTTTACAAATACATACACACACACATATATAAAAAATACTACAAAGATGGGGGGGTTGGGGTGTTTAAGGAGGACTAGCATGTCTGGTGTAAGGGCTTCCTGAACCTTTTTCAGGAGTGTTCACTCCACCTTTGAGCTCTGACTTTCACCTAACTCTCACCTGTGGCTCCAAGAAGCTGTAAGAAGGCACAGCAACCACACCTGGGTACGCCAAAGCAGCAGAATGAGCAAAACTAGATTGAGGATAACTAGTATACTGAGTCAATGAATTAGAGGATGTCTACCACAAGTGTGCAAAGACTTCTCCTGGCAGAAGGAACAAATCAAAATAATTTGTTCCAATGGCCATGAAAGTGACTCAAGAAGACCAACCATTAGAGGTTGGTCAAATACAGAAGACTCCAAGGTCATACACCTTGTCCCATGTCACCACCAGTCCTTCTGACTTTTGTCTTGCCACTGGACTTCAATGGCTCTGGAAGAGAGAATGAGGCTGGTGACTTTGTGTGATTCTTCTTCACTTAATTCCAATTCATGCATAAGTCAATATATTACTCTGTCATGTCATTGGTCCTCTTCGAAAATAAAGGAAAAACAACAGTTCACTAGATCTAGCCATTCTTTAGGTAATTCAGTTAATCCAGTTTTAGTTGTAAATTAATTCTGTGAATGATTACAAAATTATACTACATGGAGAACCTTATTTGTTATGAGCACCATGTCTGGATTTGGAAAAGAAAGACCCTAGTTTGACTCCCAGCTCACCTGCTTCTTCTGTGATCTTGGACAAGTCATTTAGCCTTTAAGTGCCTCAATTTCCTTAACTGTAAAAAAAGGATTTGGGGTTTTCTGACTTCTAAAGTTTTTTCTACTGCTATATTATAATCCTATGATCCTCCCTGAGAGTCCAAATGATTAATGTCCTTAAGTATCACTCATATATGAGAAACACAGTTTTACTTGTGCTTGACAATTTTCATTATTCTGAATAAATTATCCTCAGGGACTGAATAAAATGAAGCATGGAGATATATGTTCTGCCTGACTCTGAAAACTTCATTCCTAATCTTTCCCAGCAGAACAGGAAACCTCATGCTCAACTAGATACCTTGGTGCTATGGAATGAAGTTTAATAGAGGAAATGAATTTTTTTGATAAAAATCAGTGTTGTAGAAAGACTCCCCAAATGACTTAAAATGAAGAGTGATTTCAGATGTGACACCATCTATAGGGGCCTCAGCATCAGACTAGCCATCTAGGCTCTATCTTGCCTTTGAGGCTGTAGGAGACAGAGAACGTGAGTTAATTGCCTCTGAAAAGGTTATCACTGAATGAACCTGGCTTGAGTAATTCAAAAGACAGAGTCTGAGTCTCTCTGTGTGATGAAGAGGTCACTAGAGCATGGGGCAAGAGAGGAGGAGGGAAGAAAGGAGGGAAAATGTTAATAATAAGTGAAATGCAAATTAAAAACAATTCTGAGGTTTTACCACACACAGAAAATGGGTAAATATCATAAATATTATAATAACGAGAATGACCAATTTTGGAAGGATTGTAGAAAGACAAGTACTCTATTATATTTTGGTGGAATTTTGAATTGGTCAAACCATTATATAAAGGAGAAAAAAGACATATTGGCAATTGAAAGCATTATAAATTTTTTAAATCAATATTTATTAAAGTGTTAGATGAACAAAAAAGTTATAGAAATTCAGTGAAAATGTAAAAATCTTGAAAATTGTGGAGAACACTGTATTTAGAGTCAGAAGCCTTACCACGTATTAATCCTTTGGCTATGAGTACTTATCCCAGACTCAGTTTCCTAATCTGCAAAATGGGGACCATTAGATCTCATAGGAATGTTGTAACGTTCAAAAAATTATTAATTCATCTCTTCTATTTTCTATTTCTGTGAGTTTGGAAAATTCACTTAAATATTCTATGCTTTAGTTTCCCCACTTGTAAATTGAAAGGATTAGACTATATAATACATTTATTCAAATAAGCACTAGCTCTGGAGTCACAAGGCATGGATTCAAAGTTTACTTCTAAATCAGCTTTAATCTTTTCATCATTTTTTTCTTTCCCATCCCCAAAAGTCCCCAGAATTATTCTGTGTATCTTCAGAACACAATGGATAGGAGTTACAAAGAGGAAGATTTCAAAGTAAGGAGGAATTTTCCAGCAATTGGAGACATCTAATATCAGATCTGTCCAATAATGGGAGAAGCTACTTCATAAGGTATCTATTTATCTTTTACTAGAACAGATGCCAGCACAGAATAAACAAACACTTCGGGTATTTTAGAGGTTTCTCTGTCATGTGAGGAGAGACTAGTTGACCTCTAAGTTGGACTTCTTTCCCTATAAGTCTATGATCCATTTTCATTTCAAGTTGGGATATTTTCTTTCCTCTCTACATGTTTCTCTCCTTTCACTAAGATGAGCCCAGAGAGGTCACTATGCTTGGTTATTGCTATTATCTTCAGGCGAAATATGGAGACCAATTGGCAAATGGTTTGTCCATGTTTATTGCCCCCATTTTCCCCAGGAATCAGTGGAACTAAGCTTTTACAGATCCTGTCCCACCATTCACACTTCTGGACCCCTGAAAACAGCTGAGACAAAGTTTGTGCTCTCATAAAAGACAGCCTGTATCATCCTGGCCACACTTACTTGACTAATGGGGAGGCAACACAATAGAATGGAAAGATGATTGGATTTGGAGTTCAGGAACTTTGGTTCAGAAACAAGTGCTACTATTTATCTAGATCAGTTCACATAATCTCTCACTTTTCTTTCGTGTATAATTCAGTTAGGTTAAAAAAATATTTACTAAACACCTCTTCTGTGTAAGGCACTGTGCTAGGGAAGTAAACATATATTTCAAACCTATCCCATTATGCTATGGATAGAAATATAATAATAAAACAGTTTCAGGTCTCAAAGAAACCACAACATTGATACAAGTAAATAAATACAAAAAAAAAAGTCTTTTTTAAAAAGTAATTTCAAGTGCTAGGCAGCATAGTGGATTGAGTACCAGGCCTGGAGGAGACCTGAGTTCAAATATGGCCTCAGATATTTATTGGCTATATGACCCTGGGCAAGTTATTTAACCCTGTTTATCTCACTTTCCTCATCTGTAAAATGAGCTAGAGATGGAAATGGAAAGCCACTCCAGTAGCTTTGGCAAGATTAGCCCAAATGGGGTACAAAGAGCTAGACATGGCTGAAACTACTGAACAACAAAATAATGAATTTTTCAAGAGGGAGATTATGTTTATGTTAACTGTCACGTTCATGAAAAGTTCTATAGGGGAGGTAGCACCTGAGTTGTGCTTTGAAGAAAGTTAGAGATGCTACAAGGAGAAAGTAAAGGGAGACAAAGAAGAGTACATGTGCAAAGACATGGAGGTGAGAGATATATTAATGTGTATGGAATTTGACTAGATGATCTCTAAAGTCCATTTCTGTAAGAACATTCTGTGATTGGGGAAAAAAGAACATTGCCCCTACACACACCAGGTTGAAAGATCAACCTGATAAAATTTTATATTATTTTTTTAATTTCTTTTTTATTTTCCAAAAAATCTTTGGCCAAATTTCATCACTCAGGTACACAGCTGTAGCTCAATATTCTCTCTATCAATTAGGAATTATTTCTCTTTTTGAATATGCAGCAAGGCACAAAATACCACAGGCTTATTTGAAAACCTGATTATATTATGGTGGTCATTGGGTGTGTGTACATAAATTTCCTGTCTGTTTCTTCCTACTTCACTTACTTACTTCTTACTTACCTCAGTTCATACAAATCTTCATATCTTCTCAGTTTTCTCTGAATCTATCCTTTTTTCACTTCTTATGGTACAGTAATATTTCATTGAATTCACATCTACAGTTTGATCAGCCATTCTCTAGAAAATGGGAAGCTACTTTGATGCAACAATCCCATTCTTTAATATAATAGAAATGGCTACTCTAAGTGAATTTTTACAAATGGTTCCTTCTTTTTCTCTATCTTGAACCCACTTTGGGAATATGATTGTTAATGTTTGAATTAGATTTTACCCCAAGGTTGTCATTCAAATTCTACTTTTAGACTCCTTACAATTCACAGGTTCAGAAAAGTTTCAGGATCTAAAAACATGAATGTTCTACCATCTCTAGCTTCTTGGTTCTAAGAAATACCTTTCCTAATTTCTAGATATACCAAACTTGTCAAACAAGACTTTGGTTCATGAAATGTTTTCATGATTTAATGGTAAATGAATCAACAACACATGGATTAAATTTCTCCTGTGTTTCACATGACCAAAATTGAAGGGTTTGACAAGAAAATAAGTTTGGGGTTTTCTCAAACCCCAAGTGTTTGAGAAATAGCTAAAGGTTTTAATGACCCCTCAAAACATTCTAGAATTTAGAAATCTCTTTTGGGTGACTATGCCTGGGATGCTGGCATGTCTCAAGGAGAAAAGGAACCATGTGTCTTGTTGGTACAGCAGGGTTTTTGTGTTAAGAATTGCTTATTTTTAAATTGTGGTGTGGGTAGATGTGTAGTGGTGTTGGTTTTGGTGATGGTGGTGAATGAGTTCAAGAGAAGGTGGAAAACCCAACTCCTCAAAACACTGCCCCCAACCAGTCGAAGTCATTACCAAGAAGAATCTTGTCAGCTTTCCCACCAAGACCATCAATAACTGAAAACAGGATCTAGAATGGGAGACATTTAACCACAATGGCATTTCAATGTTAGCTTGTCCATGAAACCACAACTTTTAGGGAGTTCAAGCAGCATGAATGACTTTGAAGTGAGAGACAGAATAGCTAATTGGTCTCTCTCTTCCACTCTCTCTCTCCTGCCACTCTTCTTCTCTCTTCCTTCCTTCCCTTCCCAGATTCTTCTGTCTGTTTGTCTGTCTGTCTATCTGTCTCTCTCTCTGTCATCCTCACTGATACAGAGAATTCTCATTGAGGAAAGTCCCTCCACCAAGCCTATTGACAATATTCTGGGGACTATAACCATAGAGACCTGCCTTACTTACTCTTACTTCTGTAAGGGGGTAATTATGTGATTGTGTAGTCACATAGCTAGTATTTATCAGAGGCAGAACTTAAAACCAAGTGTCCCTAACTCTAAGGTATGCTTTCCTTCCACTGTGGCATAACTGCCTCTCTGCCATTCCCTTGATCAGCCCCTAAAGTTACAGAAAACAAGCAATTCTTTTAAGTAACCATGACTGGTGACTGGGCCATGCTGGTGCTCAGGTGTGGTTTTGGACTTAGACTCTGAAGATCTTTTTCAATCCTAGCACTAGTATTTACCAATTGTGTAGTCTTGAGCAAATGACTTCATGCCTCTTGGACTGATTACCTGATACCGTGTAACCGTCGGCAAATCATCTCACCCTCTCTGGATTTCAATTTTCTCAACTGTAAAATGAGGAAACAGTTAGATGGCCTCTAAGGTGCCTTCCATCTTTAAGTCTATGATCCTGAAACAAATAATTACACTTCTCTTCTAACTATAGTCACCTTGTGGTCCCTTGTATGGGGAATCCATGGTTTATGAAGGCTATACCAGCGGCAGGCACTCACTACAGTGCCTGGTACATAATAGGAACTTAATGAATGCTTATCGAATTAAATTATTTGATTGAATTGGCAAGTAAGCTTTTACTGAATTGGGAAAATTCTAAATCCAAATACACCAAAGGAATTTATGTCTGTCATCTGAAGTCCAGCCAAGTTAAGTTTAAAAGGATTCATCACCAAATGTTCCACTCCCTTAGCCCCTCCTGCCCCATTTATAGCTGCTTTTAAAGGTAGAGTCAAGATTCAAATTCAAATTTCTAATACCAATTCCATTCCTCTTTCCATTTTTAATGTGCTTGTGTGTGTGTGGAGGTGGAGACTGAGGAGTGAAATGAGGATGCACACATCTACAACATAAAGGTATCTGACTACAATAACAAAGGAAAGGAAAAGGGGAAAGAGATATAAGCATAATAATGATCCCTTAGTTACCAAAGACCACTTTGTATTGGAAAAAAAAAGTATCGTATTTGGAGTCAAGGGATCTGGTTTCAAATCCAGATTCTGTTACTTGTTGACTGTATGATCTTAACCTCGAGTTTCTCCTTTCATCTTATAACCTCAGTTCCCCATATGTATAATAACAGGATTGGCCTGGAGCATGTCCTAAGGTCCCTTCTAACTTTATATTGTATTGATTTAGTTTGGACAGGGGAGTAGACTATAGCAACAGTGGACTTTTAAAATTATGGAGACCAGAAGGTGGGAAATAACAACAGAGGTGTCAAGGGACAGAAAAAGGCCAGTCCTTGGAAATTCCCTCTCTTCCACCTCTACCTCCCACATGGGCAAAGACCATTCTAGAGGTGGCACTCTAGAGAAAGCCAGACCACTCAAACTCAAGTAGGTTTTTTGCTAAATGCCTAAGGCACTAAAAAGTGACATTGTTTTCATTATTTATTTGTATATATTTGTTATAAACATAATGTTTGTAAGAAAAGAATAAATAATAATCATCAGAGATCAGTCTTTTCTTTAGCCCGACGTAACCTAATCAGCATTAACCAAGTTGCTTTTTATGTTGTTGTTGGAAGTGAAGGCACATGTATTCATTAAAGTTTCTTTAACTAAAAGTGTCAACTCTAAGAAGATGAAATGCTGCTGAGCAATTAGAAATTTTAAAAAAATATATTAATATTCCTTTTTAGCACTTTCTGTTTATTCTGTTGCATATTGTTGGAATCAAGAGAGAAAGATCAACCATAACACTGTAGGTGTGGAATGTTTTATTACACATAAGACAGTAAGACCTGAAATATTTTGCACTGTATAAATTACTTGAAATCTGCTGGCAAGTGTTTGTCACACACTGCTGGGTCCTGACCCACTGATTGGGAAACAGACCTGAGGGATTCTATGCCAACTTCCACCATCACATCTAGCCTGGGAGGCTTGCCTCAGTCTGGCTCCCCACTTTCTCCCAGTGGCTGTGAACACAACCACAAATGAAAAAAAAGAGGGGAAAAAAAAAGAACAAAAAATGAGTAATTCGTTCAAGTCATGCACCAACTGATGTCCCGCAGAGAGTTTGTCTACAGACACCTTTGTGAGTTGCCTCTTCTATTTCCTGAGCAAGAGGAGACCTCATTTCAGATTCCAAACTTTATTGCAATGGCTGGGTGACTGCCATGACCTCATTTATAACCTCACAGTCTTAGCTGTGATTCATCTCTTCAGGAAATCTAGTCTCCCTAGGTTTGTCCAAGGATATTCAGGCTGGAGTTTCAGAGGAAAGCAGGGGAGCCCTGTGTTGGCTTTATCTTCTCATTAGCTATATAAAAATATGCTGTGTCAATCTAACCTCTCTAAATCAATTTTCTCACCTATAAAATGAAGGTAAATAATATTTAATGTCATCTACTTCCCAAGATTGTTGTAAGGAAAGCATTCTTGGAATGCTTTATATGGAAGTTATTATTATTATTATTATTATTATCTCCAGAGGTATGGCTGAATTATATTCAGATAGATTAAATTGGTAGTTTAGTTTATCTTTATATATTTGTAAGGCAAATAGGTCTTAATTTAGAAGTGATAGAGCATGGAGGATTTTTAAAGTTTCTTTCATCTCTAATACTCTATATCCTAGAATCTCTTTGAGTTCTAATATTCCATGTCCCATATTCTAATGTTCCTTTCATCACTTCTATCTTATGAATCTATGGTGAGAAATCAAACATATTAATTCTGCTAATTGCAGGACTAATTCAAAAATTTTTCAAAAATGACATTGACCATCTGAACTGACCAATTTAAACCAATGTGACTTTGGTTCAGGTTCATTTTTATAGCTCTTTAGACTATTCTCATTGTAGTAGATATTTCCACTTGGAGCACTTAAACATGCTCACTTCTCACATTAATCAAAAATGTTACAGTTCCATTGAACCTCAACGTAACTCTTACCACCCTCATGAAGCTTAACTGGCCTGCTCTAGATCATGGTGATCTTTCTATGAATCTCTCTGTCTCCTATCCTTGGCATCGACCAATCTAGTTACACACTCTTGTTTTACTTAGTTATATTTAAATTTGTCTCTACCGTGAGATTTGAGCTCCTCGAGGGTAAGGACTGTGTTTTCTGATTTGGGGAGTATCTCTTTTAGAACTGGGCAATATTACCATATTTTGCCATCTAAAATATAAGCATCTGCACCCACTTGTTTTTTTTCACTGTGTGAATGACTAGACTGATCTATTTTTTAAAAATAATTAAATTAATATTTGATCTTGAACCTAAGACTCATGAACCCATAGAAACATTTCAATGGACAAAGAACAAGAAAATGCATAGTTTGTATAAGAAACTGTGAGCTTCTTTTAATAGTTTGTTATTCAAGTAGTACAGCTCACCCCCACCTCCCAAACTGCCTATCTTTATGATCCTTAAAGACCCAGCTCAGGTGCTACCTTCGTTAAAGAGGAAATCCCTTCCTGATTCTTCCAAATAGACACGATCTTTTTCCCCCTTTAAAGAAAACAAAAACCAAAAAATCAACAAAAAAAAAAAACCCTTGCTTTCTGACTTAGATCAAGGAAGAAGAGAGGTAAGGGCTGGGCAATGGGGGTCAAGCAACTTTCCCAGGATCATATAGCTAGGAAATGTTTGAGGTCTCATTTGAATCCAAGATGTCCTATCTCTAGGGATGGCTCTCAATCCACTGAATCACCTAACTGCCTCAAGAAGTGAACTTTAAATAATTTTTAGCATGAACCTGTCATTCAATTGTTTAACTTGTATTTAGTATACACTGAGCACCTACTATATGCAAAGCTAGTGACCCAGCTTTGGAATTCCTTTCCTGGTTTTGGTCACTGCACATTACTGAATGTAAGAGCCCCTTGTATCTGATTGGTTATACCCTTGCTGCATATTCTACCCCATCTTCCTTCTTCCTCTGCGCTCTGATGCCCCTGATTATTGCCTTTCTGCTATGGGAATCAGAATAAAATTAATACTGCCATTACCACTAGAAAGACTATGACAATATACTCTCTTGTGACTCTTGTCACCATCTCTATGACTTTCCAGAACAATCCCACTCACCTTTTCTCAATATATGATGTCTTGCCCATTAGAATATAAATTCCTTGAGGAGAGGTACTCTTTTGTTTTGGATCCATATCACTAAAATAGTATCTGGCACATAGCATGTGTTTAATCAATATTTTTCATTCAAATGCTTTCATTTTCATTAGATTCCCAATCTAATGGGAAGGGGAAAACCTAAATTTGGATATATGTTATGTAAACTACACAAAGACAACTTCACTAGAGAATTATAAGACAAATTGCTATGCAAGTTGGCAAAGACATGGCACATGTGCAGAGCCGGCACTGGACACTGGAGGAGCTGCTCCATTCCCATTTTTTGCATGTCCCACTCCTCTGTCCAGCTGCCCAAAGCAAGCACTTTCTCCCTCAACTCTCTCTGGTAATGGGTGGGGGGCTCACAGACAGCTTGAATTTGCCCTTATGGGCACTCGAACTCAGAAAAGGTTCACCCAGAGGCTAGGGTTATATCAATTTTATTATTATAGTTATGAATATATGTCTCATTCTGATTTCTTTGAAGAATCAGCTTAAATCCAGTGTCTACAGGAGGCCTGTCTATATCCTTTTCTCCAACAGCACCTTCAAAAGGAAGCTTTTCCTTATCCGCCTCAGTTCTAGTGTCTTCTCTCTATGGATCATCTCCCATTGACCCTCTATATAGATTGTCTGCATGCTGCCTCCCCCATTAAACTATGAGCTCCTTGAGAGAAGGGACAATCCTTTTATTTTCTTTATGTCCCCAATGCTTAACACAGTCTCTGGCACAAAGAAGGTGCTTAATAAAGGTTTCTTAACTGATTGGCCCCTCCTCACTTTCTTTCCTAAGTTATCATTTCCTATTTACTTCGTATAAATCTTGTTTATCATAGTTGTGTGTTGTATCTCTCATCATAATATGAGCTCCTTGAGGGCTATGAGAGTTGGTTTTTTTAACCCCAATGTTTATAACAGTGCCTGGAACATTATAAACACTTAATAAATGTGTGTGAATGGATTGTCTCTAGACTATAAGCACCTTGAGAACAGGGACTGTGCCATTCTTTATCTCTCTAACCTCTAGCATCTAGCATAATATCTTTCAAATAAGTTCTTAATTAATATTTGTCATTTTATGGAATCTTGTGAAATAAGCAGTGCTTATGTTATTACCTCCATTTTATAAGTGAGGAATGAGGCTCAGAGAGATTAAATCACTAGCCCAAGGTCACATATTTAACCTTCTGACTCTGAAACCATTGTTCTTTCTACAGTACCAAGATGCATCTCCCATGCCAAATTCTTGGGGAGAGCAAAATAAATTGTGTTAACTTGACTTAAATATCTATTCCTTTGGAACAGAATTCCCATTGGGTTCTGGGGACACTTCTATCAGGAATATACTTGAATTTGGTTCTCATTTTCATTAAGGCTACAGAGCAAGTATAAACCACAAATTCTATAAGAATTCTATTAGGATCCACATAGATGCTCTTTTATCTGACTTCATAAACTGATATCCATGACCAGTTTTTGTAAAAGGCTTGGTGGTATTTGTGCCCGGGATACACAGGTCACAATTAGCAAAAGAGCCATGGGAACCACAGTATAACCCCAATGCTTGAGGAGGGGAATAGCAAAGCTGTTGCAACTTGACTCCATTGCTTAAAAATTTACCAAAAAAATGCCATTTGCATCTTGTTGCCTGTTCTGACAGATCATCACTTGCCCACTCTTCTCCCTTCTCTTTATCTGAAAGACTTTTCCCTGGAGGGCTCCAAAAATAATATGGATTCAGAATGCCCCCATCAAGCTGAACTGATTATCGACATTAAGATCTGAGCTTTAATGGAATTTGTATTTTCTTTGATTTTCTTGGAAACAGCTGTAATACACAACTCTCACCTTATTCAATGGAGCAGGGAACTCTATGGTAAACTTCTAAGGTAAGCCTTCCCTCCCCTCTCCAAACAGAACCAAAAGGAATATTCCAGAGGAAGCTGGGAATGTTAAAGCTTGAAGGAACCTTAGAACTGAGAAACTGGTGTCAAAGCTGGCACATGCCTTAGGACACAGATCATAGAATGTTAAAGCTAGAGTTATATGGTATGGAAAAGCTGAGTCACTAAATGTTTCTTGCATGAATGAGTGAATAAACATGAGGGCTATATAACAACTTCGGAATGGTCAAATGTTAAACTCACAAAAGATTTTAGAGATCATCTAGCCCAGTGATTCCCAAAGTGGACATTACCACCCCCTGGTGGGTGCTACAGCGATCCAGGTAGGCAATGATGGCCACAGGTGCATTTATCTTTCCTACTAATTGCTATTAAAATTTAAAACAAAAATTAATTTCTAGGGGGCTAAGTAATATTTTTTCTGGAAAGGGGGTGGTAGGCCAAAAAAGTTTGGGAACCACTGATCTAGCCCAACTTCCTTCATTTTACATGAAGAAAATCTTAAACTTTGGTAAAGTAAGTGACTTGACCAAGGTCATAGAGCTAGTAAATGGGAAAACCAAGATTGATATTCAATTTTTCTTTAATCCAGTTCCAGTATTCATTCCTCTATCATTATATAACTTCTTCTTCAATGATTCAGATTAAAATTTCATTTAGGATTCATACCAGGATTGTCTGATTTTCAGTGGAGTTTGTGGGGACGGGGGAATCTTGGCTCTCAAGGAATAGGTACTCAGCCACAAAGGTAGGAGTGGGGTGGGAAGGATCAAGCTATTGTCTTTAATCCTCAAGGCGTCTATCTGGTTCTGCTTCTCTATTTCAAATCTAAAATCTTCCATTAGTTACAACTTTACTTCCTCCCTTGGTGCCCTTCCCTCAGGGTTATGTCACCCAAAGGGAACAATACACCTTTTCAAAGTTACTGAAGAAAAGTGGATTATTTTAGCAACCTGGCAAATGCAGAGCCGGGACAGTGGCACTTTATTTGGAGATAATCCCAGCTGAATCTCTGTTTTATAATTTAGCAAAATTTAATTAGCGTTTTGCTTTCCATACATGAAACAAACATTCCCTTAACCTTTCCTAAACAGACTTTAGAGTTTATCCTAAGCATAGCCTTATTCTTCAAGTGCATTCTGTGCAACAACAGGGGAACAAGCAAGCAATGTTCCCTTACCTAATGCTGGTGAAGCCAGGACATGAGATTTTTGACTTATTACTATTCAAAGATTCTTAAAATATTAATTCTCAGAACACAGAATACTAAAGATAGACCTCATAGATTACTTTATCCATCCACTCCCATTTTTCAAATGAAGAAACTGACAGCTAGGGAGGATATACATACATACAAATGAAAAATACATATCAGATATAGAAGGTGATTGAGAATATATAACCTAAGGTTAGAACTAGAAGAGATTTTGGAACATAGATTAAATGATGGCAAAGACCTTATAGACCACTGATGGCTAACCTTTTAGAGATGGAGTGCCAGGCCATGCCCTCCCCCACTTCCAAGACCAGGTGCCTAGCCTTACCCCAGACAGGGGAGAAAGAAGCACTCCCATTGGGCTGCTGGCCAGAGGGGACAGAGAAGTGAGGAATGTCGTCAGGCACAAGGAGATAGGGAGGGGAACATCTCCACCCCAAGTCCCTCTGACTTTCTAGTATGGGCAACTGTAGGCATGCCAACAGAAAGGACTCTGCATGCCCTTTTTGGCACATGTGCCATAGGTTCACCATCACTGTTATAGACCATCTAGTATATCTATATCCATTTTATAGATGAAAAAACTAGGAGACATTATCATCATTAGTCATCAGCCAGTCAAAAAACAATTCTTAAGAGGTTACTATGTGCCAGGCCCTGTACTAAGTGCTGGGAATAAAAAGAAAGATAAAAAACAATCCTTGCTCTGGAGGACTTCACATTTTAGTTTGGGAATCAACCTGTAAACAATTATGTACGAACTAATGAAAGGACAATCTGGAGAAAATCAAAAGAGGCAAGACAATAACATTAAAGGGGAGATCAGTAAATGAATTTTATAGAAGGTGGGATCTTAGCTAGGATTTGAAGGAATGCAAGGAAACCAGGAGATGGAGATTATCATAATCACCTAAGTAAAAACCAACTAAAATAAAGTTTAAGAAGATCGAATATAGGAATTTTGCTATAGGAATCTCCATAGAGATTATTGTCCTCTATAAATTATGGGTCTTTGGCTTCTTCTTTCTTCTTTCCTTTCTTCCTTCTTTTCCATCCTTCTTTCTTTCCTTCCTTCATTCCCTTCCTTTCTTCCTCCACCCTTCTCTTCCTCCCTTCCTCTATCCTTTCTTTCTCTTTGTCTCTTTCTTTTTTGCTCGTTCTCTCTCCTTTAGAATTTTTTTTGAACTTCCATTTGTTTCAAAGAGACTTAATGAGAATAGAGAATAATTTATATAGAAATAGCATTTACATTTATATATTACTTATTTGTTACTTATGATGTATGGATAATACATTTAGCACATTACTGGAGTTATGTTAAAATTATTTAAGGTATAATAAAACCTGGAATGTTTAGAGAATGTTATAAATTATATCACCTCCCTCATACCAAAGAATGTAATTATTTGAGAGTAAAAGTTATTTTCTCTTTATTTTTTAAAGTATCCTCAATGCCTTGCTTTTTATAGGTACATTAATGCCTACTACTAAAGAAGTTTAGTGAACTGTATTTGCTTGGATTATATTAGATTGGAATGGAATGGAATGGAAGAGAAAGGAGGTTTTAATTGGTAGAATCTCCTGCTTTGATGGGAGGAAAATTCTTTAGTCTAGACCTTCAGTGCTAGTTTTTCTAAAATGTGCTAATTCCTTTTCATACTTTATTAGATATATTTTACTGAGTTTAATGTAATCTTTTTTGTGATGTCTGACCACTTTTTAATCTTAAGGTTAATATATTGAATATTAGTGGCCATTGTCCATGGTAGTGGATGGATTAAGTAATCTATAAGGTCTGTCTTTAGAAGTAGAAAGTTTGGCATGAAAGAAACAAAAACAAGGTCTAAAAGAAATCTTGCCCTCTTCCCCTTCTGCTACTAACACCTCAAAAACACAAAACAAAACCCATGATCTTTAGTAATAACAGAAAATATAGCAAAGGGTGTATTTTCTAGGCTGCTGATACATGAGTATCAAAGACATAATGACTAGAAGTGGAGAATGAAATGGAGGTCAATGCTTGTAGATTAACCTGCTATGATCTTTCAGGTCCAGCTTTGAAGCTCATAAGATGTTGAAATTAAGGAGCAGGAGGTATTTTTGTGGAGTACAATTTCTTGGCCTTTTTGATGAGAGATAGATGAACTTCACTGTGTTTTACATTTGCTATAAGTCTCTTAAAATATTTTTTTTCAAATATTTTCAGGCCACAAAACCCCTTAACACGCTATGCCAAAACATTTTTCTCTTATATTTTTATAGTGTATGTCCATTTTAGAGGAAATTTAATTTCACTGTTTTAAATTCTTTCTTGTTCAAGTCATCACAACAAATCAGAAGGAACCAAGGGACTTCCAATGAATCCCATAATTCAGTATGAAACCTTAAAGATGTATTTTTTCTTAAGAATATAAATTGAAATCTTACCTAAGAGAAAATTGAGAGCCCAGCAAACAAGAATAGTACACTATTTTGATGCCTCATTAATGGGTCTTTACCCATCAAACTGGAAAGATTTATAAATAAGTCTCAGTGACATCATATCTCTGTTATCAGCTGCCCAAACTACTTTACAGCATCTCATCATCAATTAATAATTACCAAAAAATGAATTAAATAAGCACACACACACACACACACACACACACACACACACACCAATTCACCTGATTATCCACCCTGAAGGCACAGAGAAGTTATAATGTGTGCAAAGAGGTATCACACTGGCAAAAGCCTGATCCTTAGTGTTTCAAGGAACATTTTTTACTTAGCTAAGTAATATAAAGGGTGGGTAGGTGATGTAGTAAATAGAGTGCCAATTCTGAAGTCAGGAAGACTCATTTTCCTGAGTTCAAATCTGGCCTCAGACAACTACTTATTGTGTGACCCTGGGCAAACCACTTAACTCTCTTTGCCTCAATTTCTTCATCCATAAAATGAGCTGGAGAAGGAAATGGCAAACCTCTCCAAGATCTTTGCCAAGAAAACCCTAAATGGGCTCACAAAGAGTTGTATGAAACTGAAAAGTGACTGAACAACTGAACAGTAACATAAGGATCAATGATCCCATCATCTGGTGCAGACTTTAGCCCACTATGTAAGATAAGCAGCCTGGCATAGTATAAAGAGCAAGGATAGACCTTAAGGCAGAGGACCTGTATTCACAGGAGTGGAACCAGGAGGACAACTTATACAATGATAGCAACATTCTGAAAACAAAGAACTTCAAGAGCTATAGGAGCGAGGATCAATGCAATAATCATTCATGATTTGAGAGGTATGATGATGAAACATAAAGATTACAGAGAGGTCATGGATTCAGAGTGCAGAATGAGACATTTTTGTGAGCAGCCATTAAGATAATTTGTTTTCCCTTACTATAATAATGATACCTAATATTTTATGGTGCCAACTATATGTTAGGCACTTTACAATTATTATCTCATTTGATCCTCACAACTCAGGAAGGTAGGTGCTATTATTATCCTCATTTTAAAGATGAGGAAACTGAGGCAAAGAGCAGTTAAGTGACTTCTCCAAAGTTACACAGCTAATAAGTGTTTGAGGCCAGATTTGCACTCATACCTCCCTGACTGCAGGCCCAACGTTCTACTCATTGAACCACCTACCTGCCTTATATTCAACACAAGAGATTTTTCTTTTTTTTTTCTTAAGTGTAGTATGGGTAGAAGGGGGAGAAAAATAAAGATATTTCTCTTGAAAAAAATAGAAGTGGGGTAATAATAATGTGAAATGTTGAAAGTGTTTTCAGATGAGGTCATTATTTATTTTTCTTTTTAAATTAGAATTAATTTTAATTGGGGCAGCTGGGTAGCTCAGTGGAGTGAGAGTCAGGCCTAGAGACAGGAGGTCCTAGGTTCAAACCCAGCCTCAGCCACTTCCCAGCTGTGTGACCCTGGGCAAGTCACTTGACCTCCATTGCCCACCCTTACCAATCTTCCACCTATGAGACAATACACCAAAGTACAAGGGTTTAAAAAAAAAGAATTAATTTTGATTAACTAATTTTAAAGGATTAATTTTCCTTAACTTTTATTATAAGAGCCCTATAAAGAAATGGGAGAAATTTGCAAATATTTGTATTGTAAAAATGTATCTTTTTAATAAAACTGAAAAGAAATCCAAAAATCCAAAATATGGAGGTCAGACTGAATGGCATCTGAGGTACCTTGATATTCTAAGTCTATGGTATGATTTCAAGTCCTGGCTCCTACTTCTATGACCTTTGGGAAATCACTTAACTTCTCTATGCTTCAATTTTCTCAGTTGTAGAATGAGGGTTGGCCTATGTGATCTCAAATTTCCCTTTTCCCTATGGATCTGTGATGCTATGATACTGTGATTGGTTGGCAGTTTTTCAGAGATGATATGACTGGAAATTGTCATCATACTATGGAGAAACTAGTGAGGAGTTCCCTGGACTTAACCAGGACAGATTTTGGATAATAGATAGTCTGACATTTGGACTCTGCTCAAAGTCTTTCCAGCTTAGTGGAACATGCTAGCCTACTAATCAGTGAATAAAAAAAAATATTTATTAAGTTAATGACATGCCAGGCACAAAGTTTTGGGAAATCAAAGAAAGGCAAAAACCAGTCTAACTCTCAAGGAACTGACAATCTAATGAGGGAAATAACACACAAACAACTAAGTAAATAAGATAGAGACAGGACAAATGTTTGGTATTATGGCAAAACCTACAAGAACCTTAATGCCATAATAAGATGCCAGAAGAGAAATTCAGTGAAGGTGGAAGCAGAATTGTGAAGATATGAGTCACAAATCTTAGCTAACATGTCTCCTACAGGATGCCAAACAATTGGCCTAATATTTTAATTTGAATTGACCAATCTTTTAAGGACCTGAGCTGCCCAAGTTGTTTTGAGTCATATAGATATCAAAATGATGGTGACAAATTTATCAAGATATATATCATTTGTCTCAAACATCTGGATAAAATGTTTTCTCTTATTTTGTTTTTTTTTCTTTGCCTTATTATTCACATCTGTGTTCTCTTCATTATTGTTCAATAGACATTTCTATGTTTAGATAGAAATATTCTTCAGGTTTTTTTTAAAATACACATAGAAAAAAACTGGACTGAGGAAATTATCTGAAAAATTCAGATAAACTATCCTGAAGAGGAAAACAAAAATATTCCTTTGTCCAAATTTCTCAGGTAGAGGCAATTAGTTTATTTGGAGCCTAAACTGGCTCTGTCTTTGCTTCAATTCTCAGCTTCTCTTGGTCTCTGTAGATGAGAGTCTTAATAACAAACATGCCTTTTCCCCAAGGAGCACAATCATTTTTCAGTGTCTGTTTTTGACAAAGGCATGGAACCAACACATGATCCTTTATCCAGAGGCCTCTTGATAACAAAATCTGAAACATGCCAAGCCCCTTCTGATTCTCAGGATGCATCTGGAGGGGTACTCTTAATGACAATTCTGTGCAGAGGGCCTGCAGATTTCCCTGCCATTCATTATATTGGGCCTCCAAGGAACCCGAGAAAAGAGCAGCAGAATCGGAGAAAGGGAAAGATTCACATCAAGTCTTCTTCACAAACTTGAGTGATCAAGCTGAGAAGCTTCACTCCTCCACAAGGTCCAGAGTTTATTATTGTTGGACAGATATTGGATGGGAGTGATAGTTAAGAAAATAAGGAGGGTGCTTCACAGCCTTCCAGATTAACTCAAATCAATGAGTCTTGAAAGTTATCTTAACCAAGCTGTCCTTATTTATGAGTTTCCCAATTTCTGGTCCAAGAAGCCAGGAAATACAGTTCTTTTAAAAAATAAGAAACATTCACCGTGTCATCTGAATGTCTGATCTCATGCCCTAGCTTATCAGAATGATAAACCATGAACAAAATTCTCTTCCATTTGTTAGTTAAGTCAGTATTGACTTGAAAACACCCAGGAAACTAAGACAACAGGGGAAGAAGAGTTTGTGGCAGAAAGAAGCTACTTCTCACCCATTTCTACAAAAGGTAACTGTTTGTGAGGGTCCTAGCCCAGGACATCTCATTCCCTCTCTGTTGGAGTTGTCTTTAAAACACAATGAACTCAGTGTCTAACACAGTGCCCTACCCCCTATAGGCACTTCATACCAGTGCGGAAAGAACATTGGTCTTGGTGTCTGGGAAACACATTCCAATATATGAATGCCAGTTACAATTTTTATATAATAACAAAACTTATGAATGGATCGCCTGTTTTTTGTTTTTATTTTTTTGTTTGTTTTTATACATCAGGATGCTAGGACACTTGAGGGGAGTAGGAACTCTGTCTTCTTTTTTGTTTGTTTGTTCAGATCCTTTTCAACACACAGGATGGGACCTTGAAAACAATAACTGCGCAACAAATAATGACTTTCTTTGTTTGGCCAGCGAGAGAGAAACAACCTGATTGTCTGGCTTTTTGACCATATTTCTCCGTGACTTATGTCGCATGTATATGAAGTTCAGAACAAAGGCAGATTTGGTAATGACTTAAGTGTCATTCTTTCTGCCAAGTCTGGAGTGGTTTTGAGAACAGTCCTGGGAAGTTACTTGAGCACGTGGAAGGAAATATGGCTCCTGATTGAGTGAAAGCATGTAAGGCCACAACTCTGTTGTGAGAGAGAAGGGACTTGCTTCCGATGGCTGAAGGATAGCTTCTCAAAAAAAAGGTAAGTGGGAGAAGCAAGCAGGAGGTTTTGAATGACTACCAGGAGCCCCTGGAGCTGCTGACATGTAAGGAAAGCCATACCCTAGCATGTCTCTTGACTTCCAGCATTTCTAATCCTACAGACTTCCTGTCAGTGAGATCATTCTCTCTCCTCACTTAAGCTGAAATCTTATCATAATCCTACCTGGAGATCTCTTTTACTTCTGTATATTCTTTGGTTTACTCTAATGTGCATAATTTCTATTTGTGGTTAGTTTGGATAAATGTATTTACTCACTATTTACTGTTTGTGATAGTTTGTGTGTGTGTGTGAGAGAGAGACAGAGACAGAGACAGAGACAGAGAGACAGAGTCAGAAAGAGGCAGAGAGAGAGAGAGAGACAGAGAGAGAAAGAGAGAGAGAGAGTCAGAGAGAGAGAAGAGTTTGGTGGAAAAGAACTAAATTGGAGATAGTAAGCTAATTATCATTCTTCCCCCTAAGAGCAAACAAGGAAAGTGGATTTGATTCTGTCTCCACTCATATACTAGCTCAGTGATTCCCAAAGTGAGCGCTACCATCCCCTGGTAGGTGCTGCAGCGATCCAGGGAAGTGGTGATGGCCACAGGTTCATTTATCTTTCCTATTAATTGCTATTAAATTTTTTTAAAAAATTAATTTCCAGGGTGCTAAGTAATATTTTTTCTGGAAAGGGGACATTAGGCCAAAAAAGTTTGGGAACCACTATTAGACTATCAATATTTGAGGTATGGAAGATAGATATAATATTAGAATAATAAATCTCTTGGAAAGAGGCAAAAGAAAGAACAAATATCTCATCATGGTCTTCCTGCCTACAAAGTCAGAAATTACAATTTCCCTTGGAAAGAGATAGGTCAGATCCTAGGTCCTCTCTTTGTCTGTCTGTCTATCTCTGTCTCTGTCTCTCTTTCTCTGTCTCTCTCTTTTCTTTTCTCTTTTCTCTTTTTATCTCTCTCTGTATTTATCTCTGTATCTCTCTCTATCTCACTCTAGATATAGATATTGTTCAGTCATCTTCAGTCATGTCTTACTATAATTTCATTTGAGAATTTCTTGGTAAAAATACAGGAAAGTTTTGCCTTTTCTTATCCAACTCATTTTAAGATGAAGAAACTGAGGCCAAGAGGGTTAAGTCACTTGCCTAGGGTCACACAGTACCTGTGTAAGGCTGGATTTGAACTCAGGTCTTTCTAATTCCAGGTCCAGCCTTCTATCTACTGAGTAACCTTCAGACAGAAAGAAAGAAAGAAAGAAAGAAAGAAAGAAAGAAAGAAAGAAAGAAAGAAAGAAAGAAAGAAA
>NC_058131.1:361477318-361488727 GCF_016433145.1 Gracilinanus agilis | reverse complement strand
AGATAGATAGATAGATAGATAACGTATATATGCCATGGATTGATCTATTTATCTAGCTATCTCTCTCAAAGTCACCATTGAACTAGCCATCCATATATTGAGACATCAAGTGATTACTTCTATCTTACATATGAATATCATAGCATCTAGAGGAGGAAAGGATTTCAGTAGCTATCTAGTTCAAATTATTCCTGAACAAGAATCCACTCTACATTTCTGAGAAGTGTCTATCCAGATTCTTCTTGAATTTTCCAGTACAAAATAATTCTTGATCGCCTAAGGCAGTCTATTCATTCCACGAAGGGGATAACTTTAATAACTAGGATTCCCCTACCCCCACCCCTTATGTTCAGCTGAAATTGTCTTTTCTGAAATATTTACTCTTTGATCTTAGCTCTGTCCTCTAGGGTCAAGCAGAACAAATTTAATCCCTTGCTTCCTCAGATCAGTGTAGAGACAAGGTAACTGGATTTAGAGTCGGAAGACCTTTGTTGAAAGTGCAGCTCTTCTTCTTTCTAGTTATGTAACCCTGAGCAAATCATTTCTCCTCTCTTTGCCTCATTTTCCTTATATATAAAATAAAAGGGGTGAACTAGTTATTTACTAGTTGTTTATTCTTGGCTTCTTTTCCCCCCTTCTCCTTTCCACCCCTCTTCTCTTCTCCCTTCCTTTCCACTTGCCTCCTCTCCTCTGCTCTCCTTTCTTCTCTCTCCTCCCTCCCCTTCTCATCTTCTTTTCTCTCTGTTTTTTGAAGCAGAGTCTCCTTATCTCTTCCAGACTGGAAGTTCAGAGGCTCCTCAATAGCCCAATCCCAATATTGGATAGCACAAAAGCATAACCTGCTCTATTTTTCCAACTTGTGCTGGTTCATTCCTCCTTAGGAAGCTATTAGCCCTCTGCTCCAAAAAGTTTAGCACATTGATGCTGAACTTAGTGTGGACAAATGGCTTTAGCCCGATTCTGGTTCTTTTCTGAAGTTGAGGGATCAACCAGCCTCAGTTTCCTTCAGTAGAAAAGATTACATGTATGATAATCAATCATACCTGGCTACCCAGATTGGGCTGTTCCAGCTATAAAACTTACCGGATACTTGAAAATAGCAATCAGATCTCTGTTAAGTTTACTCCATGTCAGTTTTAGTTATTTCAACTGATTCTTTTACAATCAATCCTTATAGTATCATTTGAAGTCTATGCCATTAAAATCACTTTCTGACGGCTGTTTTGATTGGTGCAATTTACATGATTGATTAAGGTACTCCTAAGGATGGAAAAATAGTCATTTTGTTCATGTTGCCCCTATTCATGGTGCTTTGTAGACAGTCAAATCAAACTGACTGCACATTTTCTAAGGTTACAGAAATATCCTTTGTCCCTTCATCAGAATGTCCTTGTAACATCAGGAGAGAAGCTTTAGAATAGAAGCCAACCCCTTTCCAAAGCCATCAGGGCTTTGATAGTAAGACACAAAGAGGACATGTATATCGACAGACTATAATTCATGATGAAGCTTCGACTTTCCCCTCTGACACCCCCCCAGACTCAATAAAAAGCTGATAAATCAAGTTCATATCTTTTGACTTATTTTTGTCAGTGTTTTCATTCACTAATTCACTTCATTCAGAAATGTTCATTCATTCACTTAACAATTATTAGGCATTAATTGAGCCTAACTTTCTGTTAGGCTGGAAAAAAATACGAAGTTTAGTCAAGACGTGGTTTCTGTCTCCATGAGGGCCAGTAGAAGGATAAGACAAAATAGTCAGAAAACTTTAATATGCAGAACTTCCTGATAAATGCATTAAAAAGAGGTAAAATAAACAAAATGCAGTGTTTTTATTTGTTTGTTTTCCAACCTTAGTGCTATCAAGGTTTGGGCTCTTTAGCTCAAACTCTTCCTTTTGACACTCACCTCCACCATCTTTTGCAATGCTTTATTCACAAGACTACCAAGTAACCTTAAATACTTCCCAGATTTCCTCTTCAGGTATCATATCCTTCAATCAAACTATTCTTGAATATTGTTTCTACTGCCTGCCAAAATTCCTTTATCCATGCTGTCCTGCCCCGCTTTAATGCCTCTGTTCTCTCTGCCTATTAAAGCTGAACTCATACTTTAAAGCACAGGTCTGATGTTGTCTTTTTTTCATGTTTTTTTCTTGTATTTTTTCTTGTATTTCTCACAAGGTACTTATTCTGCATACAATAGTTATTTGTGTATCTGCTCAACTAGACAAACTATGGCTAGGACTTTTGTGTTCTTAATTACTGTTTCCCCCACTGGACCTAAACCATTTAAGCATTAATAACAGTTTGTTGAAAAAGATAAATGAATGAAGTAATAGAGATATATATTTCCTTGTTTTTTTCTTAATCTGCTCATCTTCCTACAAGAGTTCCCTGCAAATAGAAAGCACTAATAAATAAATACTTGATCATTGAGTACGACTTCTAGAATACTAGCCCTAGAGAAAAAAGTAGGTAGAAATCACAGATTGGGATCATAGAGTTCGAATTTTTGACTCCTAATACTGTGAGAAGTGATTTGAGGCAACTGAATTTTATTTCAGTTTAATTCAATTCAATTCAATTCAATGAGCATTTATTGGACTTGCCCTGTGTATGGTAAGACGCTATACATAAAAGATACAGGAATGGGGCAGGTGAGCAGCTCAGTGAATAGAGCACTAAGTCTGGAAACTTAGTCCTGGATTCAAATCTAATCTCAGACTCTTCTTAGCGGTATGGCCCTATGCGAGTCACCTATCCCAATTTGCCTAGCCCTTACTACTCTTCTGCCTTGGAACTGATATTTAATATCGATTCTAAGACAGAAGGGAAGGGTTTAAAAAAAAAGAAATAGGGATAAAAAACCCCAAATAGCACAATTCTCTCTTTTAAAAATCTAGTGGGGTAAAGAAGGCATGACAGATACAAAGGTAAATATAAAATTAAACATAATAATGCAAAGAGGACATGACAGAAGCAAAGGAAAGATCTACACAAAATAGGAAAATTTGAGAAGATAGAGCACATGTTCATCTGAGATAACAGGGGAAGCTCAGTGGATGAGGTGCCACTTGGCTATGAGTACAATAGATCAGACAAGGAAGACTTTGGAAGTTAAGGAGAACAATGAAGAGGCTATTATAATAGAGCAGATGAGAGGTGATGAGGGCCTGATTGTCTTTTTTTTCCCTTAAAATAACATGATAATTGAGACCAGAACAGGTTCTGGGTCTAAATTCTCTAGGTAGCCACCAAGTTCCCCCTTGGCTTTGTCATGTATAAATGTGTGGGCCCCAGCACAAAAAATCCATTTGTGGGGAAAGAATACAGACCTTTAGGGGGATAGGGTTGCTTTGTAGACATTCTCCAAGAGACTGCACATCTTGGACATATTAAAAAAAAAAAGGAGCAGGGAAACAAATGACACCTTGACATGGCCATCTTTTCAGAGTGGAAAAAAAAAAAAAGAAAAAAACAAGTGCCAGGGGACAGTCTTCCCCATTAAATAAAAAGAAAAGGGACCAAATGAATATCAGTGGTCAACCTCCAACCAATCCTCCCTTCAAAGCCACCCGAGTGCATTTTTCACTGAAATATTTGACAGATAACTGAGACCCTAATGTTTTTCCCTGTTAATAAGCCCGATATGAAACAGAACTCCTTTAGAATATGTACGGTAAAGTGGAAATGCGTGCTTTGGTGACTGTTATAAAGCAGGCCAAAGAGATGTCAAGTCCAATTAGTGTCAATGAGGAACATCTGTATTTGGGCACCCAAGTTACTTAATGCAAACATTTCATAATTATATACTCTAGCACACACGGCGCATTATGAGATGTGGTGTCCCAGTGTGAATCGTATTCACATTTTTCAGATCAGTCAGCAGACTTGGTCTGGCTTTGGCTCGGCTTGCTGCCTCCCTATAAGAGCATTTCTTTATAATATTGAATTAAGCACAATCCAGATTTTTTCTCTTATCTGTGAAATCTTGTGGTTGAGGTTTGACTGTTTTTATAAAATGAAATATATAAAATATATAAAATGCACATAAAGCTGAGGTTTGGGAAGGGGGGAGGTATTTTGAGGGAGAAAGATGCCTGTTTTATTCTTCTCGTTTCTTGCTTTAAGCTGAGAAGGAAAAGTTCACTGAGAAGAAGCAATATGCAGAGCTTTACTTCTAACTGGGTCTTCACCTAATTAAAAAGTCTGGTAATAAAGAGGCTGTGATCAAAGTCCTTTCTAGACCTTTTTTCC
The DNA here is from genome assembly GCF_016433145.1 of Gracilinanus agilis. Lineage (NCBI taxonomy): Eukaryota > Metazoa > Chordata > Mammalia > Didelphimorphia > Didelphidae > Gracilinanus > Gracilinanus agilis. Next base: position 361,484,465 of record NC_058131.1, on the reverse strand, counting down.
AAACAAGTTGCTTAAAATGGGGGCAGAATTTGAATAAAATTTGGTCTGAGGCTAAAGATATTTTGAAACTCTTATGATATAGAGTGGCTTACACTGATTCAATTAATTTAAACAAATATTTACTAAATGCCTATTTAGGGTGCAAGCGATTATACTAGATTCTGGAAATTAGCATTGGGTATTAGATTATACTAGATGCTGGGAACACAAACATACAAAAGGTACAAAAAAATAGTCACTGCCTTCAAAGAGTGTTCTTCTAAAGGGCATATGGCATGAAAACAAGTGAGCATAATGCTAGATAGTATAGGACTAAGTGAGAAACAAAATATAAGTCTAGATAAAGTATGCTGAGAAAATTTGAGGTAATAGGGGCCATTTTCAGGGACTGGGAGAGAGCAGAAAATTATTTCACGGAACAAGTGGTCCCAGAGTTGACTTTGAGAAGAGAGGATTTCATAAGATCAAAGATTTAAAACTGAAAAGATCCTTAGAGGTCATCAAGTTTGGATCCATTATTTTACAGATGCGGAAACTGAGACCCAGAGAATGTTAGTGACTTGCTCAAGATAACATAGCTGGTTAGTGCACGAGGGGAGATTCCAAATCAGATCTTCCTGATTCCAAGTCCAAGACTATGTAGTATAACAGTCTACCTCTCAATGGTAGCAATATGGTGAGAGTATATTTTAGGTATGTAGCCTGTCCTGCATGAATTTGAGACAATTGGGCAAGGACAGAAAAGACTGGAGAATAGCTAGCAGTATACTTTAGGTGGAATATATTGTACATGCCAGGGGATCATGTGAAAAAAGGAAACAACAATGGAAGCAAAGGATTTGGAGTTGGAAAGGACCTTAGTCGTTTTACAGGTGAGGAAGATGAGATCCATTGAGGGAAAGAGTCTAGCCACAGGTCACACACAAAAAATAGCAGACCTGGAATTCAAAACCAAATCTTATCCTCAAATCCAGGATTCTTCTAATCATAACCTGTGGTCTTCCAGGTTGGGGTCAGATTGTAGACAGCCTTAAAGGTCAGGATATGGAGCTTAACATTTTTTCTTCTCTGTAATAGAAAGTTATTGATGTTCTTTGAGCAGGAGAATTACCTGATCAGACCTGTGAGTTAGGAAGATTATTTCTGCATCTCCTTGAAGTTAAAGTGTGGAAAGGAGCCCCAGTTATAAAGTAGAGATCTTATTAGAGAAAAAAAAATGTTCATTGAAGAGACAGGCAATTAGGCAATTACTTCAATCTTACAAATCCTTCATAAACTATTTAAGGTAGCTAGAGAATATTAATGATGTAACACAGGTTATATAGAATAGGTAATATGGTAGAGTGGAAAAAAGAACTAAATTTCAAAACAGAGATCCTAGTTTCAAATCTTGTTGCTGTTCCTTCATAGCTGTGAAGATTTTATTAAGTTGATTAACTTTCCTCTGTTTCAGTTTCTTCCTCTACAAAATGGGAAGGGGGGATGTTTAGACTAGATTATGACCATAGTCTCTTCTAGCTCCAAGTTATAGGATGTGAGACTTACCTTGAAGCTTTCTACTCAGAAAATAAAACAGAATCAGGGACAGCTAGGTGGCCCAGGGGATTGAGAGCCAAACCCAGAGATGGGAGGTACTTGGTTCAAATCTGGTCTCAGACACTTCCTAGCTGTGTGACCCTGGGCAAGTCACTTAACCCCCGTTGCCTAATCCGTACACTCCTCTGCCATGGAATCAATACACAGTATTGATTCTAAGACAGAAGGTAAGAGTAAGAAAAGAAACAAGTATGTAAAGTCAAGAGTCTTTAGCAGTTAGGCCAGTGATGGGCAATCTTTTGAGCTTGGTGTGTCAAAATTTGCCCAAAAACTGAGCATAACTCTGGTGGTGTGTCACTTTGAGAAAAAAAACAACACATTTTTGCCATGTTTATAGTTTAAATAATAAAAATGTATAATTGTAATATATAACTGCATTTAATAAACCAAAATAGGTAAATTAATATAGGTAGAATTGTCATCTAGAGTTCACAGAGTGTCTACACAACATTACAGCAAATGTTTCAGCTTCAGCCCCATATTTCTCTTTATGCATGTATTATAAAAAATGGCTGCAATTGTCAGTGCTGACATGCATGTCATAGGTTTGCCATCACTGAGCTAAGTAGATGGAATGCCAGGCCTGAGTCAGGAAGACTCATCTTCTTGAGTTCAAATCTGGCCTCAGATTGTTACTGGCTATGTGACCCTTGTAAGTCATTTAGCCCTCTTTGCCTCAGTTTCCTCATCTGTAAAATGAAACAGAGAAAGAAATAGCAAGCCATTCCACTATATTTTCCAAGAAAACCCCAAATTGGGTCATGAAGAATTGGACACAACTCTAATGACTGAATAACAACAAAAGTTAAGAGATGGTGTCGACGTAAGAACTGATTTTACCTTCTTTCTACAAAAAAAAAAAATGTTACCATCATAATCACGTGAGTTTTCTCATCTTTATCCTTCTTTCTGGTTGTGTGGTGTGTCAAGAGCTCATCTTTTCACATCTTTTCTGGTTATGTGCACATAAATACCATAAAGAGGAATACGTTTCTGGGACCAAACCCCAAAATGCAAGGTAGAAACATTTCCTTGGTGTGGACCAATGTAAGCTCAAGCTGGGTAAAACTGGCTATAGGAAAACTGAGATGTATACAAAATCTGTTTAGCTCAGCACAGGGATAAGACATCTCACCATAGTGTGATGAAGATATAAGCTGTTGCTATGGACAATCTGGAGGCTAACACTTTATGTCGGCCCCTAGAATTGGGGTTCAATTCTAGATCAAAGAGATTCCTTTCTACCACTTGACTTTGATTCAGTTGAAAAGAGTCAGAAGTACAGAGTTCAAGTCTTGGGTCTGGCACTGGGTCTGTCTGAGCACAGGCCCATTATTTCACCATCCTAAGCCAAAGTTTCTTCAAATCTAAGATGGAGATTCCCTCTCAATCAACCTTATAGAATTTCTGCAAGGATAAAAAATAACATAATTCATGTGAGATATGTTATGTAGAGATGGAAAGCATGGAATCCCTGAAAAATACAGGGACAGCCTCACCCAGAATTCCAGGGGACCCCTCTGGAGAACTTTGGGTGAGGGGGCAGTTGAGAAGAGTTGAGGCAGTTGTTTGATGGAGGTTGAAGTGAGCAGACACTCTGCTTACTACTCCAGACTTGGGGATCTCTTGAGTGGCCATTGTGGCATAAGCCAGTGTAGTTTCTACTCATAGGGTTAGCCTGTTTGTTAGACTTAATCTTCATCAATATCAATATAATAATTATCTAGTGATTAGTGATTAGATATATAAATTGTCTAACAAGTTCAGTTAGGTGCCTTCATCCCCTCCTGGGGGGGGTGGGGAAGCTTCAACCTAATAGTTCAGGGTCACCTTTCCTGATCCAAAACCTTCATTAACCTCTTTAATTTTCCTGAATACTTCTTAATATAAGCTATACCTTCAAATCTGTGCCTGGAAATTATTTGGGGGAATACTCACAACTCAGTCTGGACATCTAGTTTGAATCCTGTCTGCTGCCAGTTTTAAGAAGATCATTTATCTCTGTCCTCATCAGTTGGATAGCTAGCTTCCACTTATTCCTCTATCAGACCTGTGAGGAATATAAATTAAAGAAAGGGAACATCATTGGGGTTTCAGCCATAACAGAAACTTACCAGAAGAATCTTATCCAGTCTCCATCCTCCAACTGAAATACAACAACTGTTTAGGGGGGGAGGGGTTTGAGATCCAGGAGTGTTTAACCCCTCCTTTCTCACTGAAGCTTGACAATCAGTGTTTGTGACTTGAAGGTCTATTGGCCCAGACACATTTATCTGCTTCTCCAAATTATCTGTTATTATCATCATAACAGATATAAAATGTAAAAGGCTGGAATCAAGAAGACTTGAGTTCAAATCTAGCCTCAGATACTTCCTACCTGTGTGACTCTGGGTAAGTCACCTAACCTTTGTTTCCCTCAGTTTCTTCATCTGTAAAATGGGAATAATAATAGCACTTACTCCCAAGAGTTGTAGCAAGAATCAAATAAGAAAATATTTGTAAAGTCCTTAATATAATACCTGGCACATAATAGATGCTTAACAAAAGCTTATGGGTCTGGATGGTTCAAATATGGCCTCAGACACTTACTAGCTGTGGAACCCTGGACAAGTCATTTAAATGCTATTTGCTTCACTTTCCTCATCCATCAAATGAGGATAATAATAAGCACCTCTCTCCCTGGGTTGTTGTGAGGATCAAATAATTATAAAGTGAGTTATTATAAATTATAAGTAATTATAAAATGCACAATAGTTGGCATGTAGAAGGCATTTTGCTCCACCTTGTAAGAGCCCACCAGAAACCATTCTTCAGGTTCACTCTTTGGGACTTAATTTACTCCTCTATACTCATCCAGACCACATCCCTCTATCTTGTCTTCAATGATATCTGAGGATTTCAGACTCTGAAAAATATTTAAGGCACAGACTACAATAAGTTAGCCTTCATTTGGGCCAGCAGGTCATTGGTTAAATAAGCAAATCTCTGTTTATGAACAAAAGAATTATTGGAGGCACAACAATTTAGCCAATGAGATGCAGCAGAAATAAATTATTTTAGCCATTTTAATTTATTTTTTAATAATTCTGGTAACAGATTTGGAGAGGAAGAATGTTGAAATTTGTCCTTCACAGACTAGTTTGTGAATTTAAATTCATGAGGATGACCCTGACTTTCTTTACCAAACATTCAAAAGATTTGAAAGGTAGGAGAAAAAGAGGTACAGAAAAGAATAATGATTTAGGGCAGAGGAAGAGTCAGTTTTATTTCATAGAGCTACTTGAGAAATGGTATCCTATTTTACAAGGTTTCAGCAAGATCTTTCCACATCTAGGGACAATATTAGTAGCAACATAGTGTAATGGAAAGGACATTAGAGTAGGAAGAAAGATTGAGAAGACTCAGACTCACATAATTGGTCTGTTATAGCCAGAAAGACTTTTTTAATCCTATCCTTAAATGAGTATGACTCTCTCCTACAGGTTACAGACAAGTTATCTTTCAGACTTGTCTCACAGACTTCCAGTGAGGACGAGCTCACTTCACCAAGTAGTCTATTTCACCAATCCCACCAACACAATCCATTTTACTTTGGGAAAATTCGATTTTTAGCAAGTCTCTCCTTAACTCAAACCTAATTTACCTCTCTACATTTTTATATTGCTTCTAGTTCTATACAAACAGAACAAGATGAGTCCATTTTTCAAGGGACATTCTTTCAGATACCTAAATGTAGCTACCATGTCAACCATAAATCTTTTCTCCTAAGTGTTAAACATCCCCAGTTCCTATATCTTCTGTTTTTAATACCACCACTATCTTTTTATGATTATGTGACCCTGGGTAAGCCAATTGCTTTCTCTAGGATTCAATTTCTTCCTCTGTAAAATCACAGAATGGTGATGTTGAACCAAATAATCCCATGATCTTTTCTTGGCTTTGGCGTTTGTCCCATTGCTGTGATCTCTGGAATTTCAGACTTTGTCCCTTGCTTTGATACACTGTCTGGTGGACCATCCGCCTTGTCATCAATTCTGATTTTGAACTCTAAGGACCATCTAGTCACCTACCCTGCCATCCATCTTGAAGCTATATTTTTCTATAAAGGTTGCTTTCTCCTACTGTAATTTAAAGCTTTTTAGGTCAGAAACTTTCACTCTTGCATTTTTATACCCAGAACAATGTTTGCCACGTAGGAAATGCTTAATAGTTGTGTTTTCATTCCAACTTTGACTTCTGTGATCTTGCAAACAGCCCAAGGAGTGAATTATCTCATGAATCAGTTTCACATGTACAAGATGGCAGAGATATGACTAGACAGGATTTAGAGGGGAAAAATTGGCATGGATTTAAAGTGCAAAGTTAGTCACCAGTATAACATGGCAGTCAAAAAAGGTAATATGACCAGAGGCAACATTTACACATATGCATGTATATATCATGTAAGCATATATACATGCACATATAAATATGCATGAATGTGCACACATACATATATATTTGTGTATTTCAGGATTAGGAAGTTGATAGTCTCATGTTACTCTGCTATGACCATATCTTGTAGTTTGATCACAATATACTCACACAGACACACACTTCTGTATTGAATTCAGTTGTAGGTATGATTTTTGAAGAAGGACACTTATAAGCTAATGAAAATCCAGAGAAGGACAACCAGAAGGTTTCAGGGGAGTGTGTTATTTAGAATTTCTGGGGTTTTATTTAGAAGTATTAAGCCTCAAGATATGTAGTATTTGACAAACTTCCTGTGGACATGTGGGGGACTTTGAGACTACATTTTCCGTGATGCACCGGGTTTCCTGTTTTGGACGTGATGAGGTCTTCAACGTAAAGCCCGGTTTTAAGTATTAGCCAACCAGGCTTGATGCTCTCTCTCTTCCTACTAAGCAGCCAAAGGAAATAGGAGGTATGGACTAAGGGGCAGTTTGAAGAGATCTTAGCCAGGCACATGGTCCAATTTTATTCTTTCAACATGGGCCTAAATAAAAAATTAGTTTTCCTCATAATATCAGCCTTTATCATTTTTAATCGTTACAGGAGTTGGGCTCATGCTATATGAGAATTTGTTGAGGTAACTAGAAATATTTAGACTGAGGAAGAGAAGACTTGGGAGAGAGAGGGAAAATAGAGTTGCCTTCAAGTATTTTAAGATATGTAGAAGGAGGATTAGCCTGAGGGCAGAATTAAGAGAAAGAGCAACTACATCTTGCTGAGACATAGATATAAACTTGGATGTTAGGAAAATCTGTGATAATTAAATTAAGTCTACACTGCCCATCTTTAGATTTAATCACCAAAGGTGACAACACCTCTAATTCTGGGAGGTCTGTGAGTAATCCACATGTGCTAGAGTGGATGACAAATCAGAATCAACCAACTGCCCCTTAGGAAGTACTAGGAGAAGTGTCTATTGTGATTGGACATGCAAATTAGGAAAGAGGCACAGGAAGTGACACATAAGTGACCTCTTTTTTTTTAACATTTATTAATATACATTTTTAACATGGTTACCTGATTCATACTCCTCTTA
>NC_058131.1:361425144-361457865 GCF_016433145.1 Gracilinanus agilis | reverse complement strand
GAAGGAAGGAAGGAAGGAAGGAAGGAAGGAAGGAAGGAAGGAAGGAAGGAAGGAAGGAAGGAAGGAAATGTTCTATACTCATATTCCCTCATCCTGACAAAGAAAGAAGGAACATAGACTCATATCATTTTTCGTGGCTATATTTGGTCATTTTAATTTTATAATATTCAGTTTAGATTGGTTTATTGTTCTTTTTATCAACACTGTTTTTATAATTCTGTATATTATTTTCTGTCTTGCACTTATTTTGCTTTGTTGGTTACTGCACATAAATGCTCCATTACATTCATTTATCTAGTTTTTTAGCCATAAAAACAGATAGGCATCTACTTTGTTATTCTTTGAAACAAAAAGAAAAGTACTGATGTGTGTGTGTGTGTGTGTGTATGTGTGTGTATAGTACCTTTGTTTTATCATCAACCTCTTTTGGGATATATTCCTATATTGAGGGTTTCTACTCTCTCTGTGTCTGCCTGTCTCTGTCTCTGTCTCTGTCTCTGTCTCTGTCTCTGTCTCTGTCTCTGTCTCTGTCTCTGTCTCTCTCTGTCTCTCTCTGTCTTTGTCTCTCTCTCTCTCTCTCTCCAGGCCTCAGGACTTAAGGATCTGACTAGACCAATGGGGCAGTAAGAAATTCAAGACTGTTGAATAGCCATAGATAGGATTATATAAAATCATTTCAACTCTATTGGTAACCTGTAATAAAGCTTCAGACTATAGAGAAACAAAACCTATTTAAGTTCCAGACTGGACAGTCCAATGGGTCACTCCCTACTTCCCTGATTGGCTAAATAAGATAAAGATTATCTTTAGTGACATCAGAGCCCATCTCATTCTATAAAGAGATATAGCTCTTTGAGCCTGGTAGACTACTCACTTTGTGGGCTTCTATTGCTACTGACCTGGGTGAATCTCAGGGGAGCTAAGGTACCTGGAGACCTATTAACATACACATGTAAATTCATTATTGCTATCTAGTAAAGGAAAAAATGTTATTTTATTTTATTTTTTTGGATCCATTGTACAATTAACTATCTGCTTAATGGTGGGATTTCTGGATCCAAATGTATGGATATTTTAATCACTTTCTTAGCATAATCTCAAAATTACTTTCTGGAATGTTTGGATCAGTTCTGTTACTGTGTCAATCAACAAACATCATTAAGCCTTTATTACATTCAAGATACTGTCTTAAGTACTGGGGATACAAATTAAGAGAAAAGCAATTTTTTCCCTCAAGCAGAAAATGTTTAAATGTTTAGAAATGTTTAAAAAGAGAGAAAATGTTTAAATCAGAACATACAGATAAATACAGAGTAGATGGAAGGTAACCTTAGAAGGGATGGTAGTAGTAGTTGGGAGGACTAGGAAAGGTTTTGTGTAGGACATGATCCTTGAGATCTAAAGGAAGCCAAAGATACTGCAATTAAAATTCCTTGGAGACTGTATATTAATTTATAATTATTTATTTATTATTTATTTTCTTATCTATCAATTAATTAATTGGCTTTCCATTTATTTATTTGTTATTTTATTAGATATTATTAATTATTTATTAGTAAAAGTTAAAGAGAGATAAGGAAAGAGAAAAGAAGAAAGATCACCAGCCTCTCTACCCCCAACTAAAGAATCTTCAAGTCATTCTGTGCTTCCTAGGATCCAGCTCCTACACAAGTCTCAAGTGGATCAAGTTGCATGTCCAATCAGGGAGAGAATACCAAGCGAAAAGAGCAAGCTACTGTGGTCCATCCCCTTTCTTAGAAGAGCACTGATATCATTTCTACTGGGGTTCTCTGATTGGAGAGTCAGGTCCCGAGTCCTGACTTCCAGACAGGTCCCCACTTTATGAGTACTTCTACCAGCCCCATCCCAAAGTGAGGTCTCCAGGTACCCACAGGGCACTTGAGTCATATGACTTAATGTGAGGCACAGGTAAGGGATAACATTTTATAGTCATTTCACACAATCCTAAGAGTTGAGGGTTTTAAGGAAGAGCATTGAAGTCACAGGCAAGAGTCAGTACAAGAGGTCCAGAACCAGGGATGATGCGTGCTGGTTGCAGAGAGGCAAATTTAGGTTTGATATCAGAAACAAACATCCTAACCACTAGAATAGTAGTTCTGAAACTTTTTAGTCTCAGGCCCCTTTACATTCTTAAAAACTTACTGTGAATTCCAAAGAACTTATGTTTATGTGGATTAATTTGAAAATAAAACGAATACATTAAAATATTCATAAATACATGCACAAAACTCTCTTATGGGATAATAGGTTTCTTTTCCCAACACCATAACTTACAAAACTATTCCTTCCTAAGGACACTTTGTTTTATTGAATAAAATAGCAATATATTTACATTCCTCAAAGATCATAAATTCAACTTTTGTTTTAATTTGTATATTTATTTGTATTTTAATAAGCCATTGGTCCATGAGGTGGGGTCGGGTCGAAAGCACAACTCCTACACCAGTCATTTCAAACCTTTTGAGTATAAGAACTTTTTAGAAAGGTTTTTTTTTTCTCCCCTCAGAATTCACATACTGTGGTAATTTTATTACTTGTATTGATTAAGAAATCTAATTATAACCAAAAGTATGAATTCTGTAGCACATTTGAATGAATTTTATTAATCACATTTATGTACATTTGAAGAATAATAGTATATATGTGTGTGACACCCATACAACCATGTGTTTGCTCATTTATAGTCATATTTGGATTTGGGGATCACTTGTAAAAATTCCTTTCCTCTTTTCTTTTCTCTTCCTCACCAGTATGCCCCTCTCATAGCTTACAGTCATTGACTTATACCTTTTTGTCCTCAAAATGTTTTCTCCACTTTTAACGTGAGAGCTATCTCTGAACATGTTTCCATTTTCCCATTCTCTGAAAACTCTTTACTGACAAGAAGTATGCTAGAAAGAGCTCTGGAGTGTCAATGAAAAACACCCCAAAGGAATAGAGAGTCAGAACATCAAAAAACATTGTTCAGGAGATGTAAATTTTGGAGAATCAATGGAGTGTACCAGAAAGATCTCTAGATTAAAAGTCAGGATGCTGGTCTGTTCTAAACTCTGATCTTTGACAGGTTCATATGATCTTGAATGAATCACTTCCTGTCTCTGGGCCTCAGTTTCTTCTTTGAAACAAAGGTGTTCAATAGAGTCCCTGTCTCTAAGATTATACAAATCTATGTTCTTTGTACAATTCTATGATTTACATTTCTATGTAACTAAAATGAATTGAACCCATCTATGAAAAAGCCTGGGAATTAATCTAGGAGGTCATTTTCACACAAGAAAAAAATCCTTTGTGACATACCTGACCAGTAGTCACCTAGCCTTTGTTTGAAGAACTATAAGGAGAGTATTATAAAATATGATGTAATATAAAATTGGTTGGTTGCTGTCTGTCCCTTGTACTTGAAGAGGACTAAAATGATTTCATTGGTGATATCTTTTGACTCATGCATGAACTGGATTCAAGCTAAGCAGAGTTATACAAAGTTGTCGGCCTCACTCTCTCTTCTAGAGTCATCAAAGTCCAATGGCAAAACACAAATCAAGATGACTGTTGATGGGGGACAGCTGGGTGGCTCAGTGGACTGAGATCCAGGCCTAGAGACAGGAGCTGCTGGGTTCAAATTTGGCCTCAGATACTTCCTAGCTGTGTGACCCTGGGCAAGTCACCCCTATTGCCTAGTCCTTAACTCTCTTCTGTCTTGGAACCAATACATAGCATTGATTCTAAGATGGAAGGTAAGAGTTTAAAAAAAAGAAAGAAAAAAGATGACTGGTGATGTCTCAGGATGCTGTGGATGATCCTGACTTCTTCAATGTCTAACCAAGTTCAAAATGCTCCACAGTATCTGCTTCAACTTCTTTCATGGTCATTGGAACAAATCATTCTCATCTGCCCCTTCTGTCAGGGTCTTTACATTCCTAGGTAGACACTTCTCTAATTCACTGATGGGTATGAGGCTTATTGGTTACCCTCCACTTGGTTTAGTTTATCTACCACATGGTTTATTACAGTATGGCTGCTGCACATGTTATAGCTTCTTGGAACCACAGGTGAGGGTTGGGCGGCAATGGAAAGCAGCCCTGAAAAGAGTTCAACAAGTTCAGCCTTCACAACAAAAATACTAGTCTTCCCTGAACACTCTATATCAGTGGTTCCCAAACTTTTTTGGCCTACTGCCCCCTTTCCAGAAAAAACATTACTTAGTGCCCCCTGTCACATACTATCGCTGCCCCCCTTACAGTTATTCACCAGCCCCAAATGTACCTGTGGCCATCACCATCCCCCTGGATTACTGCAGCACCCACCAGGGGGTGGTGGCACCCACATTGGGAATTACTGCTCTCTCTCTATATATATATATATATCTGTGTGCTATTTTAGCCTTAAAGGAGGATTCTTCTGCTGAAATATGGATAAGGAAAGATTCTCTTTTTTCATTGTACTGGATTGGTCTCCTGGAGGGGATGAAGAATAGGGCCCAGATTTGCCCAGAATTTTTCTTGTTTGTTTGGTTTTTTTGCTCTTCAGACTGTATTTCAGGAAGGAAGGCTACTTCTACCACTCCTGATACCTTTATCTAAGATCCAATCCAGTGCCTGTCATCAAGTATTCATCCTTTGTGATGGAGTGAAAGGAAATGACTTCATACTGTAATAATAATAGGGAGCCTGAAACCAATGTTTGATAGAGGGGAGAGAGAGAGAGAGAGAGCCTGTATGGGGTGAGACTATCTTCTAGCTCTCCCCTCACACTGAATATACACTTAGAGATTTCTGTCTGACTAATGAATGGCTTTTATTCTTCACAATTCAGGGGCTAGGGAAAGGGATGAAGAGCAGAGGCATTTGGGGGTGTCCTTTTCTCCATTTCTATGGGGTCTGTCGCTCAGGTGGGAACCTTTGGGGTTCCCACTCCCAAGCTTCTTCTCCCCCTTTCTCCTTCTCTTTCTCTTTCTATCCTTTTCTATAATTGTAAGTTTTGACTAAAAGGGGGTCTCTCAGCAAGGCTGAGTGATGGGGGAAGGAGCCTAAGAGATCGCTCCCAAAATGGAGTTCAAACACTTAATTGGCTTGATGATTGAAGTTTTGCTGAGTGAGATGCAATAGAATCTTTGACCAGAGAATCAGGGTTGCAGTGTCCAAAGAAAGATCCTCAGGAGGCCCTCAGGACTGGATCCAAACTGGGATATCATACTCGGAACCTCTCCGCCTTCCTCGGAGAATCTCTGCCGGAAGACCTCTCCTTCTTCCTCTGAGAAACTCCCAGAATTCTCTCTGGTCTCTCAACTGTCACCAACTGTCAGCCACTCCTTCTTTGGCTCCTTTTGTCCCATCCCCCTTACACAAATCCCAACCCTACAATACCTATAGTCGAAGCAGCTTGGGGCTAGATCTGAAACAATTTCATCATTACTTCCTTCCCCATATCTGACAAATGCAATTCCTGGTCTTTGGAGCAGCCAAAACTATGGCCAAAACATATTTTAATACTTCACCTTTCAAAGATCCCTAATTTCATCAATGAAAATCAATACTCCTTAATCAATACATCTCTCAACCCTTGCACGACTTGGAGAAGACAGTCATGGAGTTGCTATAGACAAAAGAAAATCAATCACTAACCTATAGTGCTATCCCTCTATAAATCATCTTTTATTACAAATATATAAAACATGTATATACCATAATATGTAATATACATATGTAATATATATATACACATGTAATCTCTTATATACTGTGTGTGCATATAGATGTATACAAACATGCACATATGTATTATATTACTACAATGGTTAATGCATTTCTGTCTTTCTATGTATCTATATCTATCTATCTATCTATCTATCATCTATCTATCTATCAATCTGTCTGTCTGTCTATCTTTTTATCCATCAGCTACTTGTATTGGCAGGTAGGGTCCCCAGAAGTTTAGCTATTACTCTACCCTGAGGGGTTGTCGATATACTTTTCCTATTGATTATCAGTTGATAACAATTCATCAACTAGACTTAATTAGTTTTAGAAAAAAAGTATTTACTAAGTAATAACAGTTGGTATAATATATCTTCCCAGAAGACCTGTGACATACTTTTCCATCAGTATATAAAGAATCCAGGGGGAAGTAAGCTCAAAGGGCAGTCATGGAGTCCTTCTTAGGCATGGTGGAGTTCTCTGCTTGGCTCCTTGTAGAGTCCTTATGCTTCTTTGTCTCAGTGTCTAGTTTGTCCTCTGCTCCTGTTGTAGTCCTTGCAATTCCAGGGACACTGCTAAGAGCCTAATGAGAAGTTCTAGTTCTCCAGTCCTCTGAAGCTCATCAGGTCTTCCCCTGGTCAAAGAAAGGAGGGAGGAAGATGGGGTACTTCTCATTTCCAGGTGATTCCCTCTGAACCCTGGGTGTAACTTTTCTTGTATGACTCACCCCTAAAATCCTGGAAACCAAACTGTCTTCTTATCTTATAGAAGCCTCACAGGGCTATGACATGTTATGCATAGGGATTCATTTACTCAATAGAGGTGCTCTCACCTGATAAAAACATTAGAACTAGAGTTTTATGTTAGTTACTTTAAGGAGGGTAGGGATGAATGATGATTGATTCAATTGACCTAACAGACAGACAGACAGACACACACACACACACACACACACACACACATGTATATTTATATCTGTATAGATTCATAATCTTCCCTGTTAAAATATGAACTTCTTGAGTACAGGGTCTATTTCCAATCCAAACCAATAAACATGTTATCAAGTGCCTACTATGTGTTAAGCACTATAGTAAGCACTGGGAATACAATTAATAAAAAGAAAAGCAGCATTTCTTCCACTGGCTTTGTAACACTAATGCCTAGCATAGGGCCAGATAAAGAGCCCATCCTTAATAAATATTTGTAGCTTGATGAAACTCTCTGGATTTAATGAGACATTTTTTCAAAAGATAGATGCACGATTGACCACTGGATCCCAAACCCAAGTTTTAGCAGCTTGGAAGGACTTGCTAGAGCTTGTACACCAATGGCATAGCCTTTGAAGACTCAAAGTCACCTCCAAATCAAAATGAGGTATCAGAGCAGTATTTTAGAGAAGCGATGAAGACACCAAGAATGAAGCAATGAATGAATGAATAAAGGAAATGAAATAACAAAAAAGCATTTTAAAGTGTTTATTATGTACCAAACTTGGTGATAAATACTGATACAAATTCAAAAGGAAAGACAATCCCTTTCCTTAAGCTTGTATTCTGACAGGGAGAGATAGCATGTATAGTGAAGTGGTGGTGGAGCTCAGTAGATGTTGATACACCTCTTTCCACAATGTGGCTGATCACAGCTTTAGAACCACAGGAATAATAAAAGAAGCTAGGTCTACAATGTGTCACCAAGTGCTCCCCTCTGGCAATACTTATTGAATACTCTTTCTAATAGCCATCACTCATCAGCTGGTGTGGTCAATGATATACTAGTTCCATTCCCTCTACCTACCCTAAGTGCCCTCAAGTACCTCAGCTGGCTACGAGACCTCCTGAGAACTCTGATACCATCAGCCAATGGTCAGTCCACTTGTTCTTTTTCATTGTTGGCACTGTAAAAACTCCCTGAAAGATTTCTTTCATGCTTTGCATGGTGCTACCAATGTACCCCATATAGTTTTAGTCTCCCAGTTCCTTGGGGCAACCAGCTAATACCAGTTTTGTGTAGAGGAAGAACAACAAAAAGATAAGTATCTCTACTTACTTTTACTGTGGCTGAAATGAAATGCATGATTTAAGCTATTTAACACTCCATCTTCTCTCTGATTACTTAAATTTCACTCAAGCTGGAGCAGAGATTATATTAATCATTTTGGTTTTCTGTTCCCAAATGAGCCTGCTCTTTGTTTTTCGTGAACAGACACGGGGTTATTTCAGTTGGATTTTTTTTTAAGATTAGAGAATTTAGAGACAGAAAAGGATCTTTGAGATCATCTAGTCAAACCACTTTATTTTACGGAACAGGAAACAAAGGTCCAGAGAAGTTATAACTTGCCTAGGATCTTGGAAGTAACAAGTGTTAAAAATAAGCAAAATCTAGTATTCTTGCCAGAGAAGAAAAGTTATTTTCCCTAAGTCACACAGGTAGTCGGTAGCAGACCAGAGATTTAAGCAAAAGCCTTGGCAAACCAGTCACAGATATCCTTTGCTTGATTTCTGTCCTTAGAGGACTTACAGCAATCTTCTTCCTGCTTCCAATGCAAACACAGGCAGAGGCTTGGTGAACTACTTCCTGCCTTGAAATGATTGAGAAGCTAGTGTTGGGTGGTGATAAATTCTAGTTGGTTAAGGAGCAGCAACGGCTGATGACTCACACTTTGCTGGGGCAGAACTGTGCATGTAAATAAGAGGAGAGATTGGCCCATTCTGCTCTTTTCCTCACTGGTGAAAAGGAAGACAGAACTGTTGTGAGCTACTGGGTAGGGGAACAATAGCAAGTTGTATTTCTTGACCTGGCCATCATGTGTCCACAAGCACATGGTGTCTTTGTTTCATTGGTATTTGTTTTCCCTTGATCTTAGATGAATGAGTGTTCAGAGAAGGGAGTACTCAGTACACTAGGAGATCTATTCGACCCAGCAGAGGTGCCACGGGCAACCAGAATGGGTAGCTGAGTTCACTGGAGCAGAAGAAGGCAGAAAGCTTGCCATCAATTAGATACACAGAAGGATATTCAAGTTCCTAGGGAGCCATGGTACTGGTTCATACCAGAAAAAAAGGGACAGGAAGATGAAGAAGAGAATGAAAAGGAAAAAGATGAATATGGTAATGAGGAATTAAGTATATGGGAAAAATTACAAATACTGAAAAGTTATTTAAGAAAAGAACATCAGTAATATATTTGGTGTGGAACAACCTATGAAGATGAAGAATATTTATCTTGAACTGCCTTAGGCTAACTTCTATAAATCATGACGAAGAATTTTCCTAATAATATTGGGGGGGGGAGGGAAGGAACAATAATGTCTAATGGCAAGGTGCCTGAAGACAGAGGTGGAAGAGGTTGTAAGATAGTAACCTAAGGAAAAGAGGAAAAGGGTCAGTTACTCTCCATGTTTGCACATTCATTCTGGCTCAGAAATCTGAATCATTAGTTCTTGTGGCTCCTCTGCCAACCAGAAGATTTTTCATTATCACTCCAACCCCTTAATTGCTCATGGCCAAAAGTAGGTTCATCAAGTATCCATTTCTACTGGAAACAAGCAGAGAACATATGTGCATATTCTAAGGACTAATACCAGGCAGGAAAATTCTACTTCCACTTCAAGGACTGGCACCCCTGAAATGAGTCAGTTGGAAATTACTTTTAAAAGATCATCTACTCTAACTCCCTATAGGTTACCTTTTTTATTCAAGTTTACACTTGTAAATAATTCTATTCTTGTCATGTTTTTTTAGTCCTTACTATATAACCTGGATGACTATTTAGGAAATACTAGAGTATGTATTTCTAAAAAACTATAAGTGGGACCAGACAGACTCAAGAAGATATCATTCAAAATCTGAGATTGGGTGACTTTGGTGACTGATGGCTCATTGGGGAGTAATATAAAGGGAGGAATCAGAGATGACATGATGATTTGGGGCCTGGGTGACTCAGAAGTTAGTGCCTGATATCTGTCCTTCATTTCAAAGAGGGTCAATGACATTATGGAATGATATGTTGACTCTCTCTTGAATTGTATTTAAGTGAGGAAGAGTTGTATAATGTTGTCAGCCACACTCTCTCTTCAGAAGTGAGTCCAGGGACAAGACAAAGTCAGGACAACTGATGACATGGGATACAGTGGATGGCCTTTGCATCTTCAATGCCTGCTTAAGCTCTAAGAGCTCCACAGTACCTACTTTGGCCACGGTCATTACAACAAATTATTCTTATCCACCTGTTCCATCGAGGGAAGTTTTCACATGCTTGGAGTAGACAACCTTCTAACCCACCAATGAGTATGAGCCTTCCTGGTTACCCTCAACCTGGTTTAGCCTGTCTACTAAAAGGATTTTACTGAGGTATGGCCTCTATGCAGGCTACAGCTTCTTGGAGCCGCAGGTGAGAGCTAGGTGAGAGGTAGACACCAAAGGTGGAGGAACAGCCCTGAAAAGGGCTTGATAAGCCCTCAGACCAGAGGTTCTGGTCCTCCCTGAATACTTATACACCCCGCAGGGAAGAGAGTAAGAAAAAATATAGTTTCCTTTTAACTCTAGGATTAAATATAAACTCTCTGACATTTGAAGTTCTTTGCAACTTGACCCCTCCCACATTTCTAGTCTTGTGCCTTGCACATTGCACTCCTCCCTAACTCTAACAGGTGTGCAGAGAAGGTGGGCTTGTTGTTCTGGCTCATCCTGGGACTGAGTATTCCCATTGGTTCTTTATCTTCCCTCACACATCATGATCTATCTCCCATCTCCATACCGTTGCAATGGCATTCCCCCATGTCTAGAAGGATCTTCTTCCTCAAATCCACAGAATATATGCTCAGATATTCTTTACTTGCTTCTAGTACATATGGACACTTGATGACCCTACTTTGGTCATGTAAGATTAAGGAGCTGGTACTTTGTGATAATAAAAAATCTTCTGTTTGACTGAGGAGTCATAAGAACTAGTGACTCAGATTTCAGAGCCAGAACTAAATCCTATAATCTCTAATTCCCTTCAAGAGGCAATACAACTGCCAGGGATTTTATCTATACTTACACACACACACACACACACACACACACACACACACACACACACACACTTATTAAAAGCCTATTTTATATGCTAGATACTGTGAAAAAGCTGGTGAAACAAAAACAAAAAAGGAAACATCTTTTACCCACCAGGAGCTTATAGTCTAGTAAGAGGGGCCAATATATATAATACACATATCCAAAAATATTTGTGAATGTACATATGTTGTGTCTTCCCATTTGAATGTAAGATCCTTGAGAGTAATGACTATTTCACTTTGGTTTTCCAGAATTTAGCACATGGACTGGCACATAACAGGATCTTAATAAGGAAAGCTAGGTATGTATATATAGAGAATGTATAAAATGTATAGAATACCAGGCTTGGAATCATGAAGACCTGAGTTCAAATCAAGTCTCAGACACTTATTAGCTATGTGACCCTGAACAAGTCACTTAGCTGTTGCTTATCTCAATTTCCTTATCTGTAAAATAATAGCGCCTATCTCCCAGGTTGTGAGAATTCAATAAGAAAATAATTGTCAAGTCTTTAACACAATGTTTGGCACACAGTAAGTGCTATTTAATTGTTAGATGTTAATAATAAAATTTTTGTTGTTTGATTTAAATGAGAAAAATAAGTAATTTTTAGTTAAAGGATCATAAATTTAGTTTTCATAATTGCTTTGGATATTTTGAATTTGATTTGAATGTTGAATTTGATATAAGGGGAAAAAATCTCCTAACAAGTTGTGTAAAAGTGGTATGGGATCCCTTGGGAGGTAGAGGGATTCTTTTTACTTAGGTATTCAAGCCAAGGAACAGTAAAACTCGGTATATGTTTTGCAGAAGTGATTTTTGTTGTACTCCAGGTTGTACTAGATGGCTTCTGAGATCAATCAATCAATTGGCAACATTTATTACAAGCTTCATGTTGTGATAAATGCTGGTAACACAAAGACACATACTACTCTCTAGGAGTTTATAATCGAGGGAGGACATTTGCCTTAGTATATAGAAAATAGATAGAAAGCAAATTTTCTTTTTTGATAGGGAGAAGTCATTATTTCCACTGGGGATCAGAAATAGCACATAAAAGATGGTGCTTGATCCTACATCTTTTAAAATAACTTTTACCTTCTGTCTTAAAGAAGCAAAAGAAGCCAGTTACTGGAGTGACGACTCTCATTTCAATGGTTCAAGGATCCATGAATTACTTCATCACTATGCTATGAATAGCTACCTTCTAGCGTTAGTAAATAATCAAGGAGTATTTATTATTTACCATTTGCTAGACACTGTGCTAAGCCCTAGGGTTACAAAAAAGGCAAGAAAAGTCTCTAACCTCAATGAGCTCAGAGTCTACTGGAGAAGACTATATGTAAATAGTTGGATACCTACAATTTATGTATAGAGTAAATATAATATAATATTAGGATGCTCTAGCATCTTAGGAAACTAGGGACAGACTCCTCCAGTGGTGGAGTTAAGTCTTGAAGGAAGTCAAGGAAGCTAAGAAGCAAAGGAAAGGAGAGAAGTTATTAGAAACGTGGAGGAGAAACAGGAGATGGAGGGTTATGTGTAAGGAAGGAACAGCAGTGCAGTAAGGACAGTGCAGCAAGATCACTAGAAGAGGTTTAAAATACAGGTATCCTTTCCAATGGCAACTTTCTACACCAAAGTTTAGATATATCCTAAGTCAGCATAAGAAATCAAGTGGGTATTTGGGGGGGGGGAGGGAATTTTGCAGAAGATGTCTTGTAAACACCAGTAGGTGACACAGAAAAAAGTTTAGAAAATATACAGCTTATGACCAAATACTTAACCCAAAATTTACAATAAG
Source organism: Gracilinanus agilis (assembly GCF_016433145.1). NCBI lineage: Eukaryota > Metazoa > Chordata > Mammalia > Didelphimorphia > Didelphidae > Gracilinanus > Gracilinanus agilis. Next base: position 361,445,290 of record NC_058131.1, on the reverse strand, counting down.
GTACTGTTAACACCCCATAAAAGAAAAAGAAAAGATTCATACTTCTTCTCTGATAGGAAGGGAGGGCCAAAAATTTTTATGTGATTTTCCAGATCAAGGGGGAACTGCACCTCTAACCCCCTGTGATGTGGAAAGGATCCCCATATAAGCAGATTGGAAAGGTAGGAAGGTTGTGAAGAACTTCAAAGTCTTTATCATGTGTGCATTATATACAAATGAATGAGAGGGAGGATTACTTAAGTATATACAAATATATATTTATATGTATATATATGTATATATACAAACATCACACATATATTCAAAAATACATCATGTGTGTATATACACACACATGAACACAGACACTCACACTCCTCAGAATCACCAAAGTTCACTAAATAAATGCTGTTGGTTAGAGTCAGTCCTGAAGAACTTTGAAAGGGCCTGAGGTAGGAACTTGGTGACAGCAGCTCTCTAGCTACAGAGATATTGAAGAAAGTTGGAGAGTGAATCTAGAGCCATGCTGGCAAACCTATGGCACGTGTGCTAGAGGGGACACTCAAAGCCCTTTCTGTGGGCACGCTTGCTGTTGCCCCAGCGCAGAGTTCTCCAGAGTTCATTACTAGAAAGTCAGAGGAACATGGGGCTGGGCTGCTCACCTCTCCCTCTCCAGGGGTGCCTGAGGACATTTCTCACATCACCCACCCCTCTAAAAGTTTTACCATCACTGGTCTAGGGGGATCCAGCTACTCATAAAAGAGCAAATGTGTGAGGAGACTACTTGACAATTCACAGTTCAGAGCTCTACCTCATCACTGCAGGACAGAATTATTGGAACCATGTTCTCTTCTTCCTTAAATATCCTGGGGCACTTCTCCAGTCCTTTGCCCTCCTTCGCTCTTTATCTTTTATTACTATTAAATAGTTGAGCTTAGGTTGTAGTAGAATATAAGCTCCTGAGGGTACCAACTGTTTTATCTTTCACTTTGTATCCCCAGAATCCAATATAATGCTTTTCCCGTAGAAGGTGCTTAATAAATGTGTGTATCCCTGTATGTGTGTGTGCATGTGTGTTTTATGTATATGTATATGTGTGTGTGAGAGAGAGAGAGAAAGAGAGGGAGGGAGGGAAAGAGGGAGGGAGAGAAGAAAAGAGGGAGGAAGGTAAGGAGGAGAGGAAGGAAATATCTTGGAGACATACTACTTGGCATATTTAGAAACTGGTTCTAATCTCCCCTGGAGTCATTGTGTTAAATCCATAAATTAGCTGAAATATTTAATTGAGATGAGAGAGCATTTTAAAGACATTGTAGCTGCTTCCAGAAAGTGAAGAAAAATCTCTTAGAGATTAAGTGAACAGTAGTGACTAAAAGCTGGAAGATCTGGACACATCTGGTGGTAAGTTGCCTCCAATTCCTCTTCCCTCCTTCCAGCATGAGCTCATCCCAACCTGCCTTACTTTGCTTGGTCCTCTAAAAGGCTTCTCTGTTCCCTGCTGTTTCATTTGTGTACAGTTTAAGAGATAAGCCTTTTAGAGCAGGGCCTATTGTCTTTTGTGTGTACTGCTTTTAAAAAGTTATGTTTCCTTATAATTCTTTAGAAACAAGAATAATGAAAGTTGACAGCTTTTCTTTCTTTCTTTCTTCCTTCCTTCCTTCCTTCTCCTCTTCTTTCTTTCTTTTTCTTCACTTTCTTTCTTCTTTCTTTCTTCTTTCTTTCTTCTTTCTTTCTTTCTTTCTTTCTTTCTTTCTTTCTTTCTTTCTTTCTTTCTTTCTTTCTTTTTTTCTTTCTTTCTTTCTTGGGTGCTTAGAGCATATTACAGCCATCACAAGGAAAATGTGGGACCCATGAACAGAAATTTCTCCTGGGACTATGGGGAGAGGGTTGATGACAGCACAGGATTGCTGATAGTCTAGGGAAGTAGTGGCCATTACATGATAATACTACTGTGTCCTATCTAGTTGATCCATAAACTAAACCTTTGGAGAGAAGTCTTGCAATTTTTTGCTAGCCTGGGTACACTAGGTCCCCAGATTTTTCATTATAAAAACTTGGAGTACCAAGGAGGTAACTAGGTGACACAGATTCTGAAGATTGGAGTTCAAATGCTGACTCATATGCCTGTTAGCTATGTCTCTATGAAAGTCACTTAAGCTCTGTTTGCCTCAGTTTCCTCATCTTTTAGTGAGAATAATGATGATAACAACACCTATTTCATAAGATTGTTGTGAGAATGAAATAAGATAACATGAAAAGTGGTTTGACAATTATCAAAGTACTATGTAAGTTTTCTCACCTGTGAAATAAAAGGTCTTGGAAAAAAATACTGAACACTGTATTCTAATACAAGTTTGGCTCCTACGGGAGTAGAGAAAATGGACCTCAGTCTCCATTTGGTAAAGATGAAAGACAATGGCTGTTAAATTATATAGACTATTTAATTATATAGTCATAAATGCCTAATTCATAGGTTGATTAGGCTGAACTGCTTTTTATCTTCTTTCTTTTTTAAATTCTTTGTTACTTGGCCTATATTTGGAAATGAAGATAGTGAAAAGCAAAATAAATCAGTAACAATATATTTTAAAATGAAGAAAAGAGTTTTGCCTAGATGCTCTCAAGGCCCCATTCTATTAAAAAATTCTATGAATCTTGAGGTAATTTCTAACATTAGTCAAAAGGTTCAAGGAGGAGGTAGCTGGAGAGCAGTTGAGAGTAGCATATTGAGGCATTTTGAGGGCTTCTGAAATTATACTGCAAAAGCCTGTCATATTTTGCCTAGCCTATTATCCCTGGTTTAATGAAAACCAAAAGTAGAAGATTGATCATAAGAACATAGATCACAGAATTTTAGAAGTAAAAGGTCCCTGAGAGTCCCTCTCCTTTCACAGGTGAGGAAATGGGGACCCAAAGAGTGGGATTCTAACTCAGGCCTTCAAATTCCAAAGCCTGTCATCTTTTTGCTAAACCATAATGAATTTCTTAGAACCCTCCAATTCTAAGGCATCTTTGGCAGAATGGAAAGCAACTCAGATCCCAAATGAGCTAGTCCTCTCACCTCTGGGCCTCTATTCCTTCATCCATTAAAAGGAGAGAACAATACTTACGTGAAGACTATTTCATGAGTCTAGTGAGACATTTGAAAAAGATGGTAGATGTCAACTACTTTGTAAACCTGAAAAGTCACATATAAATGAGAAGGATGCCTATGAAGACTCTGCTAAAGCTACATCCACTCTTTATGTTAGCTGAAGTCACTTTGTAAAGGCTATCACAAACACTGAATGAGGGGAACCCCCAAGTCATGGGGTATGGACGTGATTCTAGTCAGTCCCTAAATGAATCCTTGCCAAACTAGCCAGCTGACACTTCCTTCATCAGGTCAATTCCTTAGACAATGAACAGGAGGACAAAAACATTCCAGAAGGGAAAAAAAAATCCTCCAACAAACAGAACTAACTAACCATCTATTGTGTTCCTCTCCTTGTTAAAGGTCAAATAGGATTATTGCAACTAATTATAGGTGTCATGAGTCTGGCAAGATCTGTTATTATCATAACAGAATGAGACCTGGTCATTGACTTCGTAAGAAGCAGCCTGATTCAACTATTGGCTCACTTGGGAATTTTAAAATTTCTTTTACATGATTGAGTTCAGAAATTATAATTTATGAGATCAGGCCAACCAAGCAATCCTGGTCAGAAATAGAAACTCAGTGAGCATATCTCTTTCATCATGTTTTTTTTTCCCCTTTCTCTCTCTGTCTACGTAGAGTGTTTATTCCATGGAAGTACATGTCAACGACATGTAACATAAAGGGTATACACGCATACACGGATACATATGATACAGTTTGGGCACTTAATGAGGTAATTATACATGCTAACTGGTTTCCTCGAGAAATCTGAGATATAAAGTTTCCCACCATTCTTTTCCCCTCACAGCTCCATATTTTATAAAGCTCTTATTAATTTGCAAACCAGTTAATTACGATTCCCCCAGGCTAAATAACTGTACAGTTGGAGATGTACTAGATGAGTGGTTATGGCAGGGAAAAGCATTTTTTTTTCTTTGCCTATTACACATATTGTTTTAGGTAATTAACATCCACTTTGTAGTGGCAACCCCGACGCCTCGCTGTCTGAACAGTGCCTTGGCTTACGGCCCCTAAAGCAGCCCTGGTGCACTTCTGGCAAAATCATGTGATATTGTTATATAATTCCAAGGGATGAAAGCCATTGTGTAGATTCAGGTTGATTAAAAGGGGATTTAAATACAGATCTTTGTAGACCTACATACCTACATAGCTTTACACACACACACACACACACACACACACACACACACATACACACACACACACACACGTACACACACTCTTTTTGGATGTAGGGCTCTTCCCAGGTTGAATCTGACATGTTTTCAGAAAGAAAAAAAAAAGTACAAAAGCAAGGCAGCAGATAAATTCTTACAGCTTTTTCCCAGAGGGCAAACATTGAAGCAATGGGGTGGAAGTTACCAACAGGGCCATTTTGGCTCTGTGAAGGGAAAACTTCCTACTAGTCATAACCATTCCAAGAGGCAGTATGTTTCTTCACACTAAAGTTCTTTCAGTGGCTGTTTGTCAGTGAAGACACACTTGAAGGTTTTCCTACTCAAATATAAGCCAGACTATATAGATTTGAGTGAAGTTTTTCTAAACCTGAGAGTCTGTGATTCCAAATTGACCCCTCTTTTCCTTGTCAACATGGGTGGGCTTTAGCTTTAGAAGGTCTATAACAAAAGAAGAGATAATGAGTTTAAATAATAATGTTACAGTAAATTCACCTCTCTGTCCTCACTTCCTCTCTCCTCTAACTCACCTACCTCCATGGAAAGGTTGAAGGACTTCATTTCTAGGACTGCTTGAGTAGTCATTGCTTTCCTTCCTGTGGCCTGTGTGATCACCCTCCTCAGAAACGCAGGATGACCATGTATATTGTCATAGTTCAGTTGAAACTATTCCCAAAATACTTGGCAATTCTCAGCTTTCAGAGTAAATTCCTTAGTCTCAGAAAACATGGTTATGGAGCATTTCAAATCATTTGACCCATGTAGCTCAAATTGCTCCCATTAACAAAAAATTATGTGTGGTATTGGGCAATTTAAAATGTTGTTTCTCAATAATCTTTTGCATTCCCGTCTCTTTATAACCCAGCATGTTATATTTCATTAAATTTTAAAATTCCATAGTTTGAAGAAATAAAGTAAGAGCTAAAAGAGACCTTGGAATATAGAATGCTAGAGGTGGTTAGGACTTTAAAAATGTCTAGAACTTAGAATATTAGATTTGGGTAGCACCTTCAAATATAAAACATGGAATGCCAGCATTGAAAGGACCTTAGCATATATACATTAGAATATTAGAACTGGAAGGCAACTTAAAACATAGAACACACTAAAAAGGGCTTTAGAACATAGAAATGTACCTTTAAAAATGCCTAGTCCAATCTCTACTTTAGATGATTTAAGGAGGGAGCAAGGACTAGCCCTCAGGTGTCCTGAATTCCTGCCCACCATTCTTTCCAACATGTGATGTTCCCTCTCACTCCTCCTTCCTTTTCCTCACCACAGGAAGAGGACTTATGTTGCCAAATTTACAACTTTTATGGAGTAAGTTTTTTATGTCTTAGATATGCCCCTGTCTTCACATGAGACTTAAACTTCACATGAGACATCTTGGAGGAGGTGTAGTGAAAAGGTGCACTGACTATGAAGTCAGAGGAGCACGGCTAAAATCCTGCCTCTGACATTCATTTTCTGTGTAACCTCAAGCAAGTCATTTAATCTCTGAAAGCCTCAGTTTCCCCATCTCTAAAATGAGAACGCTGAACTCTCAGGTCTCTTTCAGTTTTGTATCTAGTGATTCCTTGGTACCTCACTGTAGCATTGCCAGTGGAGAGTAAGCCCTGGAAAATCCTACCATTGAGCCTGGAGTACAGGTTCAATGTGTTTTTGTCTGAAGACTAGACTAGCTAAGAGAGGAGAGATTAATCATTAGAAGACAAGCATTTAGGAATAATTTTCCTTCTCTTCTTTTCCTTTCCTTCTCTTCCCTTAGTCCTATCTTTTTTCTTCCCTTTCCTTCCCTTTCCTTCCCTTTCCTTTCCTTTCCTTTCCTTTCCTTTCCTTTCCTTTCCTTTCCTTTCCTTTCCTTTCCCATCCTTTCCTTTCCTTTCCTATCCTTTCTTTTATTCTCTTCTCTTCTTTTCTCTTCTCTTCTCTTTTCCCTTCCTTTCCCTCCCCTTGCCTTGTCTTTCCTTCTCTTGCCATTGCTTGCCTTCCCTTCCCTTGATTTGCCTTCCCTTATTTTGCCTGGCCTTCCCCTTCCTTCCCTTGCCTCCCCTTGTCTTGCCTTGCTTTCCTTTCCCTTCTCTTGCCTACCCTTGCCTTTCCTTTTCTCTTCTCTTTATTTTCTTCTTTTTCCCATCTTTTCTTTTCCCTTCCTTTCCATCCTCTTGTCTTTTTTCTTTTTCTTTCCTTTCTTTCCATGATTCTCATACATATAGTTTCCTCCTCATGGAAGGGGAGGATACCATTAGCATCACCAGAAGTAGAACCCACTTCAAAAAACATATGAGACCTTCATTGTTTTGAACTCTCCCTGAGCCATCATTAAATCTTGGAGGATTTTACAGACACTTTGCTAGCTGGAAGACTGAATGATTGTAGTAGCTTTTCAAAGCAGAAGGGAGCCTCCTTGTTTTGGAGCACTTAGTACAACATGCTAATCTCAATCCATTATCTAAAAGATGCAAACTGATAAACCTTCTTCTAGAACTAGTAACTGTGGCTGTAAATCAGTCCCATAAATTAAGCCAGCTCATAAGTCACAACACAGCTATGCAAACAAGAGGGAAACTGAGAGAAGGAAGAGCATACATCATGTATTGAAAGCAGGAAAGACCACACCCCAAAGAAAAATGGTTTCGTATATGTTGGAATAATTTATTATTTACTTTTTTGGCTGGTTCACAGTTGCCAGTATAAGATACATTTTAATGATCATAGATCAAGTATTTTCCCAGTGAGGGTTACGCCAAGTAAGAAAAGGAGTCAATGAACAGGCTGAACAGGGATGATGAACCTGCATACATCACAAGCCTATAGTGAGAAAGTCATTGGTAAATTCTGGGGGCCTAATGATACTTTCATATTTCCCATGATTCTCTTGTTCATGGTAATCTAGTCCCATTTCCCCATTCTGTAGATAATAGAACTGAGAATAAGAGAGGGGAAGTCATTTATCCAAGGGCATGCTGCTAGTAGCAGTGATTACATTCAATGTAATTTTATAAGTATTTTATTAGTCCTTATGTGTGCACACTATACTCAGCACAGGGCATGTAAGCAATATGTTTTTATTAAAGGTCTCCTATGTGCCATGCACTTTGCCAGGCACTTGAGTTATAAAGACCCAATCAAGACAGTCTCTGGCATTAAGAAGTAGTGGGAAACAGCATACAAATAAAATTATTACTTTTTTGGGGCAGCTGGGTAGCTCAGTGGAGTGAGAGTCAGGCCTAGAGACAGGAGGTCCTAGGTTCAAACCCGGCCTCAGCCACTTCCCAGCTGTCTGACCCTGGGCAAGTCACTTGACCCCCATTGCCCACCCTTACCAATCTTCTACCTATGAGACAATACACCGAAGTACAAGGGTAAAAAAAAAATTATTACTTTTTTAATGGTGGTACTGTTCTTATTAAAAAATACAAAGTATAGACTGAATAAAGTTGAATTTGGGGAGAATATTATTATTATTATTCATGATGGTAGTATCATTAGCATAAAAATACAGAATGTATACCAAGTAATGTTGAGTTGAGGAAGATACTATTATTACTAGTGGTAGTATTAGTATTATTATAAAGATACAAAATATGGACCAAGTAATGTTGAACTCTGGGAAGATATTATTATTCCCAATGGTGATGGCATTATTATTCCAAAAATATAAAATATGGACCAAGTTGCAGTTGGGGAGAATATTATTATTAGTGGTGGTGGTGATATTATTATAAAAATACACTATATATCAAGAAATCAATAAAGTCAGGGAAGACATTATTATTAGTATTGTTACTAGTGGTGGTATTATTACTATAATTATTATAAAAATACAAAATATGGTCCAAGTAATGTTGAGGTTGGGGAGGATATTTGCAACTGGGGCAGGGGAGGGGTTCATGGCAAACCTCATTTAAGAGATGCCACTGAAACTTAGATCTGAAGAAATCAGAGCCTTCTCTGAAGTGAGAAGAGAATATATTTGGGGCATGGCAAATATCCTGTGCAAAAGAGAGAGAGAAAGTCCCTACTCCTTCCAAGCAGTCCCTACTTCCTACTGGGGAATATAAAGTGTGCACAGATGAATAAATAGGAGGTAATTTGAGAAGAGACAAAGTGCTAGACTGGGGAGTTTAAGGCTGGTTGTGGTGGGAGATGGCAGCGGAATTGAGCCCTGAGGCAAGAGGCAGGGGCAAGTACAGAACAATGACTTCTAGGCCTGGGAGAAAGTCTATACTAAGACTACAGATGAAAGATGGAATGTCATGTTTACCAACTGGGCTGAAACACAGAGTTCAAAAGGAGAATGAGAAAGAATAAATTCAGAAAGGAAGTTTCAAACCATACCAGGAGGGTCTTAAACACAAGGATAAGAAGTTTGTATTTTATCCTCAAGGCAATGGGGAGCCAGTCACCTGTAGATGATAGTGGCATGGCAGGTTTGCACATTAGGAAGATTTTCTTTTCTTTTCTTTTCTTTTTTTTTCACAGTTAAATTGAAGGGAGATTGGACCAAATGGAAGTAGAGAGGCTTAGGAAACTACCAATAGTACTCTGGGATGAACAGCAGAGCTGAGATTAGAACGTAGTCCTGGAATCTATGATCACAGAATCTCAATTTTGGAAAGAATCTCAGAATCCATCTAGTTCAATCTGTATCTGAGTAAGAAAGATTCCTTTCTACAGTGAAAGTGTTCTGAGTACATGCTCAAAGTGCTCAAAGATAATTTATTTCACTTAAAGATGAATACCACAGCGATGGCTAGGTAACTCAGTGCAATGAGAGACAAGCCTAGAGACATGAGGTCCTGGGTACCAGTCTGGCCTCTGACACTTGCTAACTATATGACCTCGAGCAAATCATTTAACCCCAATTGCCTACCCCAAACCACTCTTCTGTTTGGGAACCAAAACACAGTATTGATTCTCAGATGGAAGGTAAGGATTAAAAAAAAAAAAAGACAAATACCATAAAACATTCTCAATAAGGATCTAGTTTATAAATATATTTATTACATTAAAATTAAAATATTAATAATTGAATGATTATTAAATAAAATCTAATAAATCCCTTTTGAATCCATAGAGGCATCTTTTAAATCCCTGAGAGAACATTAGAGTTATCAATACTCCATTATTCTAGAAATCTACCTAGCACAAATAAAATAATTAGAAAAAAAAGGCATATTAAAATAAGAGAAAAGACAGAAGGTGGTGACAATAGGTAACGAGTCTATTGTTTGAACAGTTACATATTCCCACTAAGAGACTAGAAAGTTGAAGTTAACAACCCATGATAGCAGATGCTATTTTATATTATTAGTAGTAATGACTAGTATTAATATAATACTTTAGAGCATGCAAAATGCTTCTTTATATACATTTTCTCAATTGATCCTCACAGCAATCCTTTGAAGTAAGAAATATCTGGGTAATTAATCCCCATTTTATAGATGAGAAAGCTGGGACTCAGAGCTGTAAGTGCTTGTAGTCAAATTGCATGCAAGAATGAGAGGTAGGATTTAAACACAAGTCTTTCTGATGCCCCATCACTCTAACCACCATACAAGACTGCCTCTAAGTTCTCCTGTCTGGTTTTGAAAAATTAAAATATCCATGCTTCTAATTTTCTAGGATTCTTCCTCAAACAAAAGAGTGAAGCATACACTAATCAGAGATAGCAGAGAAATGTCCTGTTACATCTGCTGTCATTCTCTTAGCATCTCCTTGAACAAAACAGATTCCATGGACAGCATTACCTCTCAGAATGATGTAAAAGTAACAAATAAATAAAAGTAGCCCTTTCTCAGTGGAGGTGATTTCTTCCCAATTTTTCCTTTTTTTCTTTTGCTTGTTCTGTTTGGGTTTTTTGCCCCCCTTCTTCCCTGGAAAATGAGAGTTCCCAAAGTACAGAGTACAGATAGCTGTCTCTCCCTCCCCCATTCTTTCTAGGAATAGAGCTCCTATATTGGAAATCCTGACTTTTTATGAACCTATGAGCTAAATTATGTCGACTCTGACCCTGGCTGGACCCCTTGGAGATCAGTTCATGATGACTCGACAAGATTTGTGGTAGGATTATTTTGCCATCCATCTGCCACAACCTGAGAATCCTACATCTCATGTGGTCATGACCCAAGCTCAAGTTTACATTACTGTATTTCTTGGGCAAGTCATTCTGGATCTTCCACTAGCCATGTGGCCTTGAGGCAAGGATGTGCTGGTAAATGTTTAACAACCAACTCTCCAGATTAAAAAAAAATGTATAATAGGATGTTGTTTTACATGAATTCGATGCATGCAAATTCAAGTACATGTGACTAGCAAAAGAAAAAATAAAGGCAGAAAAATATATAAAATGAACTTTTTAATTATGTGCTAAATCAGAGCCCAGTTCCCATGTGGAGTAAAAAAAATCTCACCGCCGTTTGTCTAATCAAGCTCATTCTCACTCTGAGAAGCCATAGTGTAAAGTCATTACCTCATGTTGCACCAAACACCAGCTCCAATATCAGTCTTTTCTTGCTCATAACAAGTTGTGTCCACGTCAGAGCCGTGCTTCTCTTTGTTTCATTAATGTTATGTAGTTATTAATAATGACCTCAAACTACAAGAGAAGTGATGCTGCTAGCTCTGATAAACCTAAGAAAAGTCATAACATGCCTAGGTATGTTTGTATAAGAAATACTTAGTAAAGAACGGGGTTTGCTGTCATGCAAAATTTTCAGTTTCCCCAAAGAGTCTTGGAACGTATTGGTCACAGAAAATGAGATCCTTTTGTGCATGTTAGACATTTTTGAAGTTGAATCTGTGTTATTAACATTTTCTCAATCACTTTCATAAGGCTAAACAATCAACAAAATGATATTATTTATTTCGCTTAAAGATGAATACCCTGGGGACAGCTAGGTGACTCAGTGGGTTAAGAGCCAAACCTAGACACAGGAGGTCCTGGGTACAAATATGGCCTCAAACAATAAAACAAGCCCCAAATTAGCTTTAAATTTAATAATCAGCTCTACCAGGCTGGCTCCAGTACATCTCTGCCTTAGATAATGGGCTATAGTGGAGAGAGAGCACTAGCTTTAGAATCAGAGGACCCAAATTCAGATTCTAATGCTGCTCCTTACTAACTGTGTGTCCTTTCTTAAGTCACTTTACTTTTCTTGGCCTCAGTTCCTTTTTTTGCAAAATGAGAGATTTAGATGAGAGGACCACTCAGGCTTCTTATAGGTCTAAATCTATGATCCCATCTGAGCTTTTTAATCTTAAAAATGAGGAGAGGTTAGACTACATAATGTAAATGGTGTTATGTTGTATAAATATATACACACATACCCAAATACATGAGAGAAGGCATGAAGTGGGGGATAAACAGCTGGACTTGAAATCAGGAGGAACTGTATTCAAGTCTTGCTTCATGCATGTTGACAGTGTGAAACTAGGCAAATCCCTTAACATCTCAGTGCCCCAGGCAAATCTCAAAGACTAAATTGGAGAGAAGCTGCTTGTCTTCATGGGTTGAACATACACATACTTTCCTCTCACCAATCCTAAAAGCTAGGCAAAACAAAGTTCCCATTTTAGAGATGTAGAAACTGAGACTTAAATGGTTTAAATTACTTGCCCTGGGTTAAAAAGACAGCAGGAACTGGGATTTGAACCCAGATTTGCAAACTCTAGTATCATCATTTTTTCCCCAGGATGACATGCTTAAATATCTCTAAAGACACTTCTCTAAAAGTTTATGATTCAACTACAAGATAATTTCCCTCTGCTTCCTATTATCCATGGCACCACGGGCCCACAACAGGGGCTGATTGGACACAAGGGGGTGCTATGCTACAACCAGATTGCCCTAGGGGGTCTTGCCACAATCTCTGCTAGCAATAGAGCCAGGTCATACTGAGTAATAAAGTAGAAAGGTTTTCTTTTAACTACTCCTGAAGTAAAAAAAAAAAAAAAAAAAAAAAATTCAATATTACCAATATACAAATTCTAGGCACTTTCCAGAAAATGGTGACTTTTAAAAAACAAATGAACAAAAAATAATAATACTGGACCACGCAAGAAATCTACTACTAGTCATTCAGCTTTCCAAGTTTCCATAAAGATGTGGCTATCCAGAGTGTAACTCCTGGATGTTTAATAGGTATTTACTGACCTGATAAAATATGATAAATTATATATCAATGAAAGACCAATATGTTATAGGGGAAAGAGTTCTGGATTTGGAGTCAAGAAGACTGGGTTTGAATCCCAAGTAACTGTGTGATATTGAACAAACCACCTACCCTGTGAGATGAAGGAATTAGATTAAATTACTTTTGAGGCACCTTTTCAATCTATAGTTATAATCTGTGATTCTTTCATCCAAAAATCAAAGGGTAGAACTCAAGATTTAATCGATATTCATCCAAAAAAACTTTTTTAAAGCACCTACTATGTGCAGAGGACTTTTCTTATGCAAGATTTAATTTCTGGCATCATGAAACTTCTACCCTGGCAGTGGGCAAAGACATATGTAGAGGGGGGATATAGTAGTCTATTTCCCTCTGGAGCTTCTATGTTATTTGAATTTATTTTCCTTTGTACTTGAAGATCATTAATCTGATCAATTACAGAATTTATTTTTGTCATGTAATTGTTAAGTTTAACCAATATGTGTCCTAGAGTTTGAAACACAGAATGTTTTATTTTTGGATTGTTTTTATTGCTGCTTATTTTCTATTTTTTAGAAGCGTTAGTCAGGTTTCTTATACTATTTCTTGCTTTGTGGTATTTATGTTTCTTGGCTTCTTGTGTTCTTCTAAGAGGTCCTTAAATTATTTCTACAAATTTCATCTTCGAGATCACTGGTTTTTTTTTTTTTTGAGATTGTGTTTCTTTAATGTTATTGCTTTTTTTTGCTCATCTTCCAGATCATCTTTTAGTTTAGCACATTTGTATTCCCAATCTGTTGTTCCTCTTTTAATTTCTTTGGTGATACTCGTAGAGGATTCATGATTTTATATTTTACAAACTATTTCTGTTTTGCAGATCATAGATTCTGTCTATCATTCTTACATAATGTCTTTTCTCAAGATTTTGATTTCTCTCTTTAACCATTCTGGAATGTCGTGTTGTGGTTCCATTTTAAATAGTTGTCAGTTTGTTGTACCTAAACCCAAGATCCATATACTTCATTTCTCATCATCTCTAACATGATGTTGAGAAAAGATACTTCCAGAGACCCTAATAAACAGATTTCTGTTCTAATTAATACCCAAACATATATTAGATATGAATAGTATGATAAAACTTTCTGAAATGACTCGATTTCAAATGATGATTAGATTAAGGAAACTTCTACTTTAACAAGTGACCACTGTATTGCTTCATTTATCCATTTTTCTATTTCCAACCTAATAAAATTAAATTATTCAATTATTTTTTTTTAAAAAAGACATATGGGGAGCAGCTGGGTAGCTCAGTGGATTGAGAGCCAGGCCTAGAGATGGGAGGTCCTAGTTTCAAATCCAGCCACAGACACTTCCCAGCTGTGTGACCCTGGGCACGTCACTTGACCCCTATTGCCTACCCTTACCACTCTTCCACCTATGAGTCAATGCACAGAAGTTAAGGGTTTAAAATAAAAAAAAAAAAAGACATATGTAGACATAGCTATGGAGCAAAAGAATTTGATAGGAAGTCCATAGGAGATGCAAATTAAGCTGCTATTTGAGGTCCAAGTAAGGAGGATCACTGACTGGGGAGTCAGAGAAGACTTCCTACAGGAATGAAGAGGCTCTGGAGGCAAGGCAATCAATTAGGAAGTAATTGCAATAATCCAGACAAAAGGTAATGAGTTTCAACTTGAGAGTAAGATGGTGACTGTGTGAATGATATGTGGTCTAAATTCTCCTCATTTTACAGATAAAAGGTTCAGAGCAGATAATAGATTTAGACCTATAAGAAGAAAACTTGGAAAAATGGGGAAAAGGGACATCAGAAGAATGACATCAATATTGAGTACTTGGGTAATCTTAAAATGATAATACACTCAAAATTAGGGAACTTTAGAAGTCAGGTAGATTTAGGGGTTATGTTTTGAGTTTTGAAATGTTCATGGGACATATAGTTCAAAGTGTCCTATCTTGTGCAAATATTAAAGTAGTAGAAATGTAAGTTGGCAGGGCCAGTTCAAGAATTAGGGACAAATGTCGAACATCTTTTCATCGGTTCTATGTCTGAGAATAGCTTTTAACTGCAAAATGTTGCCTATTTTACAAAGTATTTTCCCATATTTTACAAAGTATTTTCCCATATTTCCCAACCCCTACGAGGTTGAGTGGATAGATAGTATTATCTTTCTTTTGCAGGAACTAGAATGGTAGAGGGGAAAGAGGGCAAGACAAGGTCAGAAGAACTAAATTCAAATCTCATCTCTACCACTTAGTGTCTGAATGGACAAATTGTTGAAACTTCTTGTGCCTTCTCATTTATCTTACCCCCCACCAAAAAAAGGGGGTCTTAGAAGGTTGAGGAGTATAATACAAAAAACCTGTATTCTACAATCAAAGGATCTGGGTTCAAATCTTTCCTCTGGTATTTACTAGCTTAGTCATCTTAAGCTAATCATTTGGCCTCCCCAGAATAATTTTCTTCATTGAAAAAAATTATAGCATAGTAATAACTAGACTCGAGGGACTCTTCTAGTCTTGCATCTATGATCTATGACTAGATGCTCTCTAAAGTCCTAAAAACCATTTTAAACTTCTATGCTGTCAGGTCAGAAACCTGAGACACAAGGAGGTTGGGACTTGCCCAGTGTTGCACAGGGGATTAAGTTAATACTTGATGAGCATCATAGAGAATGTAAAACCAAATCAAACACACTCTCTTCTGGAGTCATTTTCTTGTTTGGGAAAGTGATAATAATAAAATTACTTTTCTATTTCATCATATTCCTTCACATAGGATTATAGGTCTAGATCTGCAAAGTGCCTTAGAAATCATAATGCTAGAATATGTCTAGCTTGTATTATTTATATCTTGTCCCATGTTGTAATCAAAAAACAATTTTTTAGACTGTCAAGCTGCAGACCTAAAATTTCTGGGCAATATTTAGTCTATATAAAGTATAAAAGTATAAGATGAGATTATTCTATGAAATGTGTCAGAAAAGAAGAGGAAAGAAAAATATAAGACCTAATTCTTTCCTATGCTCATCAATATACAAATGCATTCCTAGCCATCCACATAAGAAAAATGAATAAAGTGAATGGAGAATGCTATTCTATAGAGCATGGTGTGCAGTCTCATGTGCAGTAGGAGAAAAGGAGAAAAATAAGTGTTTATTGAGCACCTATTATGTGCCAGGTATATGGGTGTTCAAAGAGATAGCACCTCTTGTGTGAGGGCTTGCCAAGCCTTTTTCAGAGCTGCTCATCCACATTTGGTGTCTATCTTTCCCCCCAACTCTCACCTATGGCTCCAAGAAGCTATAACATGCTCCAAGGAGCAGTAACCACAGCCTGGTAAAATCATTTTTTTCAGATGGGTTAAATCAGGCTGAAGGTAACTGACAGGTCTCAAACCTATCAATCAGTTAGTGAGATGTCTACTCCAAGCATGTGAAAACTTCCCCAGAGGAATGAGAGGATGAGAGCAATTTGTTCTGGAAATCATGAAGGTGGCTGAAGTAGGTGCTGTGGAGTGATTAGAGCTTGGTCCGATATTGAAGATGCCAGGGCCATCCACTGCAACCCAAACCACCACCAGTCATCTTGACTTTTGTCTTGCTACTGGACTTCAATGACTCCATTTATTTATTTATTTATTTGTTTGTTTTTTGTTTGTTTGTTTGTTTGTTTATTTAGGTGTTGTTTTTTTTTAGTTTATTTATTTAATTGATTAATTAGGATATTTTGCCATGGTTACATGAATCATGTTCTTTCCCTCCCCTCCTCCCAACCCCTCCTCCCGTAGCCAGTGAGCAATTCCACTGGGTTTTACATGTGACATTGATCAAGACCTATTTCCATATTATTAATATTTGCATTAGGGTGATCATTTAGAGTCTACATCCCTAGTCATATCCCCATCAAACCATGTGATCAAGCAGTTGTTTTTCTTCCATGTTTCTGCTCCCACAGTTCTTTCTCTGGATGTGGATAGTGTTCTTTCTCATAAGTCCCTCAGAACTGTCCTGGATCAGTGAAGACTTCAATGACTCTAGAAGACAGAGTGATGATGACTTTGTGCAGCAATTCCTCTAAAACCTAATCCTCTAGAAAATCAAGGCATCAAGTCATTTGTGATGTCATTGATTCTCTTTGAAAATTGAAGAAAGAACAATAACGATGTGCCGGGCCCTGTACTAAGTGCTTTACAAATATTATATCATTTATTCCTCATGACAATACTGAGAGGTAGCTGATAAATATCTCTATTTTATTATGGAGAAAACTGAGGCAGACAACAATTAAGTGACTTGCTGAATGTCCCACAAACTGAGGTTGTATTTAAACTTGGATCTTCTTGACTCCAAGCCCAGTACTCTATCTATACCTACTTACTATTCAGTTGCCTATATGTTAGTCTTATTGGGTAGCTAGATGGCACAGTGGGTAGAGCACTGAATCTGGAATCAGGGAGACTACTCTTCTGGAGTTCAAATCTGGACACAAACACTTAATATTTTTGTGATCCTGGGCAAGTCACTCAACCCAGTTTGCCTCAATTTCCTCATGTAAAATAGACTGGAGAAGGAAATGGCAAACCACTCCAGTATATTTGCCAAGAAAACTCCAAATGGAATGAATGAAAACGACTGAATACATACATACATACATACATACATACATACATACATACATACACACACACTCACACACACACACACATATATATATGTGTGTATATATATATATATATATAAAGTCTTAGGTAGACACTTCTGGTGAATAAGACTTGGAACTAAAATTGACTATGAGGAGCATTTGGGAAACTCTTGAGCTTTCAGTGAACCCAAACTGTTCCCTGTACATAAAGCAGACAGTTTTAACATACTCTTCTTTCCTGCTTTATGGCTATAAATCATTGTATGCCACCATAAAAATCATAAGTGATTCAGAGAACAATGTAAAGGTAATGACGGATGTAAATAAGTTGAAGTAAGTTGCCAACTATGGGAGAGAAATGTTATTAAAAGGCTCTTCTGAGAGTCAGCACTGGTTCTGGAGACAGAAGGTCTAGGTTCAATTCCCACCTCTGATATTTACTGTATGACAGTCACTCCACTACAAATCACTCCACTTCTACTCGTCTCACTTCCCTCATCTGTAAAATGAAAGAGTTGGTCAAGATGGTCTCTGAGGTTCCTCCAGTTCTCACTATAGGATGCTGTGATCCAGTATAGAGCCAAAGAAATAAAGAAATCTGATATGTAGTAAAAGTAAAGGCTGAATATGCTGGTATTCACAGATTGTGGAAAGAACCAAAAGAAGGATCCATTGGGTGGATCCCTTGTAGAGGACTCTTAGTAGGCCATAGATAAACTAGAATTGTACAGAATAGATGGATCAACGGAGTGAGTACTTGACTATCTGAGATTGTAGCTGAACCCAACATGCCATGAAGTCTATTTCTCATTTTTATTGTTACTCTGATGAATGACACATATAATTTACCTTAGAGGGACCAAAGTGTCAGAACTGCTTGCACTTCTATCATCTTGCAGCAGGAGGGAATTCATTATACTTACTAATTTTTTCAGCTTATTTTTCAGGCTCAAGTGTTATCTTTAAGATGTTAACTGATTTTTTTCAGTGGAAGGTAAGAGCAGTTTTTAATGGAAAACTCTAACACTAATGTGTACACTACACACCGTGGCTGTTTCCTCCCTTTTGGAATTTATTTCCTACTTCTTTATACCTTTTAGAATTCCCAGATGCCTTTAAATCTCAAGTCAAATCCTTTTTGCCTCGGTTTCTAAGGGAAACCTTTCCCAATCATTCCAGCTTCTAGTGCCTAGTTCAGCTGAGTTTTTAAGTTATTATCCAATCTTTCGCCCAAAATCATATAGCTGAGACAAGCCTGAAATGTCCATTTCCTTACCAATGGACTTCTCACTGTCCCATCTTCATTCTATGACTTACGTGTTCATTCTATCCCTGGTATAGGATCATCAAGCACTGTCTTTTGGCTGTCTAGTTCATTTTACCTGGAAAAAAATTCCCTTTCCCTCTCTAAAAGAGTCAACTTTAGTTTCTATTTAAAGGAGTCAATATGGTACAGTAGAAAAAGAGTAATGGAGATAGATTTTGGAGACCTGGATTTGAGTCACATTTTGTCACCTATTGTGACTATGATCATATCCCTTAAACTTCCTTTATCTGTAAGATGAATATAATAATACCTGCCCTAGTTATTTAAGGAAGTTGTTGGAGGATCAAATGAGATAATGGGTGTGCAAGTATTTTACAAAGTATCAACCAACAACCATTTATTAAGCACCTACTCTATACTAGGCAATGTGCTAAGGACTAAGGATACAAAAATTTTAAAAAGCATAATCCTTAATTCAAGGAGCTTACATCCTCCTAGGGGACATATAAAAGTACATACATACAAAATAAATAAATGCAAGGTTGCTGTGTGGCCTTGGATAAGACGCTTAATAAAA
The DNA here is from genome assembly GCF_016433145.1 of Gracilinanus agilis. Lineage (NCBI taxonomy): Eukaryota > Metazoa > Chordata > Mammalia > Didelphimorphia > Didelphidae > Gracilinanus > Gracilinanus agilis. The sequence continues at coordinate 361,426,314 of NC_058131.1, read as the reverse complement.
GCATTTATTTCCATAGTCTTTTAAAGTTTACAAAGTTCTTTCTTCATTAGTGCCCTGTGTTGTGAGGAAGATTAATAAATGAGTATTTAGGAGACTCCCTCCCCTGACCCTGTGGTTTGTCCATAGTCTGGAAGTATAGAAACCCCTATTTCCATCCTTTAGAATCCTTCAGCCCTGCCTGCTAAGTCTCCTAAATACTCATTTATTAATCTTCCTCACAACACCTGTCATAGAGATAGTACTATTATCCCTCTTAAAAATGAGGAAACTGAGTTGCAGAGAGGGTAAATCTCTTGCATCCTGTTCCACACCTAGTAGATGTTAGATCCAGGATTTAAACTCAAGCGTCTCAATTTTACATCCAGAGCACTTTCCACCATACCACACTTGTATACTTCTTCTCCTTAAGATTCAATTTCTTCATATGAAAGAGTTAGACTAGGGTGGTCTCTAAGACTTTTTCCAGCTCAAAAACTCTATGATTCTTGCTCCCAGACGTTGTGCTAATTGGTACTTGAGATCCCTCTGAGTTGATTAGTCCACATATGTAATCAGGCTCTCATCCTGACTGTCAAGTATAAGTCAAAACATAGTTAAAGTTTAGTTAACTTATCTATTTAATAATAAAACAATAATAACACAATTAATAGCAATACTGTGCACTTTTATGATGCCTTTCATCTGAGTATCAAAGTACCTGACAGGAGAGTATCATTATACTGATTTTACAGATGAGGAAACTCATACACAAAGAGTTTAACTAACTAACTTGCCCAAGGTCAGGCAGTGAGTCAGCTGTGGAGCCAGGAATAGGATGCCAATTCCCGGCCTCTCTTTCTGTGCTTTCCTAGCACTTTTGTGGTATCTTTCATCTGAACCTCTTAAATTAATCTACCAACAATTATCCCCATTCATCAGTAGCCAAGAAGGTCCCTGCAGCCACATCTTCATAGTTGAAGAACTCATAGAGACCAAGAAATATGAACCTTCCATCCGCTGGGCTACTGTAATGATTCATGAGCAACTAGAATATCCAAATCTGTTGGTTGTGTCTAACTTCAACTGACTCAAAATGGGAGTTATAAAAGTCTTAGTACAGCCTTAAAATACTAAAGCTTAAAAGTGCATTAAGACTTTCAGGCCACTGTATAATACCAAGAGTGATTAGTT
>NC_058131.1:361370085-361422654 GCF_016433145.1 Gracilinanus agilis | reverse complement strand
ACTGTTCTTCTGCCTTAGAACCAATACACAGTATTGATTTTAATGTAGAAGGTAAGGGTTTTAAAAAAGTATAGTGGACAGAACAGAGTTGGTATGATGGGGTAAAGTCTCTCTGAAACATCCTAAGTGTATCTCTGTGGCCATGTAACCTCTCATTATTCCAAACAACTCTCAGAATCTTAGTTAGATAGCCATTACCAATCTGCATGGGTGGAGGGGGCTTCCACAGCAGATTCCCGTGTTAATGAATTCATCAGATTCAGATTTGTCATCATTGTTTAGTCATTTCAGTTGTGCCACTCTTTTTTTTTTTCTTCTAAACCCTTACTTCTGTCTTAGAAACAATACTGTTTGTTGATTCTAAGGCAGAAGAATGGTAAGGCCTAGGCAATGGGGGTTAAGTGACTTGCCCAGGGTCACACGGCTAGGAAGTATCTGAGGCCAGCTTTTGACCTTCTGTCTCCAGGTCTGACTCTCTTTTCTGAAAGATGTTGGTTTAACTGATTTAAAAGGTTGGTGGAAAACACAAGTCTGTTGGTATTGTGTCTTCCCAGCCACAGAGAGCAAGATGGATACCCTCAGAACTGGGAATCTTAAAAATGCAATCTGACCACTGTGAAATGATTAATAAAAGATTTAGTAGAGTATAAGACCACGGAATAGGGGAGGAAGGAGGGCTAAGGGAAGTCCCTAAGATCATTCAAGAGTCTCTTCAGTCTCTATATCTACCTCTCTGTCTAAATTTCTCCAAATCTCCCTAATTCTTGCTACTTAACTCTATAGCCTCTCCAAACAATTTTAGTCAAGGAACAAAGCAAGTGGCTGGATCAGGGTAGGTGACCACAATGGCCTGGTCACCCAGATGCAGGCTAAGCCTGTGGAGATACTGGAGCAGTTCAGTTTAGTCAGGCTGGATTTCTCTCTTCCAAGTAGTTCAAATAGATGTCACTCAAATCAGGAACATGCTGGCAGGACTATCGCAAACAGGACAGGATCCAAAAAGAGTATACAGAGACCAAAGTCCAGGAACTGTGAACTCTCTCACTGCTCCCAAAATTCTCCTCCTAGGAGTGGATGTTCAACCCCCTCACCAGCCTCTCTCAGCATTCCAAGAGTCAAAACATCTGAACATTCCTTCCTTTGTACTCCATGCAAAATCTGCTATTTTCACTCTGCCACACATCACATTTTCCTGTATCCTTTATTCCTTTCTCTCACTAGGCAGTAGGGGTTAAGTGACTTGCCCAGGGTCACCCAGCTAGGAAATATGTGAGGTCAGATTCGAACCAAAGACTTTCTGTCTCCAGGTCTGACTCTCTTTCCACTACATCACCTCACTATCCCCATCTCCAACTCTTCATGAACACATTTGGAATTTTCTTGGCAGAGATACTGGAGTGGATTGCCATTTCCTACTTCAGCTCATTTTACAGATGTGAAAGTTGAGGCAAACAGGGTTAAGTGACTTGCCCAGGATCACACAACTAATAAGTATCTAAGACCAGATTTGAACTCAAGAAGATGAGTCTTCCTGACTCAAGGTCTGGCGTTTTATCCACTGCACCATCTAGCTTCCCCTGCTCCCCAGATTCAGAGATACCCTAAAATTGAGACAATGTCTATACTACCTACCTCACAGGGTAATTGTCTTAAGGCAAAAATTTTAGAAACCTCAAAGCCCTATAGAGATGTAAGATATGTTATTATTATTATTAGCCTCCCATCCACCGAAAAATGAGTTGTTAGAAGTCCCTGTAATTGCTTTTTAAACTGTATTGTCAACCTCTTTATAGGCGTAAACATAAGCAAGGAAAGACAAACATAAATAAGAACCTATTTATATCTTTGTAATGTGGTTTGGATGAGAGAGAGCAGTGTTGGAATGGCTGCCCACTGTCTGCATTTGGAATTCCTGTCTCAGCTCATGGATCTGTTGGCATTAGGCCCAAGTTGTGATAGTCCTTGAGAAATAAAGGGATGCTGATTTCCAGAAGTAAAGTGAAGCGGGCATTTGTCTTCCTCTTCCCTCCTCCCCCTCCAGAGGCCTAGACTACACATTCTTTCATCTTCATAGGCCAGAGGGACGAGATGAATGATACGAAGCATAAATGGGGTATAAGTTGGTTTCATTTTGAGCTCCCATAAAGGAGTTCTGGCATGAAACCCAAGCTTTAAGGTTCCAAAATTAGGCTATTTGCTGAAGACTTCTAGAGGCAACCAAGTGATATCTTGGGTAGAACCTTGGATTTCAAATCAAGACTTAAATTTGAGTCCTGTCTCAGACACTTACTAGCTGGGCAAGTTCCAACTTCTCTCAGCCTCTGTTTTCTCATTTGTAAAATGGGGATAATAAGAGCAACTACCTCACAGGGATGTTGTGAGATTCAAATGAAATAATACATGAAAAAAATCTTTTGAAAAATTTTAAAGTGCTTAATAATTATTAGCTATTATGTATTAACTATAGCATAGAGGTCTGAGTCCCAGATGATCAGTCTATCTGTTTAGAAGCTTCCATATATATATATATATTTATAAAAATTCTTATCTTCCATCTTAGAATCAATATGGTGTATAGGTTCCAAGACAGAAGAACTGTAAGGGCTAAGCAATGGGGATTCAGTGACTTCCCCAGGGTTACACAGATAAAAAGTGTCCAAGGTCAAATTTGAACCCAGGACCTCCTGTCTTTAGGCCTGACTCTCAATCCACTGAGCCACCCAGCTGCCCCTCTCCTATATATTTTTTAAAGATTTTGAATATAACTAAGAAGAATTAACCTCCCTCTTCCCCAGACTTCCTTAGTATATCATGGAAAGGTTAGCATGACCTAGTCAATCTCTCAATAAGCACTTTTTAAAAAAACCCTTAACTTATGTCTTAGAATCACTACTAATACCGGTTCCAAGGCAAAAGAACGGATACTTAATTGGGGTTAAATGACTTGCCCAGGGACACACAGATCAGAAATCTCTGAGGCTAGATTTGGACCAAGAACCTCTCATGCTCCTCTCCTGGCTATCTATCCACTGAGCCACCTAGCCTCCCCTTAATTAACATTTAGTAAGCCTATAGTGCCAGGTTCTGTGCTAAATGCTGGGTATACAAAGAAAGGCAAAAGGTAGCCTTGACCTCTAGGAGCTCCCAGTAGAACGGGGGAGACAACAAGCAAACAATTAGATATGAACAAGATCCATACAAGTTATACTAGGAATAGCCACAGAGGGAAGGAAGATGAAGGAAGACTGGGAAAGGCTTCTCATAGAAGGTGGGATTTCAGCTGAGGCTTGAAGGAAGCTAGAGAAGCCACTGAGGCTGAGATAAGGAGGGAAATCATTCCAAGTATGGGGGACAGATAGGAAAACACCTGGAGTTGGGAAATGGGCTATAATAGTAAGGATCAGGAAGAGTGCCATTGTCACAGGAGACAATCTGCTGGGGAAGTAAGACTGGGATGAGATTCCATGGGTGTGTGAAGGAGTTTGCTTTGGCAAGAAGAAGGATAATGTCTTTATGTGGGTGAAAGAGAAGATAGCAGTAGAAAACATCTAACTTTCCTTCTTGGAGTTTTTTCATTCAAACAGGTCTTAAGTACCTAATGTGGGAACCACCTAGCTTAAAGTAGTTTTTTTCAAAAAATGTTTATTCAAATAAATAAACAAATATAGGAATGGTTATATACTATTCTTGACAAGGTTGGATTTGATTGGTTCTTAACCTTTTCTTGTGTTGTCAGATTAAGAAGGCATCTTGAATGATAGCATCTGAGGTAAAAAAAAGAAGAGCTATGATCAGAAATTGATGAAAGTTGTACCCACACCAATGAAAATCACAGATGCTTTAAGTGCTGAAACAAAGGAAGCAACACCATATAGAGGAAAGTATGCAGAATCTGGCACTCAACTTAAATAGTAGTCTACTTCCAAAAAAAATCCTTACTGCATATTTGTTCCAGGGTGGAAGAGCAGTGAGGGCTAGGGAATTGGGGTTAAATGACTTTCCCAGAGTCATACAGGTAGGAAGTGGAAGTGTCTGAGGTCAGATTCAAACCCAGGACTTCCCATCACTAGGTTGGGCTCTCAATCCATGGAGCCACCCAGCTGTCCCAGAGCTTTCTCTTTATGACCTTGGACAAGTCATTAAATCTCTAGAGTTCAGTTTCCTCATCTGTAAAATGTGGGAGTCAATCTAAGTACCCTCTAAGCTCTCTTCCAGCTGTAAATCTTGATTCAATAATAAATTCCCCTACTTTAACAAGCACTATATATTCTCCAAATATAGAGCAGGGTGGTGTCTCTTAATCTCCTCTCCCAAGTGTCTTGTTTCAATCCCATCTCCCATGTTTTTTACTATTTTTTTAGTCTAACTTAATCCTGGGATGAGGAAGAGAATTCCTCCATATATGAGAAGACTGGAGGAATTTCAAAGCAAAGAGAACAAGAGAATAGAATATAGGAATGGAGATTTTGTAGGTCAACTCTTCCAAGTTTGAATGGAAGAATGACCTGGCAGAGTGGATGTGGCATTTGGAAAATGAAATCAGAGGACTAGAGATCCAATCTAAACTGGAAAAGACTGCTCCCACCATCCTTGGTTGTCTATTTATGTCTCTATGAAATGGAGAAGGGAGAGTTAGACTAGATGATCCCTAAGGGCCCTTGCAGCATTAGATCTAAGATCCTAGGACACATGCAGAAGGTGATATATATCTTCCTTCTTCACAATCACTTTACACTATTCATCTCCAGATGCCACAACCTAAGATTCATTTCCTAAATGTCATTTAATGATATTGGTTCCAGCCTAGGGAATAGGTGGATCCTAAAACCCTGAAAAGTTGTATATGTCTACTAAAATCTAACTCCAAATTCTCATCATGATCTCGCTGAAACTTTCTCAAAGGCAATAATAGTAGTAGCAATAGTAGTGATAGTAGTAGCGGGAGTGGTGGTAGTAGTAGTAGTAGTAGTAGTAGTAGTAGTAGTAGTAGTAGTAGTAGTAGTAGTAAGAACTGAAATGTAGAAAGTACTTTAAGATTTGCACAGCATTTCACCTGTCAGTGGATCTTTACAGCAAACCCATAAAACAGTTGCTGTCATCAAAATCATTCTACACATAGGGAAACTGAGGAAACTTTTAAAAAATCTTTATTCTTTTGGTGGCTATTGAAAGGGCAAGTATCTATGCATTCGGTATTCTACTGTCTCTCAGGAACTAGGGATGTATTTTAGCCTGAAGTACAGAACTCCTCCAGAGGACATGATAACCCTTTTCAAGTATTTTAAGTATTTGAAGGTCTGTCATAGAGAAGAAAGATTAGACTTGTTCTTCTTAGCATCAAAGGTTGGAATTAGGAGTAATGGATGGAATTTGCAGAGAGGCAGATTTAGGTTTGATGTAAGGAAAAACTCACTAACAATTAGAGCTGTCCAGAAGTGGAATGGGCTGCCTTGGGGAATGACTGAATCTCCTCTACTGGAGGTCATCGAAAAGAGAACGGATGACCACTTGTCAGGTATGTTGCAGAAGATTTCTGCTCAGATACAGGTCAGGCTAGATACCCTCTGAGGCCCCTTCCAGCTTTGAGATTCTGTGATCCCAGCTCTGATACTCTGTTCTCAAGAAGCCTCTGGCTGTGACATTCTGTGTTCAAGGGTCCTTTCCAACTCTGTGTTCTATGTTCTAAGCTCCTTTCCAGCTCTGGCATTCAGTGATTCTAGAGTTAGAATGTATGTGCCAGTACTTTCCCAACCAGACCTACCCAGCTCTCTAAATGCAACCCATGGCAACCTATTGAAAGGGGGAAAAAAAAGTACTTTCAACAATATCACCTTTTATCTTCACTTTGTGGGCCAAAGGAATAAAACACAGTTGCCAAACACAAATTAATGTGTAATTATTTTCCTTGCCTGAATCATTTTCTTTCATGTGTCATAACATGCAGAGCAAATAGCGCCACACCTTTAACTTTAATTGTGGTAATCTGATCTTAGAGCCACAAGAAAGACTGTTCTAATGCCTTTTTTAGCACAGACTTTCAAGTTAAAACAACAGCAATTTTTTGCCCTTCTTTTTGGGGGGGAGGGATTCCTTTGTGGGGAGAGCAACACATTCATTCCCTACAATCTGTACCAGGCCTTGTTGGCAACTGCAAAAGGCCCCCCAAAATATAAACATGGATCCCTTTGACAGGTGACTTAAGGTGGTGAAGGGAGGGTTTTTTTCCTCTCTTATTCTTTTGGTGACTAATTATTTGCTTGGTAAGTTTAAGACCACCTGGCTTTGCGTTAATGCCATAATGGGAAACATGTTATATCATTTATCTCCTGAGATTGTCTCAAAGGCCTGAGTGATGTAATTGGGGAGGTAGAAAGCAGTATGGAATTGAAGGAGACAGAAAGATACAGAGGAAAGAAAACCATGGCTAGAGTCAGGAGACTTCTGGATTTGAATTCTAGCTCTGGTTGTATGACTTTAGGGAAGTCACTTCCCCTCCCTAAGCCAGTTTCTTCTTTGTCTATACAGCTGGGGTGGGTGGTTGGGGGCACGATACGGATTTGCACTACATTCCTCACAAGGTGATTTTGAAGAAAACACTTAAAAAAATATTGAAGAGCCAAAGGAAATAAAGCATAATAATATTAAAGCAAGCAGCCTAAAGACCAGGGTTTGGATCCTAAAGAACTCTCGTGCTTTCCCACTGGCATTCTCTTGGCCTCAGGGTTATTCCTGGGTTAAACAGGAAGGAATTTAGGCTAAATTATGGCTAAAGTCTCTTCCAGTTCCAAATACTTGCGCCAACCAAGTAGCTGTATCCTCGTTTGTGAGAACTCTCTGAAAAGTGGGAATCCAAGCGCTGTGGGTTGACCCAGGCTGTCATTGGAAGCACCCTGTGTTACAGGCTATTTTGGCAGCTCCTTCTGTCTTAACCGTCATGCAATGTCTCCAGGGTACATGCTAATGTCGGTTACACACAGAGACCAACTTTTAATTAATATGAAAATTGCCTTCATTCCATCATTAGCCATAACTTTATTTATAATGATTTTGTGTGTGTATCAAGGGAAATGAAACCCCCACATTGTCTCTCTATTAACTCTTATTATTTAGACATATTTGTGTGCGTATATGTATGTGTGTGTATGTGTATTTATTTGCTGGGGCGTGGGAGAATGTGTCCTGAGTTCTGACAAGGTTAAGAAATTAATTTTTCCTTTCAGCAGCTTTCTTCATAAGGTACAGGGGGTAGGGCTGGGGATTTTTTAATCTTATCACTTATTTTCATAAGAATATTTGAGCCAGAAAGGACTTAAGAGATTATTTAGTACAATCCTATCACCTACCTTTCTAGTCTTATTTCATTTTTTTTTCTATTTCACATTTAAACTGGCCTGCTAGCTCTTCTGCCTCCATGCCCCCCTCCATTATCCTGTCCGGATTGTCCTGATGTCTGGACTTCTCCTTCCTCACTTTTGTTTCACAGAATGCCTGGCTTCCTTCATGACAGGGTTTAAAAAAAAATTTCCTACCAGAGGCCTTTCTTGAGTGTTTTCAGGGCTCAGCTTAAGTTCTAGTTTCTTCAGGAGGGGCTTTCCTGAAGCCCAAATCTACTAATGTCTACCTGACAATTATTTATGTGTTTGTTCATTTATTTTTTTTAATTTGTCTATTTATCTATCTTTTTATTTTGTCTGTCTCCCTCCCCTTCTCTCTCTGTCCCTCTCTGTCTTTTCTATGACTCTTTATGTGTGTGTGTGTCTGTCTGTCTTTCTCTGTTTCTACCTCTACATATATATGGATATGTTGCCTCCATTAACAGAATATGAACTTATTGAGGAAGGACTATTTTATTTTTGTGTCTTACCACTTACACAGTGCCTGGTATACAGCAGACACTTAATAATAAAACTATATTTATTAAGTATCTGTTGTGTGCTAGACACTGTACTAAGTGCTGGGGATGCAAATAATTTTTTAAAGGATTGGTTCTGCCCCCAAGGAGCTTACGATCTAATGTGGGAATATAATAGAGAAAAGAAAGCTAAAAATGGGGTTGGGGTACAGTGGGTAAAGGGGGGAGAAATCCCGAAGAAATGTCAATGTTTGTAATAGATCGTTTAATGCTAGTAATTAATATCTGTTGATTTATTCTTTCAATTATTAGTGTTCTTCCCCTTTTGAAATTATATTGCATAACACTGTATAGGTGCAGAGAAGATTGTAATATATAATAAATGAAGCACATCAAATAAAAAAAATGCCTTACCATCCACTTTGTGGCTGTCACCTAGAGTTCTAGACATTGACATCTGTCCTGTTTTGCACTCATGAGCTTCCTGGGCTCTGTCATTCACCTTGCCCCTGTCTTGCAAGGACCCCTTGGCCTTTCCATCTGTCCTGGAACTGAATCCTTCTGTTTTTTTTTTGTCTCTCCCCTTTAGAATGGGAACTCTCTGAGAGCTGAAACTATCTAGCTTTGCTATTTGTTTCTTCAGCACTCACATGGTGCTTTGCGCACAAATGGTTTTCCATTCTCTTCTAAGAACAGGTCATCAGAAAAACAATGATAATAAAAAAAAATCTGGGTCACTCACATTGTTTGGACAAGCAATGACTCCTATCCTGCTCGAATGCTCCAATGGCACCTTTGCAATGATTGGATAAAATCAAGGAAAACAGCCAGTCAGATGAGTGTCCCCCTCTCTTGTCTTGGCAAGATTTGGAGAAGATGTGAATAAGATGGATTAGAGTGTCATAGGATAGAGTGGCATGGTTTGTGATTGACATTGTTAAAGGAAACATCCACATCAATGATGTCCTAAATATATTTGAGAAACTTTATACTCTTAGTAGTTTTTTACCTGGGTACATTTTGCTTCCTCTGAGTGGAATGTATGTTTCTTTTTTTTTTTTTAAACCCTTACCTTCCGTCTTGGAGTCAATGCTGTGTATTGGCTCCAAGGCAAAAGAGTGATAAGGGCTAAGCAATGGGGTCAAGTGACTTGCCCAGGGTCACACAACTGGGAAGTGTCTGAGGTCAGATTTGAACCTAGGACTTCCCATCACTAGGCCTGGCCCTCAACCCACCGAGCTACCCAGCTGCCCCCAGAATGTATGTTTCTTAAGAGAAGGGATTGTTGTTTTCACTCTTTTATCTCTGGTGCCTAACATTGCACCTTGCACATAGTAGGTGCTTTTATTTGTTGAATTGATTTAGCTACAGTGAGTGCTCCAGAAGGTGAATAATTGGAAAAAGGAATCCCAGGCGATGCTAAAGATCCAAAAGACAGAGCCCACTTAGTGAATAACCTATATCTTCTGGATTACAATCAGGTGGAGATTTAAATCAAGACTAAATGCTGTCCAATGGAATTCTGGGTGGTTCCTACATCGGGAAAAAGGCACAGAACTTCAGATCGGGATTATGGTGCTTTGACAGAGGTTCATGGGAGAAGCTGGCCCTGTTTCTTCCCACATTTGGCCTGAGCTTGTGGTGGTATAAGTAAGAAAAAAATGGCAATTGCTTGGGAGGGGTTTTTGGGGGGGTAATGACAGGTAGAGCAAGGATGTGTCTTCTTTCACAATGCCAACTCAGACAGCAGAGGATGGCAGAGCTAGAAGCTACCTCAAGATCATCTCATCTACCCCACTTCCATTTACAGAGGGAAAAATTAAGGTGTAAAGTGACTTACTCAGGGTCATCTAATTAATCAAAGGGGTGGTTTCAGGATCTAGACTCCAGATTTGAAGTCTAGGGATCTTTCCATGATGCAACTATATTCAATCAATTGAAAAAAAATGAGAATTTTAAGCAGCAATTTGTTTTGTGTTCCTGATGCCACATAACCAGACAGATTTTAAAAATCTTTTTCATGGAAATTGGTGTTATATGTGTTTGCACTTAAGTAGGACCTATAGAGTCAAAACAACAACCCAAAAAGATGAGATTACTGAATAGATAATTTAGAACTCTAAGCTCTGTTCAGAAAAATAAAGGTGTTTGAACTGAATTTTTCAGGGGGACAAGATTTGCTTAAAGTATTTGCTTTGGATTTTTATAAAGTCCCAATTTTGTGGGTTTTTAAAAATCTCCTTGCCAGGCAAGAGAACATCAGAAAATTATTAGCTAGGAAACAGTATGATATAGTACAAAACATAATAAGAAAGATCTTAGTCTTTGTCCCTGCTCTATAATTAACTCACTGTGAGTCCTTGAAGGAGTCAACTCTCCTTTCCCAACTTCAATCTATCTATTAAGGGAGGAATGTCAACTATCCAACCTCTAAGGACCCATCTGGCTTTAATAGGAAGAATAATGAAGAGAACATAAGAAGTCTTAGACTCAAGATCTGGGTTGGGATTTGGTCTCTACCACTTACTAGTTGTATGGATTACCTCACAAGTCAATTCACATCTTGAAACCCCAGTTTCTCTATCTGAAAAATGAAGTTACTTGAGACGATTTCTGAAGTCTCTTCCAGTTCTGAAATTTTGTATTCGTTGGCCTAATGTCTCATCTAACTCTAATATTCTTGTTTTTTTTTTATTCTAAGGTCCATTTCACTTTGAACATGTTATTAATCCAATTCTTTTAGGAGCTCAACAGGTACTTACAAATCAGCTAGGTTCTGTGATAGACACTGGGGATTCCAAGAAAAGTCCTTGTTTTCTACTAGGAGGAAACAACAAATTTTAGAGACACAAACATAAAATAACCACAAAATAAATTTGATGAAGGGGAACACTAACTGGAAGAAGCAGGAAATGACTCTTGTTAGAGGCAATGCTTCAAATGAGTCTTGAAGGCAATTATGAATTTCGAAAAGTAAGTGGTGAAAAAGGAGAGCAAAGGGCATAATGTTAAACGTTTTAAAGGGAGAACAACCTGAAGTCCACTTTGGTTGAAACATAGAGATTAGAGGAGAGATGAGGCATATAATCAGCCTAAAAGAATAAGTTAAAGCTTTGTGAAGGGCTGTAAAATGCCAAACATTTATGAAGGGATTTTAGTAGCCAACTAGTTTGCCCAAAAGAAACCCCCCACTACAATCCACCCCATATGGACCAGTTAGTTTCTGCCTGAAAACAACCAATGATTAGGAATCCACCATCTTCCAAAATAGCCCTTTCCACATTTTCAGAGCTATCATTTTAGGAAGATGAAAAAAAAATATTAGTTTAGGCAAGGTCCTTCCACCTCTAATGTTCTAAGTTCTATGTTCTAACATTCCTTCCAGGACTTTAATTTTGTCCTCAAGTCTCTTCTAGCTTTAACTTTCTAAGTTCTATCCATTTTCTCTTCCTGCTCTAATATATTAAATTCTACAGTCTATGGTCCCAAACAGCTATACTTTTCAAGACTCTAAAGACTCTATCAGCCTGAAGCTTTCTATAGTTATATTTGTCATTGTCTTCTTTCATGTGACATTTTAGTTCTTGCCTACATCAAATAAGAACATATTCTCTTTAACTGAAATGCCAAGTGAGGGAGGCAGGTATCTGGGTCCATCTTCTGACTCCACTGCCATTTTTTATAACTATAGCTATAGTTAGTTCTATCTTCATTCCATGGTTCCTCTTTTAAATCCTGAAAATAGGAATGAGAACGAATCTGTCTTTTGTGCTTTCCCAGTCACCTAGTCAATCTAAGAAGGATTCTTAAAAAAATGAGAATGGGAAAATCTCAGATGAAAGGTGCTATCTCGACATGGAATAAGATGTTAGTACAATAACTCTACAACTAGCAAATCTTAGCTAAAAACAGCCCCAATAATAGCAGAGCTGACACTGTGACATTTCTATTTGTAGCAGCTGTTCTCAGGCTTGGTGCAGACACTTTCTAACATAAATCCCCTCATATAAACAATGGCTACGTCATCTTGCCAAATTCACACTAACTGTAAAGGGTTTCCCAGCATTTTCAGTAAAACTAAACAGAAGCAGAATAAAAAGGGAATAAGTGTGCATCTATGTGTGTATGTGTGTGTGTGTGTGTGTGTGTGTGTGTGTGTGTGTGTGTGTAACGGGGAGGAGGGATGAGAGCAATGGGTGGGGGGAAAATAGGAGGAAGGAGCATCTAAGCATAAGGGAATGAAAATATAAGGCATATTAAACGACATAGAAAGGAATTATTCTTGTCTTTCTGCTGTGCATAGAGTCATATCTGATTTTCCAAATGAAAATAGGGCTTTAAAATTTCACTAGTCATAGTTATACTTCAGTTTGGACCTCTTATGTTAATTTAAGTTAAATAATGAAAATATTCTGTGAAAATTGTCACATATTATTATTATTTTTATTTATTATTCCTATTGACTCCCAGAGGAGGATAGGGCCACAACCATCTCACGCCAATGGACTCTGTTCTGGGCAGCTTCCCCCAACTGGACATATCTTTGCCAGGTCTGTTTTGGCCTTCTGACTTTCCTCCTCCCTGGTGGGTTCCATATTTTTTTCATAACGTCCTGACTGATGGGATACTGAATTGTTCTTTCCCAGAGTCTGGTATTGGAGATCTTTTCAGGCCATCTGATGTTCAAGATTTGATGTAGGCATCTGTTAACAAAGACCTGAAGTTTGTTGGCTTTTGCCAGCACGCGTCATGGACTCTGTTGGAGAGCAATCTTCCAGAATAGGCGATCGCTGGTTTTGTTGGTTTAATGAGGTTGCAGTTTCTGTAGCAAGTGAGATTTTTACGGGGTGAGGTTGCTAGCCTTGCGCCCAACTCTCCTCCTTTTTCAGCCAGGCTTGGGACCGTCCTTGGCAGAGTTAAATTGTCACATATAGTACTAATATATTAAAGTGAGAAGAAGAAGAAGAAGAAGAAGAAGAAGAAGAAGAAGAAGAAAGAAGAAGAAAAGGTGGAAGGGAAGGAGGAACAGAGAGAATGAAGGAAGAGAAAGTTTACACTTTATAATAAACACTTTCTTCACCATATGCCTGTGACTGAGGCAAGTGATATGAGAAAACTAAGACTCATAGACATGAAAGGCTTACTTAGTCATATAGCTAGTAGCAGAGTCAGAACTTTCTTCAATCTGTTCTCATTACACTATAGTTAGTCAAAAAACACATTAAATGCCTACCATGTTCCAGGCATTGTACTAAAATCTGGGGATACAAAGGAAGGAAAAAAATAAACAAAAAAAAATATAGTCCCTATTCTCAAGGAGCTCAGAATCTAATGAAGGAGACACCATGCAAAACAGTTACATACAAACAAGCTATTACAGGATAAATAGGAAATAGTCAACAGAGGGAAGGCATTAGACTAAACCTTTACACTGATAAATAAAAAGTATAAGCTGTTTTAAAGTAATAAAATAGATCATTAGTTTGTATTATTAACAAAAACAGCAAGAAAAACCAAATTTCTAATATAAAAAATAAAAAAGGATAATTCATAACAAAAAAAAGAAATCATGAGGAATTTTTTCTCAAATATATCCCAATAAAACAAAACAATAAATAAAATAAATGGTTGAGTTTCAAGAAACTTTAAATATTCAGATTAAAAACATAAAGAATAAAAATTTTAAGTAATTCAAGCCCCAAAGAAGAAATTAAACAGTTCATAAGTGAATTCCCAAAGAAAAACCACCAGGACCAAATGGATTTATAAATGAATTCTAGCAAATATTCAAAGAATAATTAATTCCAGTACTAAATAGCAAAAAAAAAAAAAAAAAAATGGGGGGTGGGGCGGGAATCCTATCAAATTCCTTCTATGATACCAAGCTAAAATTTGGACTTGATACCTAAAACAGTGAGAGGAAAGACAGAATGACTGAATTCCAAAATGAACATCATTGCAAACATATGTGTATGTGTGTATATACATATAGCTGCAATTATATAAATAACATTATATGTATACACACATACATACATATATATATATATATGGCCACAATAGCATATTAAAAAGATTTTACAGATTAGATTTATGCCAAGGAATAAGGACTGTTGAATTTCTTTTAAACCCTTAACTTTTACCTTAGAATCAATACTGTGTGTTGGTTCCAAGGTAGAAGAGTGGTAAGGGCTAAGCAATGGGGGTCAAGTGATTTGCCCAGGGTCACACAGCTAGGAAGTGTCTGAAGCCAAAATTGAACCCAAGACCTCCCCTCTCTGACCTGGCTCTCAACTCACTAAGCCACCTAGTTGCCTCTAGGACTACTGAATATTTAGAAAATAAGAACTGTAATAGCATATATAAATGCCCCAAACAATAAAAAACATGATTATATCAATAGTTACAGAATCATTTTTAAAAAAATACAATACTCAGTTCTGTTAAAAATCCTAAAACTCGGGGGGCAGCTGGGTAGCTCAGTGGATTGAGAACCAGGCCTAGAGACTGGAGGTCCTAGGTTCAAATCTGGCCTCAGACACTTCCCAGCTGTGTGACCCTGGGCAAGTCACTTGACCCCCATTGCCTACCCTTACCACTCTTCTGCCTTGGAGCCAATACACAGTATTGACTCCAAGACGGAAGGTAAGGGTTTAAAAATTTTTTTTTAAATCCTAAAAATAATAGAAATAAATGGGCTTTTATTTAATGTGGTAAATGGTATTTATGCAAAAAACCCAACATCATATATAATGAGAAAATGTTAGAGGCTTTTAGAATAAAACCCATACTAAATCAAGCATGTCCATTATTATTTGAAATTGTAGAATTATTGGCAATAAGACAAGAAAAACTATTGTGAGAATAAGCATAGCCATAAACAAAAATGGCACTTTTGCAGATTATGTAATTATTTATTGAGAGACTTCTAGAACTTTAACTAAAGATTGAAAGTTAATAACTTCATCAAAGTAACATGATATAAAATAAACCCATATAAATCTTCAGTGTTTCTGTATATTAACAATAACACCATACAGGAAACAATAAATTGCATTCACAATAACTAAAGAATATAAAAAATATCTGGGATTCAACCTTTCAAGACATGTGTAGAAGTAATATGAATACAACTTCAAAATATTCTCTATAGAAATAAAAAGACATTAATAATTGGAGAAATATTAATTGCTCATGATTGTACCATACCAATGTAATAAAAATGACAAAGTTATTAAAATTAATTTATTCAGTACCATGCCAAAATGCTAAAAGAATGTTTTATAGTCATAAAAATAATAAAAACAAAATTCATCTAGAAGAACAAAAGACCAATAATGTCAAGGGAAATAATGAAGAAACATGGTGGGGGGATGGAGTCTAGTAATATTAGATCTGAAATTCTATTACAAAACAGTAACTGTCAAAAAAAGTTCATCTCAATGAAAAAAAAATCGAAAATTAAATCAGTGGAACTGATTAAGTATACAACATATATTAGGTATACAACATATAACATAACAGAATGTTCACCAACCTAATTAACTTAACTAATGAGGCAAGCCTCTCTATTAGACAAAAGTTGCTGTGGAAATCAGAATACAAACCAGCAGAAATTAATTTTAGACCAAAGTTGACATCATCTATCACAATAAGCTCCCAAATGCTATGTGACCTAAATTTCAAACAAATAAATTAGAAGAGTAAGGAAGGAGATACTTTTACAAGTTTGGATTGTGGCTAGTTTGCTGGCCAAATAAGACATAGAGGGGATAACAAATGATAAAATGGATAATTTTGATCTCATAAAATTGAAAAGGTTTTGTATAAATGACACGAAAGCAGTTAAAAATTAAAAGGGAAACATTAATACATGCAAATTTCTTTAAGTTGAGTCAACAATAAGGTCTACAAATATTTATTTTTCCCTTCTCAGACAAGCACTAATGGTTTCATCACTCTAGGGTTGTGAGGATATTCTACTTTTGATAACATTTGTTTAGAAGCTGTTCCTTAAAGATCAATAGACTCCAGTTTTGACAGAGGAGAAATCTTTAAACTTTTCATTATCTATCTTTTCTCCCAAGATTTGTGTTTGAAGGTCTTGGAGATCCACCATTTAACTCTCAACATATTTTGGACTCTTATTTCTGGCCACAATTTGATGATTGTATTTCTTGGGATATTTTCATGGTTTACAGAATACATGAACTCTAAAGGTCAAGAGTCACTAGTTTAAATTGGGTCTAATTATTTCTGAAAGAGAAAGAATTATGTTTAGAGATACAGGCTCCTACTCCCCTTTGTGCACCTTCTATGTTATCTTTTATTCCCAACCTCTTTTTATACCCAATGGAAAGACTGGTAAACTAATCTTAGACTATACCCAGGCAAAGACTGGTAAATAGAATACTGTATCTCTGGATTCTGACCCCAAGGTTCTTTCCACTTGCATTCTAATTCCAATCACACAATTGAGGGCCACTATGTAATACCCTGGATTGTTTATCATGGAGAAAAGACAACATGGACTAGAGAAGATGAGAAGAGTCATGTTTAAGAGGAATTCAAGTTATTCTCTTTAGCCATAGAGGATAAAGGGCTAGTGAAAGCTGTAAAAGAGGCAGATTCTAGCTTGACTTTAGGAAATAAAACAATAAGAATTTCCTATGAATTATATAGCCATATCATTTTGGGATCAGCTTTCTATCAGAGCAAATCTCCATAGCTAGAGATTTTCAATCAATCGGCCATCATGCATTTATTAAACATTTACTATGTGTTTAATAAAAGAAAGATGAAGCAGTCCTTGCTTTTTCCAGGTGGAGTCTGTATGGCCACTTGTTAGAGATGCCCAAGAATTATCATCAGCTGGCCAGGAAGGAAGGATCTATTCTCCCCTATTTGCCTATGAAGAGAGGAAGGACTTGTGGAGTCAGGAATGTTAGAAACAAAGTCCTCTAGTCCTGCTAGAAATTCTTTCCTTCCTCTGTTTCTCCTATAGAAAATGTTGCCCTGTCCTGCTTCTCAAAATCTCCTGATGACTAGAGCCACAAGAGTTAGAGAGGAAGGCTCCTAGGGAAGGAGAAAATGCTTTCCCCAAATGCGTCTGTCTTTTTGACTGTAAGGGTTACCGTTCTCCCTGTTACTCATCTATCAATCCAAAGAAATTATTAGACTTCTTTAATGTATAAAGTGTATTAATGGGGCAGCTGGGTAGCTCAGTGGATTGAGAGCCAGGCCTAGAGATGGGAGGTCCTAGGTTCAAATTTGGCCTCAGACACTTCCTCACTGTGTGATCCTGGGCAAGTCACTTAACCCCCCCATTGCCTATCCTTACCACTCTTCTGCCTTGGAGCCAATACACAGTATTGAGTCCAAAATGAAAGGTAAGGTTTTTTTTTTAAATAAATAAACAAATGAACAAATAAATGAATGAATGAATGGTTAAATAAATAAATGGATGAATGAACAAACAAATAAATGAAGTGTATTAATGACCTTACAGGTCTTAATTATGAAGAATTTATTGAAATAGGAAGATAGCAAGAGATATTCTTTATTGGGGCTTTTTAGGGAATGTATGGTATCTCAAGAAACATCTAAATAAATAAATAATATATCATTAAATATATAGAATTGTATATTATAAATAAATATATAATGAATATCCCTCTTTAGAGCAGGCCTAGCTGAGAATAACTTTCAATCAGACTGCCTCAGGCATAATTTCTCTTAGTCCAGAGCCTGCTGGGTTTAGGGAACAGGCCTATATAATGCCCCATTTCTACTCCACACAATTTCAGAACTTCTCCAGCTAATTTATAATGAGACTTCAGCCTCATTGTTCCTACAGATTGGAATCTCTAATTCTATTACACTTAGCAGGTCATTCTTCCCCTCTTTGCCAGAGCAAGTTCTGTCAGTCATGCTGGGTTCAGGAGAATATGAGTAGCTTAAAAGAATCAATCTTTATCCCCATGAATCTCCTGCTTTTTCATTGTTTTAGGGAATTTCCTAGAATATCCATGTGCCAATCCTAATATATTCACTTCCGTGGCAAAATAGTATTAAAGCAAGTGGGGCAGTATTATATAGTAAGACTTCTGAATTGGGAGCCAACAAACCCAGGTTTGAATCCTTGCTTTGGCATCTTACCACTTGTGTGACTTAAATTCTCTGGGCCTCAGTATACTCATTTATATAATGAGAGAGTTGGAATAGAGAGATCAGTATATTTTTAAAAAAGATTTTGAGCATTGTTTCTAATACAACTTTTATTCCTATTTTTTTCTGTATTTAAAAAACATTATTCTGGGGCATCTAAGTGGCTCAGTGTATTGAAAATCAGGCCTAGAAATCAGGTCCTAGGCTCAAATATGGCCTTAGATATATCCTATGTGTCACAGGGGAAATCATTTAACCCCATTGCCTAGACCTTACCACTCTTCTGCCTTGGAACCAATACTTAGTATTGATTCTAAGATGGAAGGTAAGGGTTTAAAAAATTATTCTGAAGCTTTTCTGGTAAAACAGTCCATTACACAAAGCACTGACTATCACTAGTTTGTGGCCACAAAAGTGTGTGTGTGTGTGTGTGTGTGTGTGTTTAACAGTATAGTCCAAAGACAACAATCACCATGAAAAAAAAAAAGTGACTAATTTACCCAAGCATACAGCCTTAGGCTGTATGGATAGAGGCAAAGTAAAATTCAATTCGACAAACATTTACTAACTACCAACTATAGAGCAAAGTTGAAACAATTACTCAGATGAGTCAAGTTACATTAAAAAAACAACCCTGAGGAACCTGGATAATTAATTCAATTAATAAGATTCTTCCTCAATACTGGTCAAATTAGGATTATAAGATTTTTGTGTGTGAGGGAAGGGGCTTTAGAGATGATCCATTCCAGTCTCTACAATCAAAGACAAACAAACAAAACAACCTAACTACAAATGGGGAAACTCAGGCCCAAATTAATCCAATTGCTCCAGTCATAGTATAACAGATTATTGGACTGGAAGGAACCTCAGAGGCAGGCCTTCCTTGCACAATTCCTCCCTGAGCAGGAATCCCTACCATAAAATCTCCAGCAAGTAATTATGAAGTCTTTAGAGAGGGAAATCAGGGCTGTGTTTGCGTTAGCTCAAATCACCTCTAAGAGACAATTATTAAATTTTCAGTATGAGCATTTATACCACAAATGTCAGGAAATGCTATAAATCAAAGCTTGATTTATTGTTTTGTTGATTGTCTAGATTTAATAAAGTAATGGGAAAATGTTAATAATGTAGACTAAGCTTAAAAGTGTATCTCTGGCATTAGTACATCACCCCACCCAGAACTGGTTGATAAATAATTTTAATAACACACTCCCTAGGAAAAACCCGTTTTTTTTTTGTTTTTTTCTCAAGGAAGCCTATGTAGACATTTGAATAACTTGAATTTTGGGGTCATTTTTCCTTATCTCAAGACTAAATCAGTTTTCCTGCAATTTCCATTTTAGTCCATTAGACCTGGAATGTACCTTAGAGATCATCTAGTCCAACCTCCTTATCCTTTAAAGAGGAGGCTGAAACCCAGAGAGATGAAGTGACCCATCCACTGTCATATGGGAAATGACCAGCAAAACTAAGACGAGGATCTGTGCCTCCTCGTGATCTGCTGCTCCTTCCTTGATGCTTATTTACCTCATTCTGTCTAGTCAAGAACAGGCACATTGTTTAAACAACACCTTGCTTGACCATGTTTATTGAATTGAATCTGGGTTCAAGACCACTGTTTGGTACTAGAAAAGGATGATCCATCATTGCCAAAATGGATTACATGGACACAATTACGGTGTGTCCTATGTATACACACAGCTCTCCGTGTGAAACATGATATCTACACTTGGGCTCCCACTGCTGGATTGTGTTTAATAGCACATCAAAAGAAGAGGTGCTGGTTGTTAACGGCCACTTGTTTGCCCCGTCCTGGTTGTCTCTGGGGTGGGCCTAACCCTGGACAGCCAGAAAGGAGTACTTTCCATCCAAATCGGCTGTCGACCGGCTGATGGCTAGAGCTGCCAACAGACTTTGATCAAGATTTCTGCACTGGGCTCGCAAGACCACAAACACTTGAATCAAACTGCTTTTTATTATTATGTCAACTCAACCCAGAACTGCCCCAATGAAAACAATTTGGAGATGGTGGGTGTTTGAATTCATAGAAGCATTTTTTTTTTTGGCTCTGTTTCTCTTCTGGTTTCCTGAGAGGGAGGGCAAGTCTGTGCCAGGAGAAAGGCCTAAAATATTTCATATTCATTTCAGTCTGATGCAGTGGACCATGTTGTTTCAGTCCATTTTTATGTCTATTAGGAAATTCATAGGAGGTTGTTTGTCAAGCTTTGATCGAGTACTGTGGCTGTAAATTGACAAGGCGGGAGCAAAACAAGCTCGACCTATGTTCTAAGCAGCCAGTCTCCAAAGAGCTGCTGTTTGAAGACATTTTCAGATGACAAATGCTAGAAATTGTAATTGCCTGTAATAAAGCCTAATGGGCAATCCATCAACAGCACAGAGGGCCTACCATTACAATTGAAACCTTTGTGGCAATTTTCAGGCAACAACCAAAAAAGAAAAGTCAGTGGGGCATGGAGATTGAGCTACCCTCTTGGAACCAGGCCATCCCTTGAGAATGGGGTTAAGATGCTTTGGGTAGGCATGTTAGATTACCATCTGGCCTATATTGAGCTTGTGGACTGGAAAAAGGCAGCTGGAAGTAGCAATGATAGAGCTAGAGCTGGAGTCAGAAGATTTGGGCTCAGAGAAAGACCTTGAAGCAAACTGTGCAATATGAGAAGCGAAATGGAAGATGGGAAAAGCAATGAGTTTAGAGTTGGAGGACCTGGGTTCTAATCTTATCTCTGTCACTTATTAGCTAGGGAGGCAAGTCACTTCCCTTCTCTAGGCATCTGTTTCTTCATCTGTAAAATGAATAGGCTGAATAAGATATATTAAATGTTAAACTTCTGGATATAATAGTCTATGAAATTCTAACTAGTTCTCAAAAACAGATGCTTAGTTTTCTTCTACTGTAAATAATGGATTTCTTTCATTTCAAATGGGAATTTTACAAAATTACTGTGTGCGGTTTCTCCCCTTTTTTACACAAGAATTCTCCCAGTGATGTCTTTTATCCATGATTCATCAAATCCCAGAAGTTCATAAGTATCTCCACCTCAGAAGATCTCAGTAGAATGTTAGCTCCTTGAGGGCAACAGTGGAAAAAAATGTGGACTAACTACCCTGCAAAGTTTCTTCTAGCTGTAAGTGTATTTAAATTCTGTATTTCTATACCTGGCATCTATTAAAGAGTCAACATTAACATAGCACAGAGAGAACTGTTCTCAAAGCCTGGAAGATTCAAGTTCTCCTTTGTCACAAGATAATTATGTGACCTGGGAAGGCACTAAACCTAAACTTTGTAAGACTCTAAGTTGCAGAGAACATTTAAACCTTCATTGATCAAAAGGAAGTCTCTTTACCCCAAAACTTCTTGTTCCAGTGAAATCACAAGTCAGGTCCTCATCCCATACCCTGTCACACTCATCTAAAACAAATAGCAAATGCTTTCTGAATGAAAACACACATAAGTGACCCAAAGGGCCATGGAGGAAGTTACAATTGGATTATAAGATGCTATTCAGTCAGTCATTGGGTCTTTGAATGCTAACCAGAAGATTTTACATTTGATCCTTGAGGTAATCGGGAGACACTAGTATTTATTGAATAGTATTGACAGCTAAGTAGAAGATGAATTAGAGTAGGAAGAGACTTGAGGCAAGGTGACCAACCAGAAGGCTATGGTAATAGTCCAGGAATGATAGGATGATGGCTTGCACTAGAGTGATGGCCTTGTCAAAGGAGAGATTGAGGGCATATCCATGAGACATTATTGAGGTAAAATTGATAGACTTTGGCAAAAAGTTGGATATGAGGGGTGAAGAATATAGGATGGCACCTTGGTTATGAACTTGGGTAACTGGTCGGATGGTAGTGTGCTTGACAGTAATAGGAAAGTTTGAAAAGGCAGTGAATGGTTAAGGCAGTGGATTATGAGTTCAGATTTGTGCATGTCGAGTTAAGATGTTTAAGGGGAATCTATCTTGAGATATCTAATAGGCAACTGAAGATTGGAATCTTGAAGTTATAAAAGAAGTTGGGGTTGAATAAGTAGGTATGAGAATCATTAATATGAAGATAATTATTGAAATCATGAGAAATAATTATATTTCCAATTAAAATAGCATGGAAGGAGAAAGAAAGAGGCCTCAGGACAAATTTTTGGAGTACATTCATCATTAGTGGGTATGACCTGGACAAAGAGCTAGCAAAAGAGACTGAGAAAGAACATTCAGACATATAGAAGAACAAAGAGAGATGTATCCCTGAAGCCTAGAAAGAATAGTACCAAGGAAAAGAAGATGTTCTAGGGCATCAAAGACTGTAGAGAAGTCAAAGAGGAAGGAGGGTTGAGCAAAGATCGTTAGTGTTGGCTACTGAGAAATCACTGATAACTCTGAAGAGAGGAAGCAAATAAGGAATCATTTATCAAGTACCTACTAGATGAAGGCATCATGCTAAGCAATTTACAATTATTATCTCATTTGATCTTCACAAAAACCCAATAGATAGGTGATGTTATTATCCACATGTTACAGTTGAAAAAATTGAGGTAAGAGGTTAAATGACTTGCCTAGGGTCCTAGAGCTAGATTTGAATTCAAATCTTCCTGATCTAAGCCCAGAATTCTATCCACTGCTTCTAGAGCAGTTTCAGTTGAATGATGAGGTCAGAAGTCAAGAGGGTAGAGAGTTTAAAGAGATTGAGGGTAAAGGAAATGGAAGTCTATATGTAAACATCTTTCTCAATGAGCTTAATAAAAAAAAGAGAGATCAGATGATAGCTAATGGGGATATATGGATCAAAGGAAATTTTTCTGAGGATGGAGGAGATGTGGATATATTTGTAGATAGTAGGTAAGCAGCCTGTAGATAAAGAGAATTTGAAGATGAGAAGGTAGGAAAAATGGAGGAGGCATGCTGGAGATTACAGGATGGAATGGGATTATTTATATGGAGAGGTTTGCCTTGGCAAAGAAAAGTGTCTCTTCATTATGAAAGGCAGGGATAAAAGAGACTTAATAGGAGACAAAGTTCTCTAGTGATGACTTCTACACACAAGTGGAAGGAAAGATATTATGGAGGGCACCGATGGCCAAACAAGGAGTCAGGCTGGTCAAGTAGCTGACATTAGGAATGGATACTCTGAGTATTGCGCACTTTCAAACCCATGGAATAGAAAGTGGTCAGATAGATGAAGGCTTCAAGTTGTGTGAATCCTTACTAGAAAGTTAAAATAGTAAGTAAATTCCTAAAGGAACCCAACTCTCTGCCTTAAACCATCCCAGAAAAGCTCAATAATGATTAAGAACATCAGAAAGAACACAAGTAAGCTTCCTCGTCTAGTCAAGAAATGTTTAAGAAGATGCCCCAAAGCATATGGGCAAACAAATAGGGAAAATGCCAGCAGGAGAGGCAGAAACCAGCATCAAGGCAAGTAAATAAGGCCAAACCCAGGTATTTAAAAGTTCTGAAGCCAGCATTTCTGTTGGAGTAACACCAAAAAAAGGGTTAGTGCAATGTCCAAGAACTCTGAAGAAGGGCCTCAAAGTTCACCATGGTCTAGGTTTGGTGAAAGCTTGCTGCTGCTGCCAGGGTACTCTTATAGGAGATAGGCAGGGTCTGTTCATAAATGTATAGCAACTGGCTTGGGATGAGGGGGTGAAAGGAGGATGGGGAAATATAACCTGGGCAGACTTTAGTTTAATTTGCATTATTAATGTTTTTTCAACATTTTCTTAACAAGAAAATCAACGAAATCATAAATCAAGCCCTGATTTGTAGGTATGAGTTCTAAACACTCACAGTGAACATTTAAAAATCATTCCTGCACACCTCCAGTGTCTGGGAACATGCAGCAGATTTTATGCAACAAGGCAGAGTGAACAAAAGGGTCTTCTTCTCGGTTTCTGGTTATACTGGACACAGCAGAGAGAGTCCTGGGCTGGAGTCAGGAAGATCTTAGTTCAAATCTGGCCTTAGATACTTACTTGCTATGCAACAATGGGCAAACCATTTAACCTCTGCCTGCCTCAGTTTCCTCAACTGTAAAATTGGAAACAATAGCAGCACCTACTTTGCATGGTTGTTGTGAGGATAAAATGAGATAATATTTGGAAAACACTTAGCATAGCTCCTGGCATGAAGTAGACACTATGTAAATGCTTATTCCCTTTTTAAAAAAATATTAACTGCTGTCTAACCTTGAAATGTATCTAAACTGTTCAAAGCCAGCTAATGGTGCTGACTGGCTATGTGAACTCCCTTATCTGTAGCACCTCAGAGAAATATGTGATTCTACAGGTTGCTGACCAAATTCTTTGAAATCTTTATTCACATGTTACCACGAATGTCAAAGATTTCCTTATTGATTTATTTTTTCCTCTTGTCATAAGTGTGGGATTATCCCTGTTAAATAAAAATTATTCTTGCTACCACATTATAGTTCTTGATGTCTTAGTTTTCCCAGAATTCAAACTTGGGGCCTCCAAGCATTCCAGGTACTTTCTAGGAGGCTTAAGACTAGTACAGTATGATATTCAGCAGAGGTCTTTTGAGGACACAATAGGAGAAAAACCCAGTTTCAAGTATGGGATCATGCAAGGATAAGGAGATAGAGATAATGGCAAGACTAATACTTGAGTTGGGGCACCAGGAGACAGGGGCAAAAACAAGGGACTATGTAGAGCAGAGATATCAGAGGCTGCATGTAGCTCACAACACTTTTTCACTTTAATTATATTAAACTATAATTTATAAATATTTAACAAATATATATATAATTAAACACAGATCATAGTATATTTCTAAATTAGTCAATATGCAGATCACATGAAACTTTACGTCTGATTTAGTGGTTTGACACCACTGATATAGAGGAAAGAGCCTAACATCAGTCAATCTATTTAGAGCTGCAGCAGCAGTATCCATAATACATAAGGGATGGGACCAAAGATGGAGCTATGCCTTGGCACAAAGTTCCAGGCTAATTATTAAGGCAATATGAGTAAACAGAAGAAAACTATCATAAAAGACTAGAAAGCTAGAAGGTACTCTCAGAAGAGTAACTACAATCATACAAAAAGAACCTTGGAGGGAAAAAAAAAAGACTGATAGAGCCACAAGGATTTCAAGAGTAGAAAAAATGAAGCAAGAGATTTTAAAAAATAAAATCAGAGTTACGAAGAAAAAAATGGAAGGAAAATCAGTAGCATAGAACAGAAAATGGAAAACAAGACTCAATAGTAGATAATAGTGGAAAAATAAAAGAGAACAATCTCAGTAACTTAGTGCAGGGATATTAGGACAAAATTAAAATACTGGAAAAATTAGAACATTTAAAGTATATACTATGAGGAAAATTGATAAAAAAGATAAAGAATCATCATTCTCTCTGAAAAAATATGAACAAATAAAATATTTAAATATTTTAGAAATCCCAAAAGAAAATTACTGCAACCTATCAGAATCAGATGGAAAACAAAAAAATGCTTTTATTTTTAGGCCATCTATGTCTTCATTCCTCTCCTGGCTGACTAGATTTTTTCCACCATGCCCTAGTTCAACGTTACCTTCTCCCCTACTTCTCAGATTCCTTTTATGCCTTGTCTTCCCCCATTATAATATAAGTTCCTTGATCTCAGGGACTCCTTTTTTTTTGCTTGTATTCATATTCTCAACATTTAACACAGTTCCTTAAACATAATATGTGCTTAATTAATGCTTATTCATTGGTCTTGTTGACTTCAAAATAATCTATCATTTACTTCCTGGAAGAAGCTCCAGATGGAAAGCATCCAGGGAAGTTATAGCCAAAATATCATACTTCCAGGCCACTAAACTATGCATACCTTTTGACCTAGAAATACCAGTACTAGTAATATACAACAAGGAGATCTTGGATCTATCCAAGTATTTAGATCCTTTGGAAGAATGATGATATAGCCATAACCAGTGGCTGTAGTCACACCCACATTGCTCCAACATGCTGTCTTCGTTTTAGATTCCTGAGTAATTACAGGATGTTGGAGCTGGAATGGACGTAGTCCAAATTACCTTGACCAAAATGCTCATACCCTATGACCCAAAGATTTCCTCTGCTAGGTATATACAACAAGTTAGTTAATGACTAAAAGAAAGGCTTCATTTTTGCCAGATTTTTAACTACTTTTTATGGTAGCAAGGAATTAAAAACAAATCACTGTCAAATGGGGAGTAGTCAAATTAATTGTCAGACATGGATGTAATGCAATATAATTGTTCTGTAAGAAATGATGAATATGATGAACACAGAGAAACATACCCTATGGACTGATGCAAAATGAAATAAACCCAGAAAAAATATACGAAATTGCTACAATAATGTAAATGGAAAGAACAAAGGTATCCTGAATATTGTAAAATTACAATAACCAAGCTTGGCCCTAAAGATGATATTTGAGAAGACACCTTCTTGTATTCTTCACAGAAGGGGAGTTGGGTATAGAAACTGCATGTAAAGTCAGACTTCTTCAATATCTCATTTTTGGTGAACTTTTTTTTTTTCTTCTTTATTATAGAGGATGACTGTGAATGAGTGTGGTATGGAAATTATAGGTGATATCAAAGCAAAATCTATCAATACAATTTTATTTTTTAAACAATCACCTAGTCTAACCCCCTTAATTTTACAGAGGAGAAAACAAAGGTCAAAACAGTACTGCTCATAGTCACAGAGGTGACATTTGAACCCACATCTCCTGATTCTATGCCCAAAGTTCTTTCTGCTGTCATGCCTTACAGAAAAAGGATCTTCGTGTTTGCTAATAAAGCCTTGGTGTATGTTTATGGATGATTTTGTTCTTGATCTCTTTTTGAAACTCCTCAAACTGAATTTGAGTCCAGTTAGGTGGGTGAAAACTATCCTATATGACCAATCTGTCAGGTTCATCTTTAGCAGAAAGACACAGTGGATGCAATTAAGATATCCAACCTCATCCCTGGGCTTTATAGCTATAGAGCTAATGCCTTTAATGCTCAAATACTACCTCTTACATGAATATTTTCTAGCCCTCCCTCTCAAAGTACCTTGTATATTTTTTATATAAGCTTCTATATGTATAAGCTGTCACCCAAATAGAATATATATCTTCAAAGATGAGGACTACCTCATTTAAAAAATTTTCTTAAAACGCTTACCTTCTTTTTTAGAATGGATACTAAAGATCAGCTCCGAGGTAAAGATAAGGGCAAGACCACTGAGGTTAAATGACTCCCCCAGAGTCACACAGCAAAGAAGTATTTGAGGCCACATTTGAAGCCAGGACCTCCCATCTCCATACCAGGCACTCTACCTCTAAGCCACCTAGCTGCCCTGACTGCCTCATTTTTGTCCTTATTTCCCTTGCTCATAGTTGTTTTGTCCTTTGAAGAGGATTAATGATATCATAGAGCGAACTGGATTTAAGTGAGGCAGCACTGCATAAAGTCATCAGCCTCATTCTCTTTTCCAGATTCCTCAAAGTTCAGAGGCAGGACAACAGTCAGGACAACTAGTGATGGCCCAGGATGTAGTGGATAGCCTTGGCTTCTTCAATACCTGATCGAGCTCTAAGTGCTCTCCAGTCAGCTTCAGTTTCCTTTATGGCCATTGGAACAAATTATTCTCATCTACTCATTCCAATGGGGAAAGTTTTCACATATCTTGAATAGACACCTCCCCTAACTCCCCAATGAGTTTGAAACCTCTTTGTAACCCTCAACCTGGTTTAGCCTGACTGCCAAGATGGTTTTACTGGGGTGTGGCCATTGCACATTTTACAAAAAGTATATACCAAGGGTGGATGTGAGAAGTCCTGAAAACTCTCTTGCCAGAAGTGCTAGTCCTCCCTGAACACTCCATACACCCCCTTGTACATAGTAGGTGCTTACTAAATGCTTGTTGATTGGTTATAAGATTACAAATCTAGGCCTGAAAGGACTTTTGGAGTCATTTATTCTAATGTCTTCATTTTAGAAGTGAGGAAACTAAAACCCAGAGAGTTAATTGCCTTCTCCATGTAGGTGTAGGTATAAGTATCAGAAGGAGAATCTGAATCCAGATCTCTTGACTCTAAAATGAGTCTTTTTTTTTTTTTTGCTCTGCACCAGACATCTCTAAACTATTCTAAAACATGGAACATCCAACTTCTGTTGTTGCAATAAAAGAAAAATGTTTAAAGCCTGAACATTCCTGCATACCTACTGAGTAATGAAAACTCCCATTTGTATAGCACACTGAAGTTGATAAAGACCTTTCCTTATAATGTCCTGTAAATTAGAGAGTATCTAGTATTACTCTAATATCCATTTAATATATGAGACAAATAAAGCTTAATGATTTGCTGATGACTAATCAGGATTTGAACCCAGATTTCTTGACTTTAAATCTAGTACTTTTGCAATTATACCACACTATATTAAGCTTATATTAAAACTACAAGAGGTTGTTGTCCATCAGCTATTATCAAAACAATTGAATTGCTGATTTAAAATGTAGAACTTAAAAATCCTTTTTATAAAGGCTTTTTCTTCAATTATTTGATTAATTGTCATTCTTTGGTAGGATTATCTGTATCATGTACTTCCCTGCCTTTACAAGGAGACAGAAAATAATTTAATATTTTTTGATGTTTCTGTATCTCAGAATAGTCATAATACCATTCAATCTTGTGGCTACAAGGGACCTCAGCAAATATGTCCTGTGCCTAGCCAGAAATCCCCTCTATAACATCTCCTATCAATAATCTTTCAGCCTCTCCTTGAAGATTTCCAAAAATGATGAGCCCATTTCCTACCTCTGAAGGTACATACATCCATTAAACTCTAGTTTGGCTTTATTTGCTGCCATCTTTACATGGAACCAAAGCTCTCCCCCTCTCTGTGACTTTCTCTAAACCCCATATCTATTTCATAGTAACTCAGGTCTAATCACACCTCCCCATTCTATATTTATGCAATTGTTTTTTGGAGTTCAAAAATAGTACTTTACATTTACCCTCATTAAATTTCATCTTATTCAATTAAAAAATAGTTCCATCCTGTCAAGATCTTTAGGGACTCTAATTACACCTTTTTTTAAATTGATGTGTTTTGTTTTTAATATTATAACATTTACAGAATTCTCTACTTTATGAGAGGTCTCTTGTAGTCAAGCTGCCAATGATCACTTCTTTTGACTTTCCTTGTGTCTACATGGAGTTATTTCCTTCTTTTTAATTTGCCCTTCTTAAATCTATAATAAACTTTAAAAGCAGTTTGCCAAGTTTATTAGATTTTTATGCAAAGTAAGAGTAAATAGAAGCTGATTAAGAGTCAGAGAGATCATTCATAAGTCAAATAAATGTACTAAATTCATCACATGGCACCTAATTTGGCTTTTCAGAGGCTTTTTTTTGGCTTAGTTCTGGGCCTTTGGCTATGTTCCACATAACTGAGGTTTCTAGTTAAGTATTCATTCCTTAAGTAAGGTGATACTATATTCTATCTATATATACCATATAATGTCACCATGATGCTTATTATATTAAAAAAAAACAAGAGAAATTTTTAAAAAGTTTTTTTAACCAACATTCAAAAAGATTCTTGTACTCAGGGCTTTCTGTTTTCCAAATCAACATAAGGAGGCAAGATGTCATTTGGATTGGATAGGGCATGAGACTTGGGATCAGGAAGACCTGGAGTCAAATCCCAACTCAGACACTGTCTCTGTGACTGTGATTACATCATTTAACTTCTCTGGAACTCATCTGCATAATAAGGGGATTGAAGTCTATGTTTTCTCAGGTTCTTTCTGTCTCTATGTCAATGATACTCAGATCCCTTAATAGATTCTATAAATACAGAATATCAAGTTTCAAGTAACATCTCAAACTGTGATTTCATAAAATCTATCATTTCAGAGATGGGAAGGACTTATATCAGAGTTAATATACACCAAAGAATAAGGAAAATCAGAGCCAAAGATAGTCAAAAGGCATTTATTATGCATTTAATATGTACCAAGCATATGGGATAAAAAGAAAGTAAAAAACAAACAAACAAACCATAGTCATTGGATGTAAGGAGATTATCATTCTAGTTGGGGGAAAAATGGGCAGGTAGATGGCACAGCAGATTCAATGCCAAGCCTGGAGTCAGAAAGACTCATCTTCCTAAGGTCATATCTGTCTTCAGACACTTCCTAGCTGTGTGACTCTGCACTAGTTACTTAACCATATTTGCCACAGTTTCCACATCTATAAATTGAGTTGGAGAAGGAAATAGCAAAGCATTCCAGTATCTTTGCCAAGAAAGCCCCAGATGCGATTACAAAAAGTTGCACACAGCTGAAGATGACTGAACAACAACAACAAAAGTACACGCAAAACAAATACAGTAAATATAGAAGCATATCAGAGGTAAATCAGTAGCAGTGAAATTAGGGCAGACAGAAACCTGGGAAGGCTGCCTGCAGCAAGTAGCAGTTGATCTGGATCTTGTGGAAGCCAAGGAAGCCAATGAAGTAAGGAGGCAGCAAGGAGGAGGGAGAGTATACCAAGCAAGAGAAACAGCCAATGAAAATGTAGATTTGGAAGAGAATTTTTTAATGTGTGTGAGGCCAAGGAAGAAGGTCAGTGTCTCTAGTTTATAAAGTATATAGAGTAGAGTATTCAATGCCATATCTATGAAACTACCAAAAATTATTTTTTAAAATTAGAAAAAATTATAACAATGTTTATCTGGAAGAACAAAAAGATCAAGAATATCAAGGGAACTAGTGAAAAAAATGTGAAGGATGGAGACCTAGCAGTACCAGATCATAAACTGTACTATAAAGCAATCATCATCAAAACTATATGTTACTGGCTAAGAAATAGAAGGGTGGATGAATGGAATAGACTTGGAGTAAATGATCTCAGCAAGTTGGTGTTCAATAAATCCAAAGATTCCAGATTTGGGGACAAGAACCCACTTTTTGACAAAAAATTGATGGAAATTAGAAAACAGTATGGGAAAAATTAGGTTTAGATCAATATCTCACACCCTATACCAAGATAAATTCAAAATGGATAAATGTCTTAAATGTAAAGAGGGAAATTATAAATAAATTGGATGAACATAGAATAGTATACTTGTCAAATCTATGGAAAAGGAAAGAATTTAAGACCAAGCAGGAGATAGAGAACATGACAAGATATAAAATAAATAATTTCAGTTATATTAAATTAAAAAGGGTTTGTACAAACAAAAACCAATGATATCTAAATTAGAAGGGAAACAACAAACTGGGGAAAAATTTTTATAACAAAACTATCTAACAAAGGTCTAATTTCTCAAATTTACAAGAAATCAAACCATTGTGCAATTGACAAATGGTCAAGGGACATGAATAGACAATTTTCAGATGAAGAAATAAAAACTATCAATATTATCATATGAAAAAGTGTTCTAAATCCCTCCTAATTAGAGAAATACAAATCAAAACAACTCTGAGGTACCACCTCATACCTAGCAGGTTGGCCAATATGGCAGTAGAAGAAAGTGATAAATGTTGGATGGGATATGGCAAAATTAGGACACTAATGCATTGCTGGTAGAGTTGTGAATTAATCCAACCATTCTGGAAGGCAATTTGTAATTATGCCCAAAGGATTTTAAAAGAATGTATATCCTTTGACCTAGCATTACCACTACTAGATTTGTACTCCAAAGAGATAATAAAAAAGAGTTGTACAAAAGTATTCATAGCCATGCTTTTTGTGGTGGCAAAAAACTGGAAAATGAGGGGGTGTCCCTCAATTGGGAAATAACTGAACAAATTGTGGTATATAATGGTGATGGAATATTATTGTGCTATGAGGAATGATGAACTGGAAAGATCTCCATGAACTGATGCATAGTGAAATGAGCAGAACCAAGAGAACATTGTACACAGAAACTGAAACATTGTGGAACAATCAAAATCAGTCAGCTTTGCTATTAGTAGCAATGCAATGATCCAAAACAATACAGAGGGACTTAAGAAAAAGAAAGCTATCCACATTAAGAGAAAGAACTGTGGAAGTAGAAATGCAGAAGAAAAATATATGGTTTATCACTTGTTTATAGGGGTATGTGATGTGGGATTTTGGTTTTTAAAGATTACTCTATTATAAAAAATGAATAATGTGTAAATAGGTATCCAGTGATAATTGGACTTGCTTGTCAGCCCCAGGAGTAGGGAGGAAAGAGGGGAGGGAGAGAAAAGGAATCATGTAACCATGGAAAAATATTTTAAAATAAATATAAAAAGGATGAAGTATATAGAGGGGAGTTAGTATAATGAAACTATAAAAGTAGGAAGGGATCTGGTTAGGAAAGATTTTAAATATCAGTTAAAAACTTTTCTTTTTGATCCCCAAAACCACTGGGTTTTTTTGAGTAGTAGACTATTGTTTTGGGAAGATTTATTACTATTATTACTATTCGATATTGTATTAAAATGCTTACTCTATCAATAAGAAAAGGAAAGAAAATGAAGAAATAAGTACAGGGAACAAAGAAACAAAACTATTACTTTTGTGGATCATGTTACATAGAGAGCCCTAAGGAAACAACTAAAAATTAATTAAAATAATTAATATCTTCCCCAAACTTGCGGGATATAAAATAAACCAACACAAATCAAAAGGATTTTTGAATATTATAAATAAAATCCAATAGTTAGAAATAAAAGGAAGAAATCCATTTAAAATAATTATTGTTGTTATTGTTTTCAATCATATCTGACCCTTTGTGACCCCATTTGGGGTTTTCGTAGCAACGATGATCCTGGAGTGACTTGCCATTTTCTTCTCCAGCTCATTTTCCAGATGAAGAAACTGAGACGAGCAGGATTAAGTGAGTTGCCCAGTGTCCTGCAGCTATTAAGTGTCTAAGGCCAGATTTGAACTCAGGAAAATGAATCTTCCTGACTCCAGGCCCAGCATTCTATCCATTGCACTTGAGAGTACACATTACTTGCAAGGCTACTTGCCAAAATACACATAAGAACTACATGAACACAATTATGAAGCACTCTTCATACAAATAAGGAGATCTAAATAAAGGGAGAAATAATAATTTTTCAGGAATGGTTTATGTCAATATAGGAAAATGATAATACTACCTAAATTAATTATTTGTTCAATGCCATACCAATCAAACTTCCCAAGCATTATTTCATAGATATAGGGAAAAAAATAATGAAATTTACCCAGAGGAGCAAAAAAAATCAAGACTATCAAGAGAATCAAAGAAAAAGTACAGGAAAGAATGGGACCTTCTAGTACCAGATTTCAAACTATACTACAAAGCTGTAATCATTCAAAAAATTTGATCCTTAGTAAGAAATAGGTTTATCAGTAAACATAAAGGGAACCAAAAGAATACAGTAGCACTGTGTTTGATGAACTCAAATATCTCAGCTATTCTTGGGGCAGTAACTCATTATTTAACAAAAAATGTCAGGAAAACAAATAACAATTGTCTGGCAGAGACTAGGCATAGACTAAATTCTGACACTGTATAACAAGATAAGCTCAAAATGAATGCAAAATTTAGACAAAAAGGTTGCTATCATAAAAAAGATTAGAAAAGCAAGGAAGAATCTATGGAGAAAGTGTTCATGACCAAATAAGAGACATAGGAGGTAAAATAGATAATTTTCATCATATAAATTTCTTCTATTACACTAATAAAACTGATGAAGCCAAAATTAGAAATAAATCAGGAAACTGGGAAAAATATTTGCAGTAAATTTCTCTGATAAAGGTCTTATTTCTAAAATATATTGGGAATTGAGACAATTTTTTCATAAAAACATTCTGCAACTGATAAATGGTCAAAGGATATAAATAGACAGTTTTCAGAGGAAGAATTCAAAACAATTAATAATTATATGAAAAATACTCTAAATCGCTACTAGTTAGAGAAATGCAAATGCAGATTTAAACAACTGAAATACTGCCTCAACCATCAGGTTGGCTAAGGTAACTAACTAAAAGAGGAAAATAACAAATGCTAGATGAGATGTGGGAAAAGCAGGTGGATCTGTGAATAGACCATCCATTCTGAAAAACAATTTGGAACGATGCCTCAAAAACTATTAAACTGTGTACAACTTTTCACTCAATAATACTTCTGCTAAGACTCTATCCCAAAGAGATCAAAGAAAGAAGAAAAAGATACATATGTATAAAAATATTTATAGCAGCTCTTTTCATAGTGACAACAAATTCAAAAATGCAGTGATATACATCAATTGGGGCATGGCTGAACAAGTTGTGGTATATGAATGTGATGAAATACTAATGTACAATAAGAAATATTGAAGGGGATGGTTTCAGAAAACCTGGGAAAACTTATATGAACTGATGCAAGTGAAGTGAGCAGAACCAAGAGAACAATCTACACAATTATGGCAATATTGTAATGATGGTCAACTGTAAAAAACTTTAACTCTGATCAACACAGTGATGCACTATAATTCCAAAGGGCTCATGATGAAAAATATCATGATATACCTCCAAGTAAAGAATTGATGAATTCAAAATACTGAATCTCTCTCTCTCTTTCTCTCTCTCTCTTTTCTCTCTCTCATTTTTAACATAGCTAATGCAGAAATTTGTTTTGCATAACTAAATATTTGTAATAGATTTTGATTCTTTTTTTTGCCTTCTCATTGAGTAGAGGAAGTTAAGGGAAAGGAGAGGAAAATGTGGAACTGAAAAAAAAGAATAAATAAGTCCCTGTATTTTAAACATTCATATACACACATATGCATACACACATAAAAGAGAAGTATGGGGGCAGACACCTGAATCATGTTAGATAAGGAGGAAAGAAGAAGAAATTCTCAATGATTTTCCTTGATAATTTTAGTGAAGTGTAAGGAAGTTCTCATCTGAGAGGACAGGAGAAGGAGGTGTTGTGGGTCTCCTGAAGAGTATAGTGAATAGACAAAATTTGTCTTACCAAAGGGAGGGCCCCTAACAAACTTGCAGGAGATTCCATCAACACAATTTTTGTGATTTTTTTTCTCCACCTCGATTCAGTAGCATGTAAATAGGAGCAAAGATGGGAGTAATCCAAAGTTAGGGTTTAGCTGAGCTTGACTAGCAAAAGGATGAGAGGGCAAAAGATTCAAGATTCAAAGAATAGGGGGCAGATGGGTGGGTCAGGGTATTGAAAGCCAATGCTAGAGATGGGAGGTCTTGTGTTTCAAATTTGACCTCAGACACTTTCATGGGCAAATCATTTAATTCCCATTGCCCAGCCCTTACCACCCTTTTGCCTTGGAACTAATACACAATATTGATTCTAAGACAAAAGGTAAGGTTTTTAAAAAAAAAAGGTATAGAATAGTATACAACTGGGTTGCTGAACAACAACAACAAAAAATGAATAGATTATGGGAGTTGGAAGGAGTCTTTAAAGTTACTTAATCTAACTGTCCCATTTTACAGGTGAGGAAACAGAGGTCCATGGAGGTTAAGTGATTTGCCCATGTTCACACAAAAGTGGTAAGAAACAAAGCTGGGATTAGAGCCCAGATCTCTTGACTTTAAATCTGGGGACAGGATTCACAGGAAATATTTACATTCACAGGAAATAAAATTCTTTAAAACCACAGCTTGTAAGGTGAGCTGAGATGTTATTATCTTGAGGCCTCTGCTGAGTTAGAGCATGAGAAATTACCCAGTAATAGTGGTAATTGTTTCTTCTTTTCTCAGTGCCCAGGACAGTCAACAAGAAACTAAAGCAGACACAAAGAGAGAAGGCATAGAAAAGAAAGAAGAAAGAGAAAGACAAGAGAGAAGAAAAAGGGTATGGGAAACAGTTAATGGCCCAGCATGGTACAATGTAACTAACACTGTCTCTGAAGAAGGAAAAGAAGAAACAGCATTTATTATGTTCCTATTTTGTACCCAGCAAGTGCTATATAATTTTATTTACATTTATATATTTCTTAAAATATTTATATACATTTAAATTTAAATATAATTTATATAGTATATTATTTATCTTATTTATATAGTATAATTTATTATTTATCATAATTTATATCTTACTTGTATAGTATAATTTATTATTTATAATTTATATTTTGTTTATATATTGTAATTTATTGTTTATAATAATTTATTTCCATTAATATTTTATTTAAATTATTTTATATTATATTTTATATTACATATAATAATTGTACACAATTAATGTAAAATTATATTATATATTTATATAATTATATTCATATTATGTATAATGCAATAAATATATAATTTATATAATTAATAAAGATGTGATTATTTATATAAATGACATTTATATAATTGTCTTATTTGGTTCTCATAATAACCCTATGAGATAAGGGATATTAATATCTCCAACTTATAGTTAAAAAAACTCAAGCAGTCAAAGCTGAAGCGACTTGCCTTGGCTTACACAGCTCATATACATATGAGGTTGGATTTAAACTTGGGTCTTTACCTGACTTCAGTCTACCTATGAGGACTTGAGGTTGAATCCTTACTTTGCTACTTCCCACTGCTCTGACTTTGCCAGGATCATTTTCAGTCGATTACAGGAGTAAGGATTTTGAAATCAGAAAAAAGAAGCCAAATAGTATGATGGAAAGAGTAGCTTAGTGTCAAAGTTTTGGGGTTTGGATATGGATTGCCCTTTGCTACTTAGGGGCTGTAGGATCTTAGACAAGTCCCTTAATGTTTATGAATCTCAGTTAAAACAAAACAAAACACACATAGGAAGCATCTCCCCCCAAAGAAAGCAGAATGTGATCCTGCCCCTCTTCAAATCCTCTCTTCCCCAGTCCCCAGGGGTTTTTCCACAAACCCCTTAGCTGCCCCAGACTAACCCCCCTTTGTTTCAGTTTGCTTCCAGAAGCAAATAAAAACTACCCAGAGGTTCTATTGTATTGCCAGGATTAGGTTTTTGTCAGAAAGATACTGAAATCTTTTCATTCTTTCTTTGGCTTTAAAAGAATGTGTGTATGTGGGGGAGAAGAGGAGTTGGGGGAAAATACCAATCCATACTGTACCTTTATAGGAAGGGGGGAGATAATTACACTTTGCCCCCAGGTCCTGACTGATTGGTGAGTCTCTCAGACACTGTAAGTAGGCGCCACAAATTGTGTAAGCCCTGACCTGCTGGCAGGCTGCCTAGTTCACATGACAGTGATATCTGATGGTTTTGGCAAGGCAGAGGTGAGACGGGAAGGTGCCTAGGAAGCAAGAGACAAAGAGCTAGGGCTGGGGGTGGGGCAGGTGGAGTCTTTTAAAAGGGGATAATAATTTTGAAGGCATCTCATTATTTGATCTTTGGGGTATATCACCTACCATGATGCATCTCGGTGAAGAGGAAGAATGAGGCATGCATTCCACTCGGAGGCATTCAATTCAGCTAGTATGAAGAACCTGCTCCATACAGAGCTGAAGGCTTTGGACTGTGGATTTGGGGGAGAGAGAGAGAGAGAGAGAGAGAGAGAGAGAGAGAGAGAGAAATTCACAATTCCAGTTCTTACCCTCAAGGCACTGGTGGGGGAGAGAAAGGGAAGGAGGCACACTTCAACAAATTGATATGAGTACCCTTTTTGTCTATTCTGAGCCTAAGGTTAGACCAACTGGATTTTCTAATTTTTTAGAAATTAGAATTTAGAAATTTAACTGGATTTTAACCACATAGTAGGTGCTTAATAAATGATTAATAAATGGGGCAGCTAAGTGAAGGAATGAAGTTCAGAAGACTTCATCTTTATGAGTTCCAATTTGGCTTCAGATACTAGCTGTATGACCCTGCACAAGTCACTTAACCCTGTTTGCCTCAGTTTCCATATCTATCAAATGAGCTGGTGAAGGACATGGCAAGCCATCCCAGTGCCTTAGCAAAGAAAACCCCAAATGGGGTCACAAAAAGTCAGACACAAACTGAATAACAATAAAGCAAATGGTGGTCTATTTCAACAAGATCATCGACTCAAGAGAGTCAGGTATGTGAATGGAAACACTAACCAGAGTTACTCATCCACAAGGACTCCAACAAGAAAAAAATGTACCTGAGTTTAAGGTCAACACTGGCCCTGATTGGTCAATATTTATTAAATGTCCCAAGAATTCCTGGACGCTGGGGTACATCACAGTATTCCATTACTTCTGTTTCACACGAGGACCACTTATATTCCACCAAGCTGTGGCATTCTCAGTTGGATGGCTGGCTCATAAAATGGCCCAACTCTCCGTCATTATTGTTAGCATTTTTAACGTAAGTTAGGCTGAATCAAAACATTACAAAAATAAGTAAGTATGACAGTATTCTCCAGTGGGGCCTCCCAAATGAAGGCATGTTCTTGTGGTCATGTTACACCAATTTGGACAGGCCAGGCTGGACACAGAGCATTCATGAGGCAGCCTAGGCATCTTATCATGGGCCTTGGTAGGTACTTCATTGGAACCAGATGTTAGATGTAAGCGCAAGAAAGAAGTGACTGTAAGTGAGTAGGCCAAGTGCCCAAGAGGGTCACTTATTTGACTTTATCCACATAAATTCTAGAATCTAGAATCTAGAATCTAAAATCTAGAATCTAAAAAATCTAGATTCATTCTAGAACATAGGACTTTGGAGATACATCTAACCTATGTATAAATGGAGATTTCGAACCTTGGACTTCATCCCCCAGACATCCCTTAGTATTTCCCAAAATTCCCTTAATCCCTCCTGTACCTCAACATTTGCATGGTCACATTATTGTTTTATAAGTTCTGTAGGTCATTCCTCTTCCTCTCCTCTTCATAAGCACAGCTGAAGTTAGTTTAGCACCTTTTCACTTTAGTTTTTTTTATGTTCGTTTATTATTAATAAAACTTTATAAAATATAATACTTAGTTTTATATATTAATTTTCATCTTTACATTTATAATACTTAGCTTTTGCATATTAATTTTCATCTCTACACCTATTAATTTTAAAGGTGAGGAAATTAGTTACCATAAAAGATAAAACCAAGCTACTCGGCTAGTATGTGATTGAGGAGGAATTTGAAACTTCAACAAATCAGCTTTTCACTCGGTTTCAGTCTCCTCCTATGAAAAATGAGGGGGTCTGACCAGATGGCCTCTAGAGCCTTTGTCCC
The DNA here is from genome assembly GCF_016433145.1 of Gracilinanus agilis. Taxonomy (NCBI): domain Eukaryota; kingdom Metazoa; phylum Chordata; class Mammalia; order Didelphimorphia; family Didelphidae; genus Gracilinanus; species Gracilinanus agilis. Next base: position 361,383,470 of record NC_058131.1, on the reverse strand, counting down.
TGGCACACTGGTTTAACTTTTGCCATAGTTTCGCCAGAACTAGGCCTCCTCTCCATTCCTCTGGCAGTTCCATGTCATGATTCCATGCTGAATACCACTCTTCTTTGCAATTCTGTTATAGGTGTTACCTTCTACCACTAGAATGTTAGTTCCTTGAAGTTTGTTTGAATATGTATTTCCAGTGCTTTGTACAATGCCAGATATATAGTGAGTATTCAGTCTACCTATCTGTCTATTTATCTATCTATTTATCCAGTTTTGGGGTGATACCCCCTCAAAGTCTCCCAGTGTATAGTGGGCAGGAGGGGAGAGCTAGAAGAGAGACTCATCCTCATAGACTCTCTCTATCTCCCCTTTATTTAACATTCTTTACTGGCTCTCTTTATTCTTATACTATCAAATAAGATATTTGTAAAAAGTGCTTAGCACAGAGCTTGGCACATAATAGGAATGATATAAATGCTTGTTGCCTTCCCTTCACCTCAACTTACCTATATTTGTAATTCTGTGAAACCACATCTTTTCATTTAAAATTTAGTGTTCTGTCTACTATATGACTTGCTACTTATAAAATGTATTTTAACTCTAAACAAATAACTGGAGGAACAATATGCTAAAACCTCCCTTCCTACCATCCTCTTCAATTTGGTCCATTTCACTTATGGATAAATTGAGCTGAGCTGCCAAGATCCTGACGACATCAAGGTAGAACTTGGAGGAGACAAGATGGTACCAGAATCTGGTCATCAGGATGAGAGAGGGTTTTTGGTTGTTTTTTGTTTGTTTGTTTGTTTGTTTGTTTGTTTTTTCAGAGTCATACTCAGAATTTAGCATTCCGTGCTTATGTTTTTTGGTCCTGGCTACAGACACCCCCATACCAGAAAACAACGCGTTAGCCTTTGTATCCTGGGTCACTTTGGGCAAAGTGAGTGGTCAATTAGGGAAAGAAAAGTATAAGATATTCTCTCTCTTCCCCTCATTCCCCCCTACACACACACACACACACACACACACACACACATTCAAACAGATAATTTCATTTTCAATTTTTGTTTAACTTTCTCTAGCTAAATAAATATTGACTACAATATGAATGAAGTTGAGCTTAAGGAGAACACAGTTGGGGAAGGTATGAAAGAGGAAGAGTTAGACTTGTGCCTCATGCTTACCAACCAGGACTTAGGGCAAACCACTGCCCATTCCTTTTGAGTCTCAATTTTCTCACCTGTAAAACAAGTACCATAATACACTATTTGCCTCCAAAAGTTGTAAGGAAGGCTCTTTAGAAAACTTTGTCCTATAAGATAGCTACCCATTATTGATATAGTTGCTGGATCAGAGCTTTGGGGATAGAAGGGCTACTCAGGTGACTGAAAGTAAAGCTCATCTAATCCAACATAGCTCAATAAACTACAGTAACTCTCAATTGCCTCCTGAATCAAATAGAAAACCATCTGTTTGGCACTTAATCTTCATAATCTGACTCATTCCTAAATTTCCACTCTTCTCATGCTTTACATGCCTACACATACTCCACAATTCAGTAAAACTAGCCTCCTTGCAATTCCTCTCCCATTACCCTCCATCTCCCACCTTCATGACTTTGCCTTGGCTGTTCTCCATATTTAAAATTCTTTACCTCCAAACTTATTTCTCTTAATTTCCCTGAATTCCTTTAAAACTTTACTCGGATTCTGCCTCTAGTAGAGGGACTTCCAAGAAGTGTCTTTCCAGTGAGATTCCTTTCCATCTATTCTGTATATACCTACTATATACCTAATTTTTGCATTTTGTCTCCCCCATAAGATTGTGTACTCCTTTAGTGCAGGAACTGTTTTTACTTGTCTTTGTACCCTAGTGCTTAACATAGTTCTTGGCACATAGGAAGTGTTTAAAAATGCTTTTTGACTAGGATGATGGAACCAAGATGGTGGAGTGAGGCAGAAACTCACCCAAGTTATCTTAAATTCTCCTCCCAACAACTTAAAAAAAACAATAAAATGCTTTAAAACAAATTCTGATCCAGTTGACTGGCAATCCTCTCATTTTACAGATGAGAAAACTAAGGCTCACAAAGTGCCCTTCCTTATTTCTACTAAAGGAGGAACCTGATATTTAGCACAGATGATGCAAATGATGTAAATTACATAGAGTTTATCAACTTAAATACACTGTATCCTATATGTTTGTTTTATTAGTTTGTAGATGCTTTATTGCCTGAGAATTCCAAGGACTAAACTTGCCCTATTTATCTAATAAAAGTAGGGCAAAAGAAAGAAAGAAGATGGTGCTTAGAAGAACCAAACTGAACGTGTGTATCTCAACCTCATTCAGCATGAGTTGCATAAACATGGCTGAAGTTTGCTTAACATAAACTGGAAAAGGTTGTTTAATAGCTGTTTATTGGATAAATATAATAAAAGCTCACATTTCTATAGTTCTTTAAGATTTTCAATGTAGCACAGAGAGGTGATTGGGCAATATCATTATTCCATTTTCTATCTTAGGAAACTGAGGCAGAGAGTTGAAGTAAATTGCCTAATGTCTCATAGCTAGCACATGGAGGAGCCAAGAATTAAACCCAGGATTTCTGATTCCCAAATAAATTCTCTTTTATCATTGCATGACACTAATTTTTTTTTAAATACAACCCTTACCTTCTATCTTGGAATCAATGCTGTGTATTGGTTCCAAGGCAGAAGAGTGGTAAGGGTAGGCAATGGAGATCAAGTGACTTGCCCAGGGTCACACAGCTGTGAAGTGTTTGAGGTCAAGATTTGAACCTAGGACCTCCCATCTCTAGGCCTGGCTCTCAATCCATTGAGCTACTTAGCTGCCCCCGACACTAACTCTTAAGAGCTCTACTCAGACCATTCTGGCCCCTAAAGGGATTTTCCAGGTCTGAACTGTGCAGTTTAACCATGTCCACAGGCTTCATTAGTTACAAAACTTTGAACTGTCCTCTTCATATCTAGTGTGTCTCTATTAACTTAGGAAGAAAGAAATGGGAAAGTAGAAGTAAAAAAAGGCCACTCCAGAATGCAAATTTCTAATATTTTGCAATTGGGGAAGTTTTGAAGCCTGAATAATCCCACTTGGCCACATACCTGCCTCCATCTCCCAGCCCAAGTGCTCACCCTGGGGACAGAACCATGTGATGGACCTGTGGGACATAGTATAAGCTTCATTTAAAATTGACATTACATAAATGCAATAGAGTGCTGCCAGGTAGTATCTTATTAGCAGTTTTCATTTGCGGAGCCCTTAGGCTATAATCCTGAGGAAATTCTGTCACTATTTAAAAATTAAACAACTCTTTCTGAAATGAAGGCCAGGGATATATGGATGGAGCAGTGTCTGAGTTGATTTGATCTATTGTGCTTTATATAGACAGAGTGAGTGGTGGAACTGGTGTTTCTGGGTTCCTGACTCTCTTGGGAGCATAGAAATGTTCATATTTGATTTGGACAACTTCGTATGGACACAGCCCCAGGCTATGCTCAGAAGAAGATTAGGACCATGCCTAGAATCTTACTGAAAAAGAGCTATTAGCCTGTAATTTTCATAAATCTTGCTGACTAAATGGGACTAAAGCCACTCTGGTATATTTGAGAATGCTATGTCAATTAGTAATTTAATAATGATAAGAATTAACATTTATATAGTACTTACTATGTGCCAGACACTGTGCTAAGCATTTTACAGTTATTATCTCATTTGATCCTCAAAACAATCCTGAGAGGGGGCAGCTGGGTAGCTCAGTGGATTAAGAGCCAGCCTAGAGATGGGAGGTCCTAGGTTCAAGTCTGGTCTCAGACACTTCCCAGCTGTGTGACCCTGGGCAAGTCACTTGACCCCCATTGCCTACCCTTACCACACTTCTGCTTTGGAGCCAAATCACAGTATTGACTCCAAGACAGAAGGTAGGGGTTTAAAAAAAAAACAATCCTGAGAGTTAAGTACTTTTATTATACCCATTTTAGAGATGAGGAAACTGAAGCAAACAATGAAATGACTTGCCCAGTGTCACATAGTTAGTAAATGTCTGAAGTCAGGTTTGAACTCTGATCTTTCTCACACCAGGCCTAGTGCTCTGTCTAAGTATGACACCTAGCTGCATGGTCATCAGTGACTTGCCTTTTTGTCAGTTCTCTGTATTCGTTTCTGAAAGAAACATTTCTAAAAGGAAATTGCCAAGGTAGAGCAACTAGACTTGGCTGAAGCAACTGGGGAATATCTAGGCTGTAGCACAAAAGAGTTGGGAGTTAGATGTAACTATCTTTAAGTATTACAAAAACCATTCTATAAAAGAAATATTCAGCTTTCTCTGTATTCCAAAAGATAGAGTTGGGAATAATGGAGGAAAGCGCAGAGAGAGAGAAGCAGGTTGCCAACTCAACAAAAGAAAAAAACATTCTAACAAGAAGAATAGGCCCAAAGCATAATGGATTGTCTCATCAAGTAATGAGTTCCCCATCAACTAAAAGTCTTCAAGTGGAGACAGCATGACCACCTATTTGGAATGCTGTAGAGGGAATTCTTGTTCACATGAAGATCTGACTAGATGCTCCCAAAAGTCTCTTCTAATTTTGTGATTTGTTAAACATAAGGTTTCATTAAAGGATAAGTGTGTTTTTTTTTCATCCTTTGTTTTGAAGAAGGCCAATGACATCACAGAGGATGTCTTGACTTGCTTGGTGCTGGATTTTAGTGAGGCAGAGTTGCACAGTCATCAGCCTCACTCTCTATTCCAGAGTCATCAAAGTCCAGTGCCAAGACAGGCATCATCAACATGACAGGTGATGGCCAGGGATGAAATGGATGACTATGGTATCTCTGACGTCAGACTTAGTTCTAAGCTCTTCACAGCATCACCCACTTCATTTATCTTCCTGGCCATAGGAATAAATGATTCTCATTCGCCCATTCCACCGAAGGAAATCTTTACATGCTTGGGGTAGACGTTTCTGTAACTCGCCAATGAGTTTGAGGTCTGTTGGTTACCCTCAACCTCTGCCAATCTGCAGAGATAATTTTACCAGAGCATTGCCACTGTGCATGCTACAGCTTCTTGGAACCATAGGTGAGAGTTGGGACAAATATGGACTCCAATGGTAGATGGGCAGCTCTGAAAAGGGCTCATCAAGCCTTCACACCAGAGCTGCCAGTCCTCCGGGAATGCCCCATACACCTCAATAATAAGCAAGTAGAATAAAAAAGCAACTTTGCCTACAGTAGCCTTATTATTTCTAATTTCTGTTGCCTTGGTTTACCCAAAAGTCACTGTTTCATAGAACCAGACCTGCAACCCTGGGTTTAGTTCTTTTTATCTGATAGCTAGTACTAGACACTAGTAAGTTATCTAACTACTTTTGATTCGTCTCTCTTTATATAATTGACATTTTTATCTCAAGAATGGTTAAACTACTTTCTTGAAATGCAGCTCTGCTCTGAAATGATTCCTCAGGCAAAAGAACTTATCTCAGGTCCCAGTCTTTGGATTCTTCCTTAACTTGAAATGTCTTTTTATTGATATTAACTTCCCTCTTCGACTCTGAGACGCGTTAACCTTTTAGATCCCATACTTATTTCTGGGATGTCATTCAGACAAAAATGTCTATATGTGGCCCTGTAATACCTCAGCCCTCTTTGGATGGATACATGGTCAGTCTTGCTGATTGCTTCTCAGTAAGCCACAAAGATGGCTATAAGGAAAAAGAATATTAAGTTTGAAGCCAGATAATCTGAATCTCTGCTACTTTTGTGCAATATTGAAAAAATCTAGGTTTGGATTTCATCATTTGTAAAATGAGGAAAGCATCTTTGGATGTTCTTTAAATTTATAGCTATTTTAAACATTCTAAGATCTTCTAGTATTGTTATTTTATATTCTAAAACCTCTTAGAACTCTAATATATAGATATTAGATTAATCCTTAAAATGAAAGTCCCGAGTGGAACTCACCAATCAGAGAAAAGGATCGTGGGTTAGAGGTGTAATGAACTGCAAAATTAAGGAACTGGGTTAAATGATCTCCAAGTCTCTTCCTACTCTCAGACTCTAGGATCTGTGTTCTAAGATCCCTTAGAGCTTTGATGTTCTTTTTTATATGTGCTAAGGCCAGTGTTCTTGTGAATGCGATCAAAGTAGATTAAAATGTAATTGGGAAATACTTGAACAAATAAATTAAAATTAAATTAAAAATAGATAACATTCCATTTTAGGGGCAGCTAGGTGGCACAGTGGATAAAGTGGTAGGTAAAGTGAAGACTCATTTTTCTGAGATCAAATCTGGCCTTAGATGCTTACTGGCTATGTGGCCCTGAGTATGTCACTTAATTCCTACTTGCCTCAGTTTCTCATTCTTAAAATGATTTGCAGATGGAAATGGCAAACCACTCTAGTACCTTTGTCGAGAAAACCCTAGATAGAGTTGCAAAGAGTTGGACATGACTAAAAAAATAACTGAAACAACAATTGAACATTACATTTGCAAGTTAGATCAATATGCTGCCCGCAGGGATCCTTACATATGGATTAGTGGTCCCATTTCTATTTAAGTTTGGCATCACTGCTCTAAGGTCACTTCTGTCTCCACATTCTACATTCTAAAATCTTTAACTTTGACATTGTAGGCCATATGCTCAAAGATCTCTACTATATCTGAAACTCTGTGTTCTTAGTCTTCTACACTCTAACATTCTATGAAATTCTGCATTTCAATATTGAATTCATTGCCCTGTAACCAGTATATAATCATTGTGATAAAACTCAGTTGAAAGGAAAAAATGAACTGAAGAAATAGTTCACAGTATTATGGTTTTTTTTTCCCCTTTTGCTCAAGTGTGTCAACAAAAAACCCAGCCCTAGGAAGCCTTAGGAACCTTAAGCCTTTTTTGCACACAGAAGTCACTGAAAAGCCTCAGCTTTCTTCTTCATGAAGTGTCAAATATGTCATTACAGTAATAACACCATTACTTTGTAAAGGTCTGGATTCAGTTCTTCCCACCTTGGAACTGGACCAAAGCCAGAGTTTAAGGGCAATTGTAGCTTTCAAGATAGAGCTTCGCTTCCTCTTTCCTTCTACCACAGGGAGGGCATGTATTGAACAAGAAGTCAGAGATGATGAGAGATGAGTCCCAGAAATTTGAAATGAGGCCTAGTTTCCTGCTCCCTCTTCCATTAGCACTTATTGCTCTGCCCTTCAAAAGAATTAACACTGCCTTTCCTCTTTCCCCGAGGGAGAGTTGGCTCTTGACTGTTACGGAGTTTCTCAGAGAGGGACGCCAAGTATGATTTTGGAAAGAGGTGATGGGAAGTTACTAGTTGGCCTTGTTTGGTGTTTTATGTTTGAAGAGGATTTTTCTCTCATTCATTAGTTAATCCCTTTTGACACCCCTTGGAGGTTCATGGATTATGGCTGTTATTTATTCCCATTTTATAGGTAGAAAGGCCTAGGCCTAGAGAGCTCAAGTGGACTTAGCTAAAGTCAGGTACTGGGCATATAACAGAGTCAAGACAGTGCACTTATATAACTAATTCAAGTTAGAAAAAGATGAAACAATTTTAGTGGTAGTTTAGAAAAAAATGAGCCCAAGTAGTCTTGAGAGCCTGTCGCTCCCAGTCCCCAGGTCCTCCTCCCTTCATTAATATCCTTATTTCCTACTATTTCTCACCACTTTATTCCTCAGTGGGCCCTCAGTTAGGTATCTTGCTACACAACTGAATTATTGTTCAGTTGACATAAAACACAACAATAGCATAATTAGAAGGGTTGCATTAGGATGTTGGAGAAAGAGGGTAATTATCTGCTGAACGATGGATCATGATAAAAGTAACAGCATGATTGTAATTTTCTTTTTGCCCTGAGATCCCGCTGCTCATAACTTGTTGCTACCAAAATAGAAAGGGAGCTTTTCCCTAATGGCTGTATATTTCTGCAGACAGAAATTACATTTTCTGCAACTAAGGATCATGTTTGAAGGAACTCTTTGTCTAGGAAGGCATCATGGTTCCCTGGAAAGAAAACTTGGCTTTGGAAAGGGGATCTCAATTCAAGTTCTGGCTCTGCCAGGGTGTTTCAGTTCCTTCTTCTGTAAAATTAAGGAGGTGGGTTAAATGATCTCCAAGGCCCTTCTACCTATTCTCCACTCCATGACCCTGTTCTAGACAGAACTCCTTTCCAGTCTGATAATGGTGTTAATGGACCTGATTATATAAAGTGCTTAGTACTTGCCCTGTAAAAGAGTGCCCATGGTGTCACCTCAATCTCACATGCATGGAATAATCAGCATTTCATCCATGAGACACTGTGTCTACTTCAGAACTCAGTGAATTCAAGCTTGAGCATGTGTTGGTTTGTGAGGTAAAACCAGCTTCCAATTTATGTTGCTTGGGGGAAGGTCAGAGACTTGATCTTAGGGAGGTGGTAAATTAGAGTATTAATATCACTGGCTTTGTAATAAAAGATGATTGAGTTCAGTCATTTTTCAGTTGTGTCCTACTCTTCATGACCCCATTTTAGGTTTTCTTGTAAAAGTTTATCATTTCCTTTTCTAGGTCATTTTACAAATGAGGAAACTAAGGCAGAGTTAAGGGACTTGCCCAGGGTCACACAGCTAGTATGTGTCTAAGGTCAGATTTGAACTCAGGAAGATGGGTCTTCTTGACTCCAGGTCCAGCACTCTTACCACTGTGCCACCTAGCTGCACTCTGAAGTCAGAGAACTTTAGTTCAAATCCTCCCTCTAATATTTTCTACCTGTTTGACTTTGGACAAGCCCTTTACCTTCTCTGGGCATCTATAAATTAGAAGTTTGAGCTAGATGGTTTTCCAGACCTAATTCTCTAATCCAGTAATTCTGTGGACCTTGTTTTAAAGTATACAATTTCTCCACTGTGAACAACTGTTTGTCATCCTGGGGTGTGTGGTAGCATCTGCAATAGATTGTTCAGACAGGGGGCTGGATCCTGGGAATGATTTCAAAGTTGGTCCTTGACAATATGAAGGGTGAAAAGGCATTGAAATGACGGTCATAGGTTCCTAAACCTCTAGGATTGATCTTAAAGGTTATCTGGTTTAATCCCAAGAATCCATAGTATGAACTCCAGCTGAGTGCCCTAGGAGGAGTATCCTCCACTTCCCTCGATTGCAGTCCCTGTCACAGAATTGGGACGTGCTGAATACCCAGGTGCAGATTTCAGAGACCCAGGGCCCAGCCTTTGCCCTCAGAGGGTTCATAGTCTAGCAGAAGAATAATATAGAAACAAATAACCATTAAAAGGTAAACTGTGCCTAGTCTCCAACAAACAGAAATCAGTGCTATAGGAATTCAGCTGCGAGACGTACCTGGGAAAGCTGAAGTTGTGAGGGAAGGCTTCCTAGTAGAGACAGGACTAGAGTTGAAGTCAACAGGCATTCATTTTTCATACTATGTGCCAGGACCATGATAAGTGCTGATAATATAAATACTGACAAAAACAAAGATAATCCCTCTCCTCTCCTCTCCTCAAAGGGCTTACATTCTCATTGGAAAAAGGGTAGGAGAAAGTACTCACTAAAGATCCTGATGGAGGAAGAAGTCCAAAAACTCAAGAGCAGAGCCCAGAGAAGAATGAAGGAGCAACACAGCTGGCCTGGGCACTTTCTTTAAAATGGAACTTCTGAGTGGAATTGGCTAATCAGAGAAAAGGGCTCATAGATATTTACAATAAACAACAACAAAAATAATCTATGACTGTAATTTACATAATATTGTCTTATTGCTTCTGAATAAAAAGAGGGGAAATCCCCACCCAAGGCCTAATCTCTTCAGCTTAAATTCTTACCCCTGGAATCCATGAAATCAGGAGTACTTTGGAGGCTGCAAAGGGAATCAAAACAAGGTTCAGTGATCAATTTGAGGGGAGAAAAATCAGCTCTTGACCTATACCTTAACCAGGAGCTAACCTATGGCTTCTAGGTACTTGTGGATGAGGTCTTCTTGAGTGGTGGGTAAGCACTGTTGGTACCTGGAGCACTCCACTGTATATACTTCCCTTTGCCCACTCTGTGCATGACCAAATTTCTATAGCATAACCAAACATCTCATTTAGCAGAACTTCCACATACAAAGTGGAGTCTTCTGCGCCATCTTGACTGGTAATCACTCCATGGTGATGATTAATCCCAGCAATTGCAGTGCCCTGGAACTCATTAGGAGTTTTCAAGGGGCATAGTCATCTTCCAAAATGAGAAGTCTATTAGGGCATGGTGGAGACATAAGTTTGGAATATTATTCAAAGTAGAGCCCATAAAGGAGTGAGTCTTAAAGAATGAGTTGTCTAAAGAAAGCTGGGAAAGAGTGTGGAAGCTAGAAGAGAAAGTGTGAAAACAAAAAACAGCATGGTCTATTCTAAAAGCATTTAAGCTTTTTGAAGGTAGGAACTATACCTTTGTTTCTTTTCTTTTCCTTTTTTTTTAAACTTTATATGCTTGACACTTAGCACATAAATTCTTATTAAATTGAGTTGATATCCATCCTACATTGCGCTCTAAGTTTTAATATTTATTGTCCTCAGCAAAACTACTTAAGCAGGTTTGGTAAAGTTCATAGTCCCAGATCCTCATTAGCTCTTTAGGGACATGGGGGTAGGGTGGGGAGGCATTCTGTATTATCCTTTGTAAATGTTTTCCCAGTGCCTTGTAATAAAGCGTCTTAGGGAAATTCTTTGTGGCACAGTTCATGTTCAAATCAGGTAATGAGCATAATTACACATTTCCAAATACTTGGTTATACAATATGACAAATAAATGTAATTTTTCAAAGTCCTAATGGATTATCTCCTATCTTGATCCTTGCAAAAGACCTTCTAGAACCCACAACAATATATAAAAGGAAAATAAATTAAGCTTCTCATTCAAGATGGTAAGATTGGTTACCTGAACTTTCCCTAAAGGGCTTAGGGACATTGGATTGACAACCTGGAAGTCATCCCTTCATGCTTCAGGTAAGAAACCACATTGATTTGACTTAGTCTTTGTGTCATCACACTGGTTGACTGTAGGAAGAATTCATAAAGGGCCCTCCCCCTTTCCCACAGAAGGGCATCTCCACTCTGAATTAACTCCAGTACCAAGTATTACAAGGAAATCAGTATGAGGAGAATTAAATTATCTGCTTGTTCCCTTTCCCATTAACAGGGCTGCTCTATTCTGTACCCTCCCCCAAGCAGGTTTAATCATTGACCAATATTAAAAAACAAAAGAAAATCAAACTTCCTGTCTTAAAGGTAAAAGAGTCCTTACAAAAATTCTCAAACTTCACAGGGATTATGGCACCAGAATGGACAAAAGCTAGACTACGAAACTAAGACTGGGTGGGCAGGAGGGCTCAAAAACTTTTCCCTCTCTTTTTCACCAAGAGGCCTTCCTCTCTGCTTTGGACCCCTCCACACAGGGAAAGTTTAATGGTCTAAAATCCATTGGCCTAGCAGTACCTTAAATTATACTATAAAGCAGTGGCCATCAAAACAATATGGTACTGATTAAGATACAGAAGGGTGGATCAATGGAATAGACTAGGGATAAATGACCTCAGCAAGCTAGTGTTCCAAAAACCCAAAGATCCCAACCTTTGGGACAAGAACTCACTATCTGACAAAAACTGCTAGGAAAATTGAAAAACACTATGGGAAAAATTAGATTTCGATTAACATCTTATACCCTATGCCAAGATAAATTCAAAATGAAAAATATAAAGAAGGAAATCATAAATAAATTAGATGAACATAGAACCATATACTTGTCAGATCTGTGGAAAAAGAAGGAATTTAAGACCAAGCAAGAGATAGAGAACATTACAAAATGTAAAATGAATGACATTGTTTATATCAAATTAAAAAGGGTTTTGTACAGACAAAACCAATGCAACCAAAATTAGATGGAAAGCAACAAAGTGGGAATTTTTTTTTTATAAAATTCATCTGGGTTCCTAAAAGAACAGAATACAATCCCGGGGGATCACTGCTACTTGCAGGGGCAATACAAGCAAAATTCTAAACCTCCATTTGAAAATATAAGAAAGAGGTTCTCAAAAGGGAGTCAGTAGTTAGAGTTGATTTTTTTAGAGTTCCTGAGGCTGTAGACATACCTTAACCTATGATTATTCCAATAAAGTGAGTAATTCAGTTAGCTCTTAGATGTCCTTTAAAAAAAACTTCAATTTATTTGTTTGTTACATTAAAATACTCATAACTCTCCTCTCTTTCTCCATTAGAAAAGGCACAATTTGACAAAAAGTTAGATTTATATATAAAAAAATGTCTTGCTTGTTTCTATTTACCAGTTCTTTCTCTGGAAGTAGACATACACAAGTCATTCTTTAAACATGATTTCTGTTTTGCTGTGTATAGTGTTCTCTTGGTTTTGCTCATTTCACTCTTCATAATTTCATGTAGGTTTTTTTTAACTTAACTGCTTATTATTTCTTATGTTTTTGTAGTATTCTATCACAATTGTCCAGTTCTTTGCTACCACAAAGAGAGCTGCTATAAATATCTTAGAACATACAGGTTCTTTTCCTTTTTCCTTTATCATTTTAAGAGATCTCAAGATCTTTCTTTTTTATATGGTGAAGCTTTAATGCTGGGCTTCTTATAAGCCTTGTGTCTTTGGTCCATCATTAGCTCCAAATTATTTTACTGCCCTTATCTTATCCAGGGATGCTGCCAGTATGTCAGTAGAAATAATGGAAGTTCTTTGGACTCCTGATGTTTACTAAGACCTCTTCTGATTAAGAAACCAAGAGAGTGATAGGCAGGTCCAGGTCCAGCATCACCAGGGGTGAGCAATTTTTCTTCCAGGCTATAGCATTCCTTTAGTCCTCTAGGACCAGTACCAGGATGATCATTCCATCCCTGCAATTTCTTCCTCAAACTGATGAGTTCTTTCTAGGACTTCTATATTAAGAAATTGCCTATGGGAGCAGCTAGGTGGTTCAGTGGATACAGAGCCAGCCTAGAAACAGGAGGTCCTAGATTCAAATCTGGCCTTAGACAATTGCTAGTTGTGTGATAGCTGGGCAAGTCTCTTAACCTCCATTGTCTTAGAACTCACTGCTCTTTAGCCTTAGAATCAAATCATAGTGTTGATTCTAAAATGGGAAATAAGTGTTTTTAAAAAGGAAGGGAAGAAAAAAAGAAAGAGAAAGAGATAAAGAAAAAGGGAGAGGGGGGCAGCTGGGTAGCTCAGTGGAGTGAGAGTCAGGCCTAGAGACAGGAGGTCCTAGGTTCAAACCCGGCCTCAGCCACTTCCCAGCTGTGTGACCCTGGGCAAGTCACTTGACCCTCATTGCCCACCCTTACCAATCTTCTACCTATGAGACAATACACCAAAGTACAAGGGTT
>NC_058131.1:361346726-361369761 GCF_016433145.1 Gracilinanus agilis | reverse complement strand
AGGAAGGAAGGAAGGAAGGAAGGAAGGAAGGAAGGAAGGAAGGAAGGAAGGAAGGAAGGAAGGAAGGAAGGAAGGAACAGAGGGAGGGAAGAAGGAAGGAAAGAAGGAAGGAAGGGAGGGAGAGAGGGAGGGAGGAAGGGAAGGAGGGAAGAAGGAAGGAAGGAAGGAAGAGAGAGAGGGAGAAAGGAACCTAGAACACTTCCTCATTTCTCTCCATGCTCTAGTTCTGACTCTCTGGTCTTCTTTCTCCACAATTATTGAAACCAGGTATCTTTCTGAGTTTTGAACTTCTCTTTACCTGTTGTCTTCCCACAGTAGAATATAAGTTCATCTATGGCAGGAACTGCCTTTTTGTTTCTATGTGTATTCCCACTGCTTTACACAATGCTTGGCACATACTAAGCAAATAATAAATACCTAATAACTAGATTATAAGACAATTATTGGATGAGATTTATATAGATCTTCCACCCCTCAAATTATGTTTAGGTATATAATGTGGGCTCAAAAGGAAAGTTTCTTCCCTGCTTTCTCCTAAGAGAGAGAATATCCCTTAGCTTATATTTGCCTAATTAGACTCTTTCCACTAAACTCTGGTTACACAAAAGCCCATCACAAACAGTGCATAGCAAGTAAACTAATTCAATCAAAATAGCAAACAAAAATGGGTGAAGTTGTAAAGGTCTAAAAATTTTATATTACACCCAATAATATACAAAACTAAATAACATCTTAAGCTGGTAGTGAGATAAAATCTCAGGTCAAACCAGGAGGAAGAAAGAAAAAATCTCATTCAGGAAGGTCTGTTCCCAGCAGTCTATAGAATTCCAAGTCCTAGAGGTCAAGGGACGTGATAAAAGCCAGCTCTCCTATGTTAGAGCCCCTAGGGTCTCCTAACTGCCCTCCAGGAATTTGAGCTTGCCACTGCCTCCCTTGAAGTCCTATTCAAAAGCTTTTTTTGCAAACATAATGTCCCTTACTCAGACACAAAGCATAGCTCTTAGCAATCTCCCAGCCAATCAGGAGTCACATCTTCTGTGTACACAGTATGTAGGACAAAGCTAACCTTCTCCCACCTTACATGAGTGTATTACATAAACAAAATATTTCAAAGAATTCCAATCATAGCCAAGCATGACAGAATATGTCTCCAAAATAAGGGCATTATCTTATAGTCATGTTAAGCACAAGCCGGTCTGTAAATGAAGCACTCATGAGGCAGTATAAGCATCATTGACCATGAGGTGGGCATCTTAACTGACCCTGTTGTAAGATATAAGAACAAGAAAGAAATAATTCCAGGAGCTGCCAGAGCAAGTGCCCATGTTTGGTAGGGCAGGGCATGCTAAGTTAGAAAACAGTCCTTCTGTTCATACAAAGACTCATTAACCTTTAGGGCCTGTGTTAGTTGGGTCCTCTAGAATAGTGTAAAGAACAAGTAATAAAGCTATGGCACCATACCCAATCTACTACTGGTTATCAAAATTATGACATTTATCTTGCTTCTGCTTCTGTTGCCATTCCCAGAGAAGACAAGGAGGCCAAATAGTCCAATCATTTCAAGTTACAACAATCAGTAAGGAAACAAATTTCAGTGATCACAGAATTGGCTCAACCATTGTGGAAAGCAATTTGGAACCATGTTGAGAAAATTACTAAAAGGCCCATACACTTTGACCTGGGTTCCCATTACTTGGCATATAATATGCCCCAAGGAATTCAAAGAGAGATGTATGCCATATGTACCAACATATGTTTTACAACATGTATTAACAAAAGAACAACTTTTGCATTAGTAAAGAATGCAAAAGAAAATAAATGTTGCTGATTGAGTCATGATTGAATAAATGTTGGGAGATGAATGTAAAAGCTGAGTCATAAGAAGTAATGAATATGGAAACTACTAAGAAACATGGAAAGACATACATGAACTGTTTCAAAGTGAAGTGAACAGAACCAAGAAAACACATATGTTATGTCAATACAATATAAATGGAAAGGAAAAATATTGAAATCAAGCACTAATTTTGATGACTAAGTATAGCCTCAAAAAAGAGCTAGAAGACTGTTCCTGCTTTCCATCTTTGTAGAAGTTAGAGATCATGGGTATGCGGTATTGCATGTACTTGGTTACTTGATTATTGTGTTGGTTAGTATTGCAGAATTTCAATTTTTCCCCATTTTTTCTTTCTCTTTAAAAAATAAAATAATGGATGAAGGCGCAGGTAGGTGGCTCAGTGGATTGAGAGCCAGGCCTGGAGATATGAGGACCTGGGTTAAAATCTGTCCTCAAACACTTCCTAACTATGCAACCATGGACAAGTCCCGCATTGTTCAGGCCTTACTGCTCTTCTGCCTTGGAACCAGTACACAGTATTGATTCTAAGAGGAAAGGTCAGGTTTTTTTTTAATAAAATAAAATGAAATAAAGTAAAACAAAATAAAGGATAAGTCTTTGGGAATAGAAGGAGGAATATATTAGAAAAAATAGTGAAGCAAAACAATGAAGAAATAAAGAACAAAAAATAGATTACTTCATCTGGGCCAGCAAGTAGGAAAAAAGTGGCAGTGACTAACTAAATAGAAAGAAGATAAAAAGAAGCACCAGCCAGACTGGACTGCTCACTGTTTCTTCCCTAGGTCTCCTGTTTCCATGCTTCTTTAAGGCTATCACTCAGGTCTGAGATATTTTTCCTTCCTCTCTCTGACCTCTTGGAAATCACAGCTCCTTTAAAGGTCAGGCTCACGTGCAGCCTTCTTCAAGAAGCATTTCTCCGTAAAGGAAGACAAGTGGACTCCAAGTGCCAAGAATTGTGAGGTGCCCCTTGGTTCCATGTGGCCTTTACAGGTTAGCTTCACACTCTTTGTGTTCTGAGTTTGAGCCCCCTCTTTGGGAACTCCACACGTGCAGCAAAGAGAGTACACCAGACTGTAGGAATAGTTTTGCATTAAAGACATTAAATTCAAGGGGAAAGTGTACTTCAAGACTGGAGGATATCTTGTAATTTCTGCCTTGCTATATCTTCATTATCCCTTTGTAAAAACTAATTGATGTTAACAGATGGATTCATACTGGGGAGGGGGAATACACTGGATGACACAATAGCCTTTGAAGTTACAACCCCTCCTGACTACCCTTGGACCCTGAAGGGAGAATCATTTGCTCCTCCCTGGCAATCTTCCAGGTCAACATGAGCAGAGAGAGTGACACCCGGAGGTGCTGAACAGGTGTTGGAAGTTAAATGAGTCTGCTTCTCAGACTGAGCTTAGGTTGCCATTTTGGCACAAGATACTATTGATGGGTAAAGTCTATTTTCCTGCATTAGTTGGGAGAATATAAGCTCCTCAGTATACATACGGAGAATTCAGAAGAATGTTTCATCTATGTGGGTTCCCCAAATTCTGCTACTGTGCTTTTATGAGATCTTGGCTTGATGCCTTCCTATTTTGTAATTATTTTGTTTACCAGTCATCATGACTGGCATATGCTGATTTTTCAGATACCCATTGTGTGGTCACCTTGACCCTGTTGGACCCTCTTTGGTGCTGCTCCCCACTAGGAAGCAAAGGCATTTCATGTCACCATGCCCTATGGTAAACCGCCTCGTGTCAACTCTTTCCCATCCCAAGGAAGGCAAAGTCCTAGGATAGAAGGACCACACAGTGTAGCAACACTGATGTACCTACCAGGATGGTCTTCTTGTCCTTGTCTGCAGCATAGTGTAGTAGAGGTAGACCCTGGCAGGAATCCAAGCTCTACTACTTACGCAATGCCTGGCACATAGTAGGTATTTGTTAAATATTTATCGAATGGAACAGATGTAACATCAACAAATAGGTTGCTACTAACTGGCATTTATATAGCTTGTTAAGATTTGCAAAGTTAACCTATTCAATTCTCACAACAGCCCTGGGAGAAAGGTACTATTATCAGTCACTTTGTAGAGTTTTGGAAACTGTGGCAGACAGTGGTTAAGTGATGTATGTTGAGTTGGATAGCTCAAAAGTGTCTCAGCAACATTTGAACTCAGGCCTTACTGAATCAAAATGTTATTTCCCTCTCTGTCATACCACCCACTCTCTCTGGGCCTCAGTTTCCAAAATGAGGGGTTTGGATGACAAGTCCTTTGCAGTTCCCTTCAGATTTAAGTCTCTGCTTCAATGAAGTACTGGATAATCTCTGAGGTCCCTTCCAACTCTAAACCCTGCCTTCCCAATAGCCTATGAAATATTACAGCTGGAGCCACTTCATGTTTGTTGTAGGGTCAACTTTACCTTAGCCTCCAAGGCCTGATTTTATCCATAAGAAGACATAGTATAAGATCCCTTAGACAAGTGACTCACTTATGGAAGAATCATAGATTTTAAACTGAAAAGGGACTTTATAGGTCATCTAGACCAGCCCTCTAATTTTACATATGAGGAAACTGAGGCCCAAAGAGGTAAGTTGCCAGGCCAAGATCTCAAAGACAATAAGTGGCATAGGCAGGATTTGATCTCAGGTTCTATGACTCTAAACTAACCATTTCCCCTCATTATACCTCACTCCCTCCAACCCTGATGGTATTAATATATCAGGCTTGTTATTATTTTTTGCCTTGATTTATATCTTGGTTCTGTTAATGGGGTGATTCACTTTCTTCCTATGATCAGAATGCTATTGTTATGTTTTCTGAGGTACAAACGTCCAATGAGGTGGCCTTTAGCCTACCAAGAGCAGGTTCAGCTGGTACAATTCAGACAGGGACTGTTCAACTAGAACTAAAGTACCAGCTTTAACATCTTTTCTTCTCTCAGACTGGCACAAGTATGTGGGCTCAAGAACAGGGATCAAATTCCTTGGAATCCCCCAACATACCTCAATGATAGCCCATGGGAAGAAGATCTAAGAACGTGTCCCCTGAGCTTCTGAGCTTCCATATCACATTCTTTCATCAAAGCCAGTCTACTACCAAACTATCCAGGACTCTTCAATACCCCAGAGGAAATGCTGTCACCATCAACTATTCCCTTTATCCCCAAAGTGATTTTTCTCAAGTACAGGTCTGGCCATGTTACTCCTCTACTTAGTAAACTCCTATGACTTCTTCATATCTTGGATCAAATATAACCTTCTTTGCTGACGTTTAAAGCCTTACACAACCTGGACCAACCTACCCTTCCAGCTTTATTATGTATGACTCCTCTTTATGGACATGATTCTCTAATCAAACTGGGCCTCTTGTTGTTCCTCACACATGACACTCAATTAATTAGCCTTTGCACTGACCATCCTCAGGCCCTGGAATGCATTTCCTCCTTACCTTTCCTTCTGGAATCTCTTACTTCCTCCAAGATTCAACTCAATCTCCATCTTCTTCACAAAGTTTTTTTTTTCCTGGTTTGCCTGGAAGCTGGTGCCCTCTAACCCCAAATAATCTAGTGTTTATTTTTATAATTGTTCAATATATCTTGTAAATGTATTTGCTATTTCTTCTGGGTTAGAATGTAAGTTCCTCAAGGGCAGAGGCGTTTTTGTCTTGGTGTCCTAGTGCTTAGCACAGTGCCTGGCACAGGGTAGATCCTTAATAAATACTTATTAATGGGTTGATTAATGAACTGACTCATAGGGCACAGAAGGCCTTGCTTCAAATACTTCCTCTATCATTTACTACCTACGTGATCTTGGACAAGTCACAACATCTTTGGGCCTCGTGTTCTTAATCTACAAAATGAACAAGTTTCACTAGATGTCCTCTAAATTCTCTTCTACTTCAGTGATGTTATGATAGTATTTTTGCTGGACGATTTCATCTGGCTGAATTATTTTATTTTACAAAGGATCAATCTGAGACCCAGAGAAGGAAAGTGACTCATCCAAAGTCATACTTACAAGTTAGGAGAAAAACCTATGTCTCTGGGCTTGGATTTCATACTACCAAACAATTTGAATTTCTATTAGAGTATCTTTTTGTAACTTCCCTTTTAAAATGGCCCCTTGATTATTTAGATGTCTCCTGATTTTCTCTCAGGGACAGCAATGGCTTCCTATTGTCTATATTTTGATGAGATGGTAAGGCAGGGATATCCAGAAACAGAATGTTGTTTTTGCCTAACTAACCCACTCTCTACTCCAAAAACTCTTTGGTCGTTTTTTGTTTTTTGAACTGATAAATTTGCCCTATCTGGTAGCCCAAGATGTGCCATTTTAATGTTGAAGTTTCCTGTGCAATTATGGGCTACTTTTAAAAACAGCTTCAGTCATCCTGAAAAATCATTTCCAAATGCCTTCAGACAGGCAACAGTTCTTTCTAGCCCTCAGAATTTGCATTGGCCACATTCACAGTTTTGGGTGTAGCCTACCTCATTCATCTTGGCACTCTCCAGACTACTCTTCCTCAAGCAGTTTCAACATATAAGAAGCAATGAGGAGCAGCAAGGTGGCTTAGAGGATAGAGTGCCAAGCCTAAACACAAGAGATCCTGAGTTCAAATTTGACCTCAGATACTTCTCACACTATGTGACCAGGGAAAGTCACTTAACACCCATTGCCTAGCTTTTACCGCTCTTATGCCTTGGAACCAATACAAGATGGAAGGTAAGGTTTAAAAAAATAAATAAAAGAAGCTGTGGGAGTCATTTTGGGAAGAACATTGGATTCCCCCATTGCTGGATCCTCATCTCTACCCTGGGTCTTCCAGCAGTGTGTCTCACAACATCCCACCTTCCTACCCCAGCCAGTTTTGTGTCCCTTTCCTAAGAAGATCCAGTGGAAGAGAGTCCAAAGGAGGCCAATAAGTTTCTGTATGGCAAAGGGAACTTAGTTTAAAAAGACAAACAAGCACTGGATTTGGAGTCAGAAGATCCGGGTTTGAGCCTAGTTCTGATATTTATGACTTTGTGCCATCTCGGGTAAGGTATTTCTCTCTTTGGACTTCAGAGAGTTTATCCAACTATCCTGGTTGGTGAGTGCCACTATATCAGGCCGGACCAGGCTTCTCCCAGACATCACCCTCTCCAAGGGCCTTCCCATTGTTGCTTCGGCTGCTGCTGTATCCTATCAGCCGGTCTGCTGTCCCACAGCTGTGTGATCCTCATTGGGAAGAGACTCTGTTAGTCATCCCCAAACCACCATACCTTGTTTCCCTCCATTTTGGCCAGCAATCTCTGACACTGTATGGATCCTCTGCCCACTTCTTCCTTTATAAATGGTCATCAAACTAATATTGCTTCTAGAAAAGGCATCAAATGATTGTTCTATGCCTTCCCTCTCTTCAGAATACAAGCTCCTCAAGGTTAGGGAATCTCTTTCTTTTTTGTGTAACCTCTGTGCTTGGAAACAATAAATACTTTTTGATTAATAATTCATATGTAAAATGGTTTGTACTAGATAATCTCCAAGGATTATTCAGCCCTAAATTATATAGTTGAAGTTTATATCTAGAAGGCTACTGGTAAATGTTTAGCAACTAAATTTCTAAAAACAAAACAATTTTACCCCAAATACTTTTAAGCTGAATCTTTATTATTAACACTTTCTTAAGTCTAGAATGGTTCCCAAACTTTTTTTGGCCTACCGCCCCCTTTCCAGAAAAAATATTACTTAGCGCCTCTCGTCACATACTATCACCACCCCCTTACAGTTATTCAACGCCCCAAAATGCACCTGTGGCCATCACCGCCTTTCTGGATCACTGCAGCACCCACCAGGGGGCAGTAGCGCCCACTTTGGGAATCACTGGTCTAGACAATCAACAAAAAAATAAATCAAGCTCTTATTTGTGTCTTTTGTGGGTTTTTGAGGTATAAGTTTTAACACTAAACATTTAACAATTGCCTCTTCAGAGCTCCAACACACCCCTGATTGTGACTATGTCACTAGCTTCATTAATTGGGCCTAGTAGGAAGCAAAAGGCAGTGCTGTTACTAAATGTATGATGAATTGAAATGGATTCAGGATTCCTTTTCCCCAAAAAACATAAGATTATAGAACTGCATCTGTATAGGTTGTTAAGTGTTATTTAGAACAATACTCTCAATTCACAGAGGAGGAAACTGAGGCCCAGCAAGAAGGAACAATTTTCCCAAAGTCACAGGACTAGTAAGAGACAGAGCAGGGATCCAAACTCAGGTCTCCTAACTCCAAATCCACTGTTTTCTCCATTACAACATGGATTAGCACGGCTGGGCTCTGTGTTTCTTTCAGGCTTCTCTGAAAGACTGGAGAGCCAAACAACTTGGGTACACATTTGCTCTTTGTTTGGGCCCCATTCTGTGGTGACAGCATAAATCAATCCCTCCTAGACACAATTCAAGAAGAAGCACATTAAAGAGTATCATTCAAAAGGTGGGGGGCAGAGACTTAGGGAGCTTA
Organism: Gracilinanus agilis; assembly: GCF_016433145.1. Lineage (NCBI taxonomy): Eukaryota > Metazoa > Chordata > Mammalia > Didelphimorphia > Didelphidae > Gracilinanus > Gracilinanus agilis. Next base: position 361,361,408 of record NC_058131.1, on the reverse strand, counting down.
TGGTAATGGCAGGCGTGCCCTGCCAGGGCTCGGAAGCCCTTGAAATATCTGGCTTCTGGCCCAAAACTAGGCCCTTGGATAAAAGCAATTTCATTTCAGAATTACTTATAGGACTTTCTTGAATACTCTGACAAGTCCCTGAACTTGGCCTTCCACTCCCATTCTAATTGCCTTCCTATATGTAAGGGGTAAAAACAGGGAGGGGTTCCCTCTGAGAGACTACTTTCAATGCATATAAATCTGTGCATGGAGGTTTGTTTTTCTTTCCAAGAGAAAGATGTTTCTTCTTCTTTATTTTGGCATTGAAGAGTTAGCACAGGTTGGAAGGAGCTCTTCTGAGAACATAATGGGATAAGGTTTTCATGGAGGCAATGAGACAGAAATAGCTTGTCTTGTTTTTTCTAATATGTAATTATATGACTTGTGCAATGTTATTAAATTAAATAATTTACATTTGCTAATTCACTGGATTTAAGAGGATAGAACAAATGTATGACGTAAAAGAACACTCATAGGACTCATAGTCAAGGCATTGGAGTTTCCCGGATCATAGATTTAAAGTTGGCAATGACTTTAGAGACCATCTTCTTATACTCCCTAATTTTACAGGGAAAATAACTAAAATCCAGAGGGTAGAAATGATTTTTCCAAAGTCACATAATTGGTGGAGCTATGATTTGAACTCAGTGGTTCCGACACCACCTTCATTGCTCTTTTGAACATCTGACCCAGATCTAATCATTTATTTTTTTTTTTTTGCTTTTTTTTTCAATTACACAGAGAAACAATTTTAACAATTATTTTCTGACATTTTGTGATTCAGACTCCCTCCCTCCCTTTTTCCCTCCAGGTTGTAAATAGTCTGATATAGGTTATACCAGTGCTTTCATGCTATAGATATTTCCATATTACTCATGCCATGACAGAAAATACATCACACATACAAAAAAAAAAACTCATAAAGGAAAGAGAGTGGAAGATGGCATGTTTCGATCTGCTCTAAGACTCCAATAGTTCCTTCTTTGACTGTAGATAGCATTTTTATCCTGAGTCCCTGGGGTTATGTTGGAAACTTGTTTTGTTGATAAGAGTTTAGTCTTCGACAGTTGATCACTGTACAATATTTCTGTTATTGTATATGGTGTTTCCAAAATTTTTTGCCTCAAAAAAGACCAGTATGGTCCCAAAAATGATTAATAAGTGACAATTTCTTAAACAGGGAGGCAAAGAAATGGAAACATCCCATGTTTTTTATTTAAATTGAACTTTATTTTGTTTATTAATTGGCCTTAAATGATCATTTTAGAAGATTTTATGACAAGGGTTCTATAAAAGTTTAATTTAAAATAAAAAATTTTAACTATAGAAAAAGTCTGAGATTCTCTGGAGTAGAAGCAAGAGCCCTAGGCTTAGGATCAAAAGGTTGAAGTGAAATCTTAGTTCTTATTCATACTGTGGGATGTTGAGATGCTCTCCATCATCTGTCTGAACTTCAGTTTCTTTATCTGTAGAATGTTTTGAAAAGAGGCACACGATCTAACTCACAAGGTTGTTTGGGTTTAATGCATTTTGTATATCTTAACAGGTTCCAAATATGCCAATTGTTGCTATTTCACATAGAACATTATATCTATGAAAACTTATTCCCCAGGAAGGTGTTTCATAGGAATTAACTATGATATTAGGAATGCCCATTACCCTGACCTTCTGTCTTATAATCAATAATTAGTATTGGTTTCAAAGCAGAAAAGTGGTAAGAGCTAAGAAATTAGGGTTAAGTGACTTACCCAGGGTCACACAGCTAGGAAGTGTCTGAGGCTAGATTTGAGCCCAGGATCTCCCATCTCCAGATTTGACTTTTCTTTTCACTGGGCCACCTAGCTTCTCCTTCCCATTGTGTTTTAAGTAGAATATTAAGGAGAATAAACTATAAGCATATCCGAAGAAGGAACTTTCCAGGAAGTAGAGCAAAGTGAATGAGAAGGAAAGAAAAGAATGAGTGAGGTGATAATACTAACTTCCATTTCTATGATGATTTATGGCCTACAAAGAATTTGTCACCTAATAACCCTATGAAGCATGTGATGAAAATATTATCACTGTTTTTCAGATAAGAAAAACGAAGCCTTGAGAATTTAAATGACTTGTCAAGAGCCACATAATTAGTAATTGTTGGAGCTGAGATGTTGGACCCAGAACATTACTCCAAAGACCAGTCGTCTTTCTCCATGTTATACTGCATCTCAAAAATGAAATTCCTTAATTCATTAATAGCAAATATTGTCTGAGTGTCTATAATATTGTCTATGTAGTATATGTTATATAGTTTATATGTTATATGTAATATGTGATAATGTCTAATGCAAAAAATTATGGGAGATAAAAAGATGACTGACATATTTTTCCATAAAATGAAAAGATAATTAAGACCTATTACTGCCTTCAGGGATCTTAAAGTTTAGATGAGAATAAATATGGAAGAGTAAAAACAAAAAACACCAGGAGAGGGCCAAACCATTGTAGAACACCACGGTCCTTTTGTGTTTAGACATTAGAGTGTTGACATAACTGGCCCAGAATTCTGCAGAGAATGAAAAATAACTATTAAGTTTGAGTAAAGAAAAAGAACTGATGAAAAATGCAATCACCTCATTTTATTATTGAAGCAACTAAGGCCTTTGGAGATTCAAAGACTTATCCTAAGACCAGCAAAGACTAAAATGTAGGCCTATGCTATTATGAATACATGTTACTTAATAATTCACACAAAAGCTAGGAATCAGGGTTTAAGGTAGGAGATAGGAGTCACAGGTCATGGATTTAGAACTGGAAGTCAAGTCAAATCATCAAGCATTTTGCTAAATATTGGGTATACAAAGAAAGGCAAAACAAGACCCTTTTCTCAAGGAGTTTATCATTTAATGGGAGACAATATGTAAACGACTATACTGAAACAAAATATATACATGATACAGTAAAATCTTGTTTTATGTGAGCAATACATCCCAAGACCCTTTGCATGAGTTGAAAATCATGCATAATTGTGAACCTCGTTATTTAATAAGTGTTTCTTATAGTTATATTTTTATATGTGAGGCAAATAAGCACATACATAATAGAGATTAAACAGAAGTGCATCAATGTGAAACAAAGAGAAGCATCCTTCTGATGGGGACATGACTGGTTACAAATGAGAGAACTCAGGACAGAGACTGATATGGGAACTAACATTTGTACAAAACTATGTAATGATTCCCACCAACACTTCTCAGAGGGAGAATGAGTGTGATTAGGTGAGATGCTTGCTGCAAGATTTTATGCCACTTGGGAAAATGGTATGAACTTAGAATGAAATTAAACATTTTTATCTTACAGATTTTTCTGGAAATTTTTTGATTGTCAATTGTGTATAACTGAATTTGCATGTGCTGAGTTCGTGTAAAACAAGGTCCTACTCTAAATTGACAGAGGGAACATACTAAGATTAAGGGAGACAGAAAAGACTTCTTCAAGAGGGTGGGATTTTAGTGGACACTTGAAAGAGGCCAGAAAAGTTGGGGGACTAAGATGATGATAGAGTATGAGGGAGACTCAATGAAAAGACAGAGTGAGGAGATGGAGTGCTGGGTGTGATTAATAGCAAGAAGCTGGTGTCACTAGACACTAGAATATGGGGAGGGAAGTAAAAAATAAGAAAACAGGAAATATAGACAGAGCAATATTAGGAAAGACCTGAAATGCCAAAAAATGAATTTATGTTTGATTCTGAATGTAATAGAGAACAACTAAAATTAATTGGATGGAAGAAAGAGTGAAATGGTCATATTGCTGCTTTAGGAAGATTTACCACATACAATCTTATTTTATATATTTGTGATAAATAAAAATAGATAAGTTGAGCAGGAAAAAGAAAGTGGGCCATAAAAAGGATTCTTAGATTGTTAGGGTTAGAAGGTATGTTAGAGAACATTAGTTTTATCTTCCAGATTTTAGAGACGAGGAACCCACGGAGGGAAAAGAGCTAGGAAGAACTGATTTTAAATGTTGTTTCTGATTTTTATTACCTGTGTGATCCTGGGTAACTGGTACTCAGTTCCTTAGCTATAAAATAAGAGAATTAGATTAGATAGCCTCTATGTTCCTTTCCTGTTCTAAAACTATGATCTTTTTCAATTCTTTAGAACCTGCCAGAGCATAAGCTCTCCTGAAAGGGAAGAAGATGACTCCTTGAAACATCTCTGAAGTATCAGAGAAATGCTTTATTGTTAAATCGAATGTGCTTAATGAATGTCTTTTTTAAAGTATGGTATGATACAGATATATTTCTCTAACATTTAAAGGTTTTCAGGTGACAATCACATTAACACAATTGGGTGAAAAAAAATTACAAATCTTATTTAACAGATAGAGTAACTGGGCTTCAGAAAGATAAATTGTTCAGGTTTCTACAACTAGTAAGTGAAAGAACCAAGAGCTGAGCCAAAGATCTACTGATTTTCAAAATACTGTAGTTTGCAGCATGACCCACTGAACCACTTCAAATCAATTTAATAAAAACATTTATTTATTGAATGGCAGCCATGTGCCAGGTACTAAGGTGCCAGGCCCTGTGCTAGCTGTTAGAAATAGGAAGACAAAAAAGAAAAGGTCCTTGTCCTCAAGGAGTAGATATTCTACTGGAGGAAAGGAGGGGGCATCATGTATATAGTGCTCAAATACACAGATAAGGAAATACAAAGTGCTACAAAGTGAATTATAAGAGAGGAGTAGGGATAAACAACTGGGGATACTAAGAAAGGCCTTTTTTAGAGGTACCACTTGATCTGGGCTTGGAAGAAAGTTAGGGATTTTAAAATGCTGAGACAAGAGGAAGGGACATTAGAGATGTGGTAGACCACTTGTGCAAGGGCACAGATCTGAGGATTGTATATCCTTTGTGTACACAAGAATACCTAGTGGACCAGTTTAACAGGATTAGAGAATGTGTGAAGGGAAATAATACAAAATATGACTGGAAAGATAGGCAAGAGTCAAGTTGTGGATTTTTGAGGCTAAGAAATTTATAGCTTATCATAGAAGTAATAAGGAGCCATGGAAATACTTTCTATTACTAAGATTACCTGAGAAGTCAAAGATAGATATTGGCTAAAGCCATTGGGGCTCGCCTCTCTGGAGGTCTCACAAAAATCATTGGGCACGGCAAGAGTCTGCAAACAAATGACTAGCTATCAATGCATATGGAGTCAAACAATTTCCATTTGAATCCCAGCTCTACTGCAAGATTTTTATTGTTCAATATTGCCCAATCTTCATGATCCCTTTTGGGGTTTTCTTGACAAAGATACTGGAATGGAGTTGCCATTTTCTCCTCCAACTCATTTTACAGATACAGAACTGAGGCAAAGGGGGCTAAGTGATCTGCTCAGGATCACACAGCTGACAAGTGTCAGAGGCCAGCTTTGAGCTCACAAATTAAGTCTTCTCAGACTTCAGGCTGACTGTTCTATACACTACACCATCTAGCTGTCTCCGATACTCAACCTTGAAGAACCTTAGTTTACTTTTCTGTAAAATGAGAGCCAAAGATGTTCTTAGATGAGATGTACCCTTCCAACTCCTTTTCTGTCTAATACCCATCTGAAAAATGATGGTCCCATCAAAGTTCTTAACTCACCTTTCCAGTATGGCCAAGGAGACAATCATAAAAGAGTCACTTCCTGGTGTGGAAGGAGACTTGGAGACATAGAGTCGGGGCTCCAGTAGCAAATTAGGCTGAGGATTTGTATGTTAAACAAGGTTAATTCCGTCCATTAGCCAAAGACATTTTCAAAGCAGCTGGCACCAAAGGATTGTGCAATTAGTGCCTTTGTATTAGTGGATGTGGGCATCCAGCCAAAACTTGGAGAGGAGGGGGGAGATGAAATTTATACTCTCTTCATGATATCATCAAAAGTAAATGAATTATGAAAACAAAAGCACCAATATAAAGCTGCCAGTACTAATTATTGGGTAGGACGGAAAGTTCACAATAAACACCGAGAGAAAGATAAGAGCAGAGTGTGAGGCTCATTCTCGTCTGGAGATGAATGTCTTAAGTCAAGAGGCTGCTGTTTCAGTTTTCAGATAAACACCATGTCCTTGCCACCAAATAAAAAATCCTTTAGTTCATAAGCTGTTTTGTTTTAGTATGTTATCTTCAATGAATTTCCAGTCTGAATTTTAATGATATTGAGAAACTTTGAAATGATTCTAACAAGTCTTTCATTCATTTGTTTATTCATTTAACAAATATTGATACTTTTAAAATTAAGACATGGCACCATCACTGCCCTCACACAGGGCAGATATTCAGTTCAATTCCAAGAACATGCAAGTACCTACTGTATATATGGGACTGTGTGGATGACTATAAAATTTTAGAAACACACACCCCTGTTTTCATGTAGCTTACAGTCTGGAACAATATCAATGAAGGTAATAAATATACAACTGTGGCCCATCCATGGACCACACATGTCCTTTGGACAGTTTGGATGACAAATATGTGTGTGCTAGTTGGGGCATTTCCCCTGGAGTAGTAAGCCTGTGTCCTGGTCACTGCCAGTGAGATGAATGATTTTGTGTCTCGATAAAGAGCATTCCTAACCACATGCCTCCTCTCCCTTCTTTCCAAGAGATGGTTTTTCAATGAAGTGTATGGAACAATGAGCAGCAAGAAGAGCTCTCCACTCAGTAGACTTTAACATGAAAGACTACTTCTGCTCTCATTCTCTCCTTCCTCTTTTCTGGATGAAGGGTATGAAACTCCAATGGTTTGCTCTCGAACTGCCTGTAGGAAAAGATTTCCTCTTCAACTCCTCCCCTGGAAGCCAAACACTATGTCTCTGACTGTATCTTCAGTTTTGTATTTCTTTCCAAGCACGGATTACCCACAGCAATCCTGACATGCATGTTTCTAGCTTTGACAACTGCCTTATGGACTTGAGAAATCTGGAGTTTCTGAGAGTTGAGGGTGATTGTAAGTGGTGTTTCTTCTTAGAAAGATGACCACTGCCAGGAGCATGAGCCATGTACACTCAGCTGGTCCAAACATGAACCTTGAGTTACTTGGAAAAGTACCAAGTTGAGATGAGGATGAAAGACCAATTTTGCAGCCCTCCAATGTGTCCCATGTTTTGATATTTTGGATAGGAGAATATTTCTAGTATTAGAAATTTCTATTTCATATTTTAACTAGTGTTTTTGTTTTTAAAGCATTTCTTTTGGGTGGGGAAGCAATTAAATAGTTTTCCTATACCCTATATATTCTGAACTTTGAGCACCTTTCTAGTAGGATTTCAAAAATCCCTTTTGGGAAAACCCTAAATATCAGCCAAAGATAATCTTTCTTAGGAGATTTTTCCCTACAATTCCTGATGTGGGCATGTAATGAATCAGAGACCTTGAGAAAAGATCTGACCCTTGTCTTTTAAAGTTCATATTCCCTTAGGATTGTGCCTTGTAAATGTAAAAAGCCTAGAAACTGAGCCAGTTAGTGGGAATGCATGTCTTAGGCTCAATGGTTCATTGATTCATTAACATTGTAATACACAGCTTGTATGATAAGTTTTTGGGTTTTTTTCTACTTTGTTTTATTTTTAAGGTATGGTGTAGTTTAGTAATATGTAAAACAAAGTTCTTTATCATCCCCCATTCTAATTACACAAGTTAAATCCATAGGTCTAAAAGGAAACATTCAGAGGTAGGAATAGGAACAAGGGAATAATTCTGGGCAATGTATTCATCTTTTTTCTCAGTCCCAAGTATAGGGTAAACACAAGGACTTTTCTTTGCTGGACTTGGGTTAAGCTATACACCACCTGGATCTTTGGCATGATGGTCTTCAGAGCACATTAAATAAAGGCATGGTGCTTAGGCATGTAGCTCTTTGAAAAGTCTGCCCTCAATGTCAGCACATTTGGATTTCACCAGTTCTTTGCTTCCCTTCTGAATTGGTCCGGATATTAAAAGATCTAATAAAATATGTAAAGTTCTTAGTAAATTTCAAGTACTAAAATTAATGTTAGTTATTATTATTAATTCATGGGACTATAGCAGTGGTTTCCAAACTTTTTGGCCCACCGCCCCCTTTCCAGAAAAAATATTACTTAGCCCCCTGGAAATTATTTTTTTTTTAATTTTAATAGCAATTTATAGGAAAGATAAATGCACCTGTGACCATCACTACAGCACCCACCAGGGGGCAGTGGCGCCCACTTTGGGAATCATTGGACTATAGGATCCTTCGGCTCCTTCACACTAGGGAATTCCATTAAGACATGCCTAGCCATGTGTTTTAAGGGGCTAGGCTGAGTTCTCTTTCAGATATGTTTGCTTGGTGTCCAATATTTGATGTCCTAGGCAAGGAAATGGTAGAAACTAGTCAATGGAGGGACACAGTTGTATAGACATGATATACAGATAGAAATTTCCAGGAAAGGTGTTTTTACATCTACTATCTCATTTACCTCCCAAGATCGTCCTAAGGAGAATCAAGAATATATTTTCTCCATTTTGTAGATGAGGAAACTGAGGCCCAGAGAGAAATGTTACTGAAGTTTAACCTTACATTTGCATACTAAGCCAGCTTCCAGATGCATACATTGGACCACCAAAGGTTTGATCAAGAGCAGGTCAATTACTGGGTACAAATCCACCCCCACAACAGGAAAAACAATTCCAAGTATACAAAGCTGGCTGTTTAGTGACATCCTTGTTCTAGAGACCAGGCTTAAAGTGAACGATGAAATCAGTGATGAAGGCAGCAGCTGGATGGCTCAGTGGATGGAGAGCCAGGCCTAGAGAAGGGAAGTCCTAGGTTCAAATATGGCCTCAGACACTTCCTCACTGTGTGATCCTGGGCAAGTCACTTAACCTCCCCATTGCCTAGCCCTTACTCCTCTTCTACCTTGGAACCAGTACCCAGTATTGATTCTAAGAGAGAAGGTAAGGATTTTTTAAAAATCGAATCTGTGATAAAGCAAGTGATTTTGAAAGGGGACAGAGAGAGTCTAGTCAATATCACAGCTGAGGATTGGAAAAACAGGTAGTTAATGTTACAATACATTTTTTGAAAACATTTAGTAACAGTGACCAGTTGTTTTCAAAATACAAAATTGGTAGATTGGATTTCTCTCTTCTCCCATCTAACCACCTCTAACCCAAACTTTTTTTTTTTGAGTATAAGTAACATTTTCAGTATCTGAATATTCATTATTGGCAAGTATTAAGTTATTTAGGTGTTGGTGGAGGAGAGGAGAAAGGATGGCATGGCATTGGAATTAATCCTAAGGAGGCCATGTAGTGTGGCATAAGAAAAAGAACTGGATTTGTAGTTATAAAATCTACATTTGATTCTTGTCTCTGTTCCTTACTAACAATGCAATCTTCATTTTTGTTTGAGTTTTATTTTTTCTCTTGTTTTTACTAATTTTTCATTTTCATCACCTTTAACCCAACCCATCCCCACCCCAAAGTTTCAACCTGATTCCTCCCAGCCCTTCCATTGTTTCCTTTGGAATAAGGGTTCCATAGGCAACAAACTTCCCTTCATCTTAAATATTTTTCTCTCACTCTTCCTATCTACTAGATCTTACTGAAACAGAACTCAAAGATTTAAAGATGTAAGGGACCTCCAAGACCATCTCATTCACTTCGTTTATTCTACCAATGAAGATACTGGGACTGGGAGTAGAGTTTAAGTAATTTACCCAAGTTCACACAAATAGTAAGGGTTAGATGTAGGATTTGAATCCAAGTTCTCTGACTTTGGACCCATTGCTCAATATTCCAAATGTGATCTTATCTAGTCAGAGGACAGTTGTGTTATTACTTCCCTAATTCTGGATATTAGATGTCCATTAAAAGAATGTATGTGATTATGCTAAAGGGATGCAGCAATTGAACTTGACTGAAATACCTAGGTCTCCTTTCCATGTGTATTTCTTTAGAAAATTCTCTTTGGGAAATTCATTAGTTCCTTCAAAGTTTTAGAAATAATTTTCAGACAATTCCAAACCTATGTGGCTTGTTTTTACTTGCTTATGCTAGTGGGAGACGTAGTCTCATTTGGATTAAAACAAAAATCACCCATTCCCAAGCTCTCTCATAGATATGACTTCATCATCTTAGCTCTTAAATGTAATGTAGTACAATGAAACAAGCACTCATTCCCTTATCCTTCTCCCTGGACACCTACTTTTAAGAGGGACATTGATGAATTGGAAAATATGCAGAGGATAGCAAATGGAAAGGCTATTTCTTAAGCACCAATAATGTGCCAGGCACTTTTTAAAGCACCTTATAAACATTATCTCATTAGGTTCTCATTACAACTTTGGGAGGTGGGTGCTACTAACATCACTATTTTATAGCTGTAGAAACTGAGGTAGCAAATATTAAGTGACTTATCTAGGGTTACCTAGATAGTAAGTGTCTGATGTTCGATTTTTTTTAACCCTTACCTTCCGTCTTGGAGTCAATACTGTGTATTGGCTCCAACGCAGAAGAGTGGTAAGGGTAGGCAATGGGGGTCAAGTGACTTGCCCAGGGTCACATAGCTGGGAAGTGTCTGAGGCCAGATTTGAATCGATTTTTAATTCAGATATTCCTGATTCTAAGTCCAGGGCTCTTATCCATTATACCACTTCACTGCCTCAGGTGGGAGAGTACTAGAAAATTGTTGGATCTGTTGTTCAGTTTTAACTTTTCATGACCCATGGCTCTTCTGCCCATAATTTCATGATGTCTATCCAAACTCATGTCCATTGCTTTCATGACACTATCTCATCCTCTGTAGTCCTCTTCTCTTTTTGCCTTCAGTCTTTCTCACCATTAGAATCTTTTCCAAGAAGTTCTGTCTTCTCATTATGTGGCCAAAGTATTTAAGCTTCAACTTCAATATTTGTCTTTCCAGTGAATAGTCAAGAGTTCATTTTTTTAAGTTTTGACTAATTAGATCTCCTTGCTATTCAAGGAACTTACAAAATTTCTTCTAGCACCATAATTTGAAAGCATTGATTCTCTGGTACTCAGCTTTCCTTATAGTCTGACTCTCACAGCTGTATATTACCAGAGGAAAAACTATAGTTTCCACTCTATGGACCTTTCTTACCAAGGCAATGTTTCTTTCTTTTAAAAAAAAAAACCCTTAGGATAGTATTGGGGATGTAGACACTAAATGATAACTCTAGTCCAACTATCAATAATATGGAATTAGGTCTTATTCAATGATACATGTAAAACCCAGTGGAATTGTGTGTCGGCTAAGGGATGTTAAGGGGATTTGGGGGAAGAGTGAAAGAACATGAAACATGTAACTATGAGAAAATATTCAAAATAAAAATTAAAGAAACTTGAAAAAATAATTAGAAAAATTTAAAAAACCCTTACCTTCTATCTTAGAATCAATATTATGTATTGGTTCTAAGGCAGAAGAGTGGTAAGGGCTAGGCAATGGGGAGTAAGTGACTTGACCAGGGTCACACAGCTGGGAAGTGTCTGAGGCCAGATTTGAACTCAAGAAAGTGAATCTTTCTGGCTCCAAATGCAATATTCTTTCCACTGTGCCACCTAGCTGCCTTAACATTCAGAGTTTTTCTAAAGTAGGACAAATCGTCTTGAAGGGTATGTCTTTAATAAGAGTCTGGGGGATCACTTTTAATAATAAAACAAATGTCTTTAATAAGAGTCTGGGGGATCACTTGTCAAAGTTGTAAAGAAGATCTGCTTAGATATGGTTTGGACTTGATGACCTTTATGGGCCTGCCCTTCTCTGACATCCTCTAATTCTGGAAATAGCTGACATCCTAGCAAGTCTATGTCTTCCTCTTTTCTATCTAATAGTTCTTTCTATGGAGGTGGATGTACATAAGTTTCTCTTCAAATAATATTTCTGTTATTGTACATAATGTTCTCATAGTTCTGCTTATTTTGTTCTTCATCATTTCATGTAGATCTTTCATGTTTTTTAATTAACCTGCTCATCATTTCTTATGGTGCAGTAGTATTCCATCAATGTTGAAAAATCAAAATTGAAAACTTTTTTTTGAAAAACTTTTGAGTAAAACAATGTTCTCAGCTGACTTGACTCCCACACCAAATTTGATTAGCTCTTCAAATTTCTAGATGTAGAGGGTCTTCTATGTAAGTAGGAGAACTAATATTCCTAAGACCTCAAAACACACAAGACCATGTTGATAAATTGTGCTCAATTAAAACCTCCCAATTATTCTAGTTGTGGACCATTGATCTATGATCTTAGAAGATCACCTTTAACCTAGGATTACTGCTATTATTCGACGAAGGACAGAAAGTTATTTTATTTCCCATTCCATTGATTTCTTCACATACAGCCTGATTTGCCATGATGTACCCTATAGAGATTGCCTTGAGGTGATGACGTGGGAAATGGAAAAACCACTGGACCAGGCATGAAGAAATATGGGTTCTAGGTCTCTCTCTCAGTAACTCACTGTGTGACCTTGGGCAAGTCTTTTTCTCTCTATGTGCCAATTTCTTCCTCTATAGAATTAAGGAGATAGACTAGCTGACTTCTAAGATTTCTTCTAGCTCAAAAATTTTCTGACTATTTAGTTGATTTCATGTGAAGCTTTCCAGCCTCAAGTCTGGAGTCACCAGAAATATTTCATGATTCTGGGGATACATATTCCTTAGTATTCCTTAGTATGGAGGAGAGAATGAGGTAAGGGTTTTTAAAAAAGAATCCTAATTGGAGATTCAAGCAGGAGAGAATGAGGATCATGGTTTTTAATATGGAATCATTGGAGTCCATTTTTAATTAATATAGATGATGAATAACTGATATCTGAGACCAAGTCAGCGGCAGAAATGTGAGCAAGCACCATCTTCAGGGTCCTTGCTACTTTTTTACACACTTTTGATGCACACAGGGGGCTTGGGGAAACAGGCTTGGAATGGGGTATTTTGCACAGGGTCTTCTATAGCTGCTACCATGGAAAACAAACAGCTGTATGCCTATGGTCAGCCAAAAGTCCAAGTGACCAGTAGAATCAAAGGTATTTGAGGAAAGGAAGGAAGACGACAAAACACACGTGACTGCATTTTGCTTTGGAGAGAGAAGAGCCTGACTCAAATCCTCTCTCTAGAACTTAATATTTGTGTAATTCTGGGACCATCATTTGACCTCTCTGAAAATGTTTCTTCACTTGTCAAATGGGAATAATATTACTTGCATTCTCAGTCTCATAGGTTTGTTATAAGGAAAGTGTTTTGTAAACCTTTAATCATTATGTAGATGGAAGTTTTCTTTTCATATGAAAGGCAATTAAGCAAATTGAAAATTGTCTTTTGATTTTCCAATTGTTTTTTAGTGGGCTATCAAGAGTAGGTGAGAAGGGGGGCAGCTGGGTAGGTCAGTAGATTGAGAGTCAGGCCTAGAGACAGGAGGTCCTAGGTTCAAATCCGGCCTCAGACACTTCCCAGCTGTGTGACCCTGGGCAAGTCACTTGACCCCCATTACCCACCCTTACCACTCTTCCACCAAGGAGCCAATACACAGAAGTTAAGGGTTTAAAAAAATAAACAAACAAACAAACAAAAAAGAGTAGGGGAGAAGGGGCAGCCAGGCGGCTCAGTGGATTGAGAGCCAGGCTCAGAGAAGGGAGGTTCTGGGTTCAAATCTGGACTCAGACACTGCCTAGGTGTGTGACCCTGGGCAAGTCACTTAACCCCCATTGCCTAACTCTTACTACTCTTTTGCATCCTCACTTTTACATCCTCTCCCTTTTCTCCTCTCCCTACTTTTATTTCAGCTTTTCAGTTTGCAAAATGGAAGTAGAAGTAAGAACTGAACATTATATAAACATAGATCTCCACTCCTAGACTTATGATCCTGTGATGTGATTCCCCATAGCTATGCCTTTTAGAGACAACTGTTCACAGCAGATACACTAGATAATTAAGCATTGACTTTGTGCAAACACCACACCTGGAGATAAGGCTGCCACATGAAGTAGAGGAGAAGTTTGCTGTCCTCACAGAGCTCACTGTCTAGTATTGTGAAAAATATTGTAACCCGAACAGCATTAATGCACACTAGTACCTAATACCTGCATTAAAGAGGAAGAGAATATAGTGTTAATGTGAGGTCCAAGGATGAAGATTATCAGTGACTTAAGGGATCAAGGAAGGCATGGAGTGAGCATTTCAACAGGTGAAGAAGGGGGATGATAACATTCCAGGCCTAGAGAACAATGAGAAGGAAAGCAAAGAGGCAGAAGAGCACATGGCATGTTTGGGGGCCAAATCATCTAGTTTGGCTCAAGTTAAGAGTATAAAGAAGGGAGTAATATGAGACTAAGGCTGGAAAGATAGTGGGGGCCAGCTTGTGGAGAGCTTTGAGCATCTAACAAAGTCTGCTTATACTTTAGTGGTTAAAATGCTGCTTGACTAGTCAGGGCTAAATAAGCCTCTAGAGGCTTTAGAAATTAAAGAAAAAAGAAAAGTAGATTTTATCCAGTCCACCCTTCAAGCAGTACCTGTTTCCTTCACTTCTTCCCACCACTACCCCAAAAAACATAAATGTGTATTTTTTTTGTGCAGGGGGTAGGGGAGGAAGAGAGAGAGAGAGAGAGAGAGAGAGAGAGAGAGAGAGAGAGAGAG
>NC_058131.1:361336103-361346387 GCF_016433145.1 Gracilinanus agilis | reverse complement strand
AGAGAGAGAGAGAGAGAGAGAGAGAGAGAGAGAGAGAGACAGAGACAGAGAAAGAGAGAGAGAGAGAGAGAGAGCGCTTGGAAAAGAGAATCACAGAATATCAGATTTGGAAAGAATCTCAGAGGTCATACATTCAACCCCATACCTATGAGATAAATCCATTTTTTAACATTTGAGACATGTTTTTGGTCAGCCTCTGGTCACTCAAAGACCGCTTCTCTTCAGTGCAGAGAATGGGCTGCTTCCACCCTGCCAGAGGCAACCTATTCCACTTTAAGACATCTCTAATTGTCAAATTGTTCTTTACACTCAATCTCCATATGACTTCTCTGGAGTACTTATCCTTTCACTCCTGATTCTGCCCTCTAGAACAAATCTAATCACCTTTTTATTTGGTAGCCTTTCAAAGCCTTGAAGACAAGATATCCAGCCAGTCCTAAACATTTCCAGTCCCTTTCTTGTATCCTCTTACATTCTAGTCCCCAGAGAGCCTTGCCTTCCCCTGGGCCCACTCTAGCTCATCACTGTCCTTTCTCAAAGATCCAGTTTTAACTGAGACTTTCAGGTGGTACCTGGGAAAACTTGGCCTTCTCTCCTCTCCCCAAGCTAGTGGCTCCAGGTGAGATGGAAGGCGTGGGCCGCCGAGCCTAGCAACAGCGAGGAAGTGAGTGGCTCCAGCAGCACCCAGCCCTGACAGAGCATTCTTTGTTTATTGTGCCTCTGCATCCTACCCAATAATTAGTATTGGCAGCTTTATATTGGTGCTTTTGTTTTGATAATTCATTTGCTTATGATGACATAATAAACGGAATATTGATTCAATCCCTTCTTTCCTTGGCCAGAGGCCCACATCAACTCATAAAAATAATAAAAGGAAAAAAATAGCTAATTGCACTGAGCTGCAAGACAAGCCAAGAGCTTTGGAATTGACTATTTTGATAACGGCTGGGCAGTGCGGCTCAGTCACTGGTGTGGCTGGTCCAGGGAGGAATGCCTGCCTGCCTGCCTGCCTGCCTGCCTTTGTGCCTGCCTTCTTGCCTTTCCTGCCTGCCACACAAAGCATCATCTTAAGCAGGCCAGCCCTGGCTCCTGTATCATGCGAGGCAGGATTGAAGCTGTAGACACTGAGGGTGGAGTCCCAGTCACAGCCCTGAGGAAAATCCTCCAGAAGCTTGTTGAAAGATGCAGTATCAAATGAATTGCTCGCTTCTTTGGACTGACTTTGATATTTATTGGTTCAAATTGCCCGGGTGACTCACTCTTGCTCAAAGTTTTCACGGCCCATTTTCATCTTGACATGTGGGGAAGCTGACGTGATGCAGGGTAATGACTGGGTTTACAGAGGATCAAACTGAAAAAGGAGAAGCAGAGCTTGGGATAATTATAGACAAGCATGTATATTTTCACATAATCTAAAAAGGCAATTCATGAGGCTGATAATATGATAATGAACTGAGCAGCAGTGCCCAGGAAGCTTAGCCCTCGGGGAGCTCTCTTTCTGGAGCAGAAGCTGGAGGAAGGGGAGGACTGATTTGACAAATGGCCATCCTGAAACTTGTTGTTTTTCCCCAAAAACGATCTGTGATAAGGTAAACCCAAATCCAAACTGGTAGCATCCTTTTATTACCATCTTTTTGGATTTTTTTTTTTGTGGAATCCCCAAGGGTGGAGGGCATATTTCTGCTTTGAAGGTCAGAATGGTTCAGAGAAAGCAGATTTTTCTTCATCCAAGTTCTTGGGATCTGGTGTTCACTTTAGGAACAAAGTGGAGCTGAGCTTGATCTCATCTGGGAAAAGCATAGGTACTTAGTAGAAGAAATGGAAGAATGCAAAGCCCTGCTAGCTTCCTCCAACTGTACCAAGTACTGACAAAAAGAAGGCCATGTTGGTGACTTAGGATCAGATAGAGAATTCAGAGATGAGGAATAGCAACATCTTTATCTTCATTCTCTGTGCCTTCCCATAAATGCTCCTCCATACGTAGAATGAAACCCTCCCCACCTCTGTCTCTTATAATCTCTACATTCAGGGACCACCTTCTATACTAAGTTTATTGATCTCTATCATCCCAATGGTCAATTCACTCTTCTTCTTGCATTACCCTTTTTAATTCATCTAGATCTATGTGATATTGGTTCAAATTGCTGCATTAACTCTGGGGGACATTAAGGGCCATCTCTTCCGATGTCCATAATTTACAGATGTGGAAACTTTGGCCAAGGATGATAAATGAATTTGTTTAGAGTGACACAGGTTAATAACAAGGTTAGTAACAAAGTCCAGGCCTCTGAATTGAAAATTTGTGTTCTTTCTACTTTCTCATGGAACTAGTAAAATATATGCAAATTAAGCCCCCTTTGAAAGGATAATAATATCAGGAAGAGAGGTCTTTCTTAAAAAGGAAAAAAAGAGAGAAATTATCCTGTCTTCAAAAAAAAGAAAATATTGTGGTAGAGGATTAAGAAGGCAACACGAAATAATGGGAAGAAAATGGGATATCATCTTGAAAAACTTCTTCCTGTGACAACCAAATAGAGGAAGAAGAGAATGTGCAAATAGAGAAGAAAAAGATGAGTCAAGTAGACAGATTGCATAAACTCAAAACAAACACTGGAAGGGAGTTAGGAATCCTCAAATCCAAAAAGTACCCTTTTTATATTATTCTTTAAGGTATACAATAACCTACTGGGAGAAGTAGTGTAAAAATCATTGTTCCCATTTTCTAGATTAAAAAACTGAGAACTAGAGGCAGCTAGGTGACTCAGGAGATAGAAAGCCAGGCCTAGAGATGGGAGGTCCTGTGTTCAAATTTGACTGCAGGCACTTCCTAGCTGTGTGACCCTAGGAAAGTCACCTAAGCCCCACTGCCTAGCCCTTACTACTCTTCTGCCTTAGAACAAATACAATATTGATTCAAAGACAGAAAGTAAAGGTTTAAAAAAAAGAAACTGAGGATCAGAGAAATATTCATTTTGTAGAGTCATACAAATCGTAAGATCTTTGGACTTTAAGAACAGAGTTCTTGCCGCTGTATCATTGCAGGCTTTGGTCTCAACTCTGCTATTAACTAGCTTAAGCAAGTCATTTCACTCTCTAGTCTTCAATTACCTCAACTGTAAAATGAGGAGTTGATTGAAATGATCTCTAAATTCCTTTATAACTCTTGCTTTCTTTTATTTAGTTAACACTAAACTATGACGCATTTTATGAGTGAAGAAATTGAGACCCAGAAAGATAATGGGTATTTCTATTTGTTTTACTACTTAATGAAAAGAAAGGTTTTATTTCTCTCTTTCAAAATAAATAGCTAATTTTATTTATATGGAACTAAATAAATTGGTTTTTTATTCAGTCTTGGGTTCTTCTGTTCCTCTCCCCCTACACTTTCCCTTTTCCCTCCCTCCTTCTCTGTCTCCATCTCTTTCTTGTCCCCCTCCCCATATGCCTTCTTGGAGATCTCATTGGTTCCCAAGAGTTCAACTTCTTACTCTGAAACATTTATAACAAGTCCTAATCCCTCTCCTAAATTTCTAAGGCCTCTTGTATGTCTCCTCTTATTTATCCTAGAGGCATCTTTTCCTTAACCTGTTTAAAACATAATTCTTTGGGGACAGAACCAAGATGGTGGTTTAGTAATGTAGAGAGCTGAAATCTCTCTGAGAATCCTTCTAAAAAGATGTAATTCTTTATGTTCTCTGTCAGGCATAGAAAATTCTCTACTTATTTTAAGGGCACTACCATACTCCCAGTTACCTAGATTCATAAAGGCCCATATCATCTTTAACTTTGACCTCTTTCTTATTCCTCATATCCATTCAGTTGCCAAATCAAGTCAAATCAACTATCACTGTGGAAATGACTGGGAATGCATTCTACTGGGAAAAGACAACACATAAAGTGGGAAAAGGGAGGGAGAACATGCTTGTACAGAGAATGTCAGAGAAATCAGGAGTCAATTCTTGAAAAGAATTAAGATGTGGTTGGCCTTGGTATCTTCCTTAAAATGGAGAATCTGGGAGAAACAGACCAATCACAGGATAGGACTAGTGTGAGAAAAGCAAAAGTTGAATGAATTTCTAGAGTAAGGAGACTCTTTTGGCATAGTGGAGAAAGTCTGGAGAGCTAGAAATGGATCTGGGAGAAGAATGAAAATCATAGCTCATTGATTCTACAACTATAACACTTTTCACATCTGTCCCTTCTTTCTATTAACAGAGCCCTGATCCTAGTTCAGGTCCTAATCTTGGACCTGGAATTTGATTGATATAGGAAACTCTTAGATGATGAAATTCTCTCTACTAATATATGTCAAGACATTTTTTCCCCACTTGCAGTTTTTGAGAATTGCTTAGAAAATTGAGAGTTTAGGTGGCTCATCTCGAGTAAGGGACTCCCTTTTGTGTTCAAAGTGAAAACTGAACCAAGGTCTTCTTGGCTACTAGACCAGCTCTATCCACTTCACTGTGTTGACCCTCAGTCTCCTAAATGACCCCTCTTCCCTGATCTATTCTCCTCCTGGCTGCCAAAAGAATCAACCTAAGACCCAGATCTGATGATATCCCACCTCTGCTCAAGAATTTTCAGTGTCGCCTCATTTCTTTTTTATTTTTTTTTAAACCTTTATCTTCTGTTTTAGAATTGAAACTAAGGAATCACTTATAATATAGTAGAGTGGTAAGGGCAAGGCAATTGGGGTTAAGTGATTTGACCAGGGTTACATAGCTAGGACTTATCTCCCTTTCTCTTATTTAATTCCCCCAATATATACTGATGACACCATGTTTATAAAGAGACACTTGTTACTATTCCCCTATATAAAATGTTAGCACTACACCATCATATAGCAAATACAAATTGCTCCAATAAATTTACCTTGGTGTCTCTGGACTCTTACATTTGAACTTCAAAATTCATACTGAACTCTGTTCTTTTCATCAGAAAAGCTTGAAAGTCCTCTACTCTATTAAAGATTCATTTTTCCCCTCCATATTTTTATATACTTTGCTTTACAGAGTATAGTGTTCTTAGTTTTTTTTTCTTTCAGAATATTATATTCCAAGAACTTTGCTTATTTTTAGTAGAAACTGTCAGGTCTTACCTGATACTAATTGTGAAGCTTTAGTATTTTAATTCTTTCTAGATAATTGCAGTATTTTTCCTTTGATGTAGAAGCTCTGGACTTTGGCTATAATATTCTTGGGATTTTCCTTTCGTAGGATATGATTAATGAATCTTTTTATATTTACTCTTTGGTTCCAATAAATCTAATAAATCTTCAGTTATTATTTCTTGAAATATAATGTCTATACTTTTAAAAAATCATGATTTTCAGTAAGTCCAATGATTCTTAAGTGATCTCTCATTGATCAATTTTCCAGGTAAGTTGTTTTAAATATAAAATTTTTCACTTTTTTCTTTTAAAAATATTTTTGTTTTTCTCCAATATTTTGTGCTTTCTTATTGGTCTACTCTAATTTTCAAGGACCATAATTCCTGATTAAAATTTACAAAATTTTCTCCCAAGCTATTTATTATTCTTCTGTTTCTTTCCTCCAGAGCTTTTATAATCTTTTTCTTCATTTCTTCTAAGTCTTCATTTCTACTCAAGTAGTCTGGGGAAAATGTTTTTTGTGTGTGTGTTTTTTTACATCTCTGCTTGTAATCACAGAGTTACTTTTTTCTTATTAAGAGATCTCTAGATTTACAGTAATTTTTGATGATGATCTGCATATTCTTTGTTTTTTCTCATCTCTCCAGATTTATAAATAATAATTAATGATGATAATAAGAGCTTGCATTTATATAGTTTGCTATGTTCCAAGCACTTTGCTAATTGTTTTACAAATATTATCTCATTTGATCCTCACAAAACAACTCTGAGAGGTAGGTGTCATTTTTATCTTCATCGCACAGATAGCAAATGTGTGAGATCAGATATGAACTCAGGTATTTCTAACTCCAGCACTCTATCTACTATACCACCTAGCTGCTTTTAAAGAATATGCCAGGGAAAGACTGCTCCCTTGCTCACTTTTGAGTTAGGAAGTTTACCATGTTTTATTTTTTATTTTTGACCTGAGTATCCTAAGTTATAGTGCTGACCTCCATTTTCCAGAATTAGTACATCTTGGATATTTGAGGTTCAGAATGCTGGCTCTTAAGGATCCTCTGGTATTTTAGGGTGAAATGCTAGGACTTCTTAGCTTCTGGGAATGATTTATTCCAGTCCAAGTGCTGCCGCATCTCTCTCGTCTTTGATGCTTTCAAAGAGGTAGATGTGAGTTTAAAAGTACATTGGAACATTCTGGAATGTTCTTCTCTCTAGGCCCCTAAAAAGAGAGCCCTAGGAGATATATGTGGCTCTGGCCTTTTTCTTTTTTAAACCCTTACTTTCTGTCTTAGAATTGATAATATATTGGTTTCAAGACAGAAGAGCAGTAAGGGCTAGGCAATTGAGGTTGTGACTTGCCTGGTATCACACAGCCAGGGAATGTCTGAGATCACATTTGAATCCATTTCTAGGCACAGAACCCTATCCACTGAGCCACCTACCTCTCCTTTTTCTGGTTGAGCTTAAAGACTATAGACTTGCTTGTCTAGGATGGCTTTGTTGGTAGCCTCCTTCCTTATTGTCTTTGGGCTGCTGGTCGATTGTGTGTGTGTGTGTGTGTGTGTGTGTGTGTGTGTGTGTGCATGTACGTGTACTGGTACATGTGTGAATGTTTCAAGAGGGACACACTTTCTGGGACAACAAAAGTCATTTACACTAGTTTTTCTTGTATGTATTGATCATTATTTAGTCTGATGTGAATATCACATTTTTACCAGAGTATATGTGGGCAACTAGTTGGTGTAGTAGAGTGCTCAGCCTGGAGTCAGAAAGATTTCTCTTCCTGAATTCAAGTCTGGAATCAGACATTTACCACCTCATATGACTCTTGGTAAGGCACTTCACCCTATTTACCTCGGTTTCCTCATTTGTAAAGTGAGTTGGAAAAGGAAAGGTCAAACCACTTTAATATTTTTGCCAAGAAAACTTCAAATGGGGTCCTGAGGAGAACAAAAGGACTAAACAATAATAAAAGTAGAAAAAGTGTTAGCAATTACAAAAGGGACAATTAAGCTGAAGGACATCAAGAATTCAGGGCTTCTAAATAAGTGAATCAATGAAAAAAAAACACCTGAGTACAAAGTGCTGTGCTAAATATTGGAGATATAAGTGGAAAATGATAATAATAATAATAATAATAATTAAATTTAAATATCTCTGGAAGTGCTAAAAAGCCCTTTTCATATATTATCTCATTTAATCTCCACAATAGCTCTTAGAAATAGGTAATATTATTATCCCATTTCATAGGTGAGGAAACTTCAACTGAAAGAGGTTAAGGGCCTTGCCCAAGATCACATACCTAGGGTTTGGGGAAGGATTCTAACTCAAGTCCAGTACTTCCAAGGCAGTGCTCTATCCATTCTTATACAATTCTTCTTTCAAGGAGCTCACATTCCAACATGGAGAGGTAACAGAAAATTTAGGCAGTAAATCGAATGGAAAGGCCCAATGGTATTAAGGATAAAGCAACAAAAGAAGCAATCATATATCTTCTTTAATATAATAATGAAATCATATATACATCTGGCATAGAACCATTTGATGTTACCAAGGAAAACTGAAAAAAGGAGGAAGATGGTTCTTTTAATTAGGTTAAAGAATAAAATTCTTCCCAGCTTTCTTTACATATGTATATAATCCTTCTAACTCTCTTCATTTCCTTCTTTGGGGCTAGTAGAACAAAATTCATGGAGTTGACTGATCATTTTGAGTGACTCCATTAATTTCCATTTTACCAATGTACTTTATCCACTTCATCTTGAAATGGCATCTGCTTACCCTTTGCCTCACCCTTAAGCTCACTGAAGAAAAGTGGAGGCTAAATCTAAGGTACCATTTTGTTTCTGGGTATGTTTAGTTCTGTTTGTTATTGGTTGCCATAATAATGTCACTGCTACTAGTCTTAAGCCTACTTAACTAAGATTGACAGAATTTCATGAGGTATAGTACTATTATTATTTTCCCCATTATGCAGATGAGGAAACCAAGGCATCACAAATGATGGATTAGTCCACTTCACTACAAGGCATGCAGGGGACATGCAGGTTCACATTTAATTCCCACATTTATTCAGTTCCATTTATGATACGAGCCTCTTCCAACCTCTTAAAAAAGAATTATTGAATATTTATGTTGGAAGGAACCAAAGGATGACAGTGATAGGACTGGAAAGGACCTTAGAACACAGAATGATATAACTGAGAGAACTCTTAGAACACAGAATATAATTTCAGTGCTAGAAGGACCCATATAGTATAAAGCACAAAGCTAGAGCTTTAAAGGATTTTAGAACATGGAATCTTAATTCTGGGAGGACCTTTAAAATAGAGGTCACAGATTTTCAGAGCTCGAAGGAAGCTTATATCATAGAATACAGGATGCCTAAGTCTTATAATCTTAGAACATTGAATATTAGAGATGAAAGAGACCTTAGCGATCATGTAAGCCATTCCACTTTATGAATGAGAAAGCCAAACTCAGAGGAGAATGACTTTATCAAAATAACACAATGTATCATTAACAAAGCCAAGTATGGAATATAAACCTCCTAATGAGTGCTTGCTCTCTCTCTCTCTCTCTCTCTCTCTCTCTCTCTCTCTCTTTCCCCCCCCCCCTCTCTCTTTCCCCCTCTCTCTTTCTGACTTTCCGTGTGTCTCTCTCTTTTGTCTCTATAATTCTGTTTCTGTTTCTATTTGTGTCTGTCACTGTCTGTTCATCTATCTGCCTGTTGGTGTCTCTCCCTCCTCCATCTCTTTTTCACTCACTGTCAAAGATGAAATATCACAAAATCAGAGTTTGAAGGAATCTAACTACTCAATCCAACCTCTGCCTGATCAAGACTCTCTTCAATGGCAAGTGGTCATCCAGGTTTCAGTAACTGACTTGACAGATTGATTTTGTTTTGGATTATTATTTGCCTTCTCAAACGATTTTTGGTGCATGGAACTCCTGATGAATAAATTTCCTTCCTCAATGTAAACCAGCAACTTTTCTATAACTTCGATTCTTCCAGTTGTCTGGGGCACTGAGAGACTGAGTTACATCGCATTTCACATAACCTTCATATGTCAATGATGAGTTGTTATCACTATTCTTATTGCCTCTAAGACTGACTTTCTATCCATTATACAAGTATACCATTCAAAATCCAAAAGACAATCACATTTGGGTCTCTTACACTTGCTGTCAGTCAAGTTTTCATGCAACCAATCATTCCATTCAATTATTTCCTGAAAATTATATAGGGACAAAAGGAGATCCCTTTGGGTTAGCTCTGCCATGCAAAGTTTCCTTTGTTCTCTCTCTATGTAGCATTAATTATAGGCCTCCATGTCAGAAATTTTTTTAAAAAGGACAAAGAATTCCTTCTTATGGGTTTTGCATCTTCCATATGCTGTACTTTGATGCTACTGACTTCCTTGCATCAATATAATGTCATTGTACCTGCATTTTACACACACAATTAACCATGTGTTTTTAAAATAGCAAATTATGCCTCTGCACAAAATGATAAATTTGATCCCAAAACAAATTGAAAGAAGTTCTTCTGGAATTTTTCACTTCAATTAACATGAAGGCTAGCATATGTCATAGGTGCAAATCTCTGTGCATTCCATGACCACAAGCTGGGATGTGGCAAAAGGTAAACCCAGCATTATGTCTTTATGTGCTCATTGGAGACACTTGTAATCATGTTTTATTAGTGGTGCCCTCCCCAGCATAATGAACTTTGATGGAATAATGAAGTTGCTCTGGCGCCTGACAAGGCTGGCTGGCAGCCTCACCAGTCACAGACCTCCCCTGAGCACAATCAGCTGAGTACCAGCTCTCAGCTCCAGCAATAATGAGCCAGAAAGCCTGGGAAATTACCTTCCTTCCAACTTATACCCTTCTTGTCTTTTGCTTCCGGATTCATGGAAATGGCTGCTCAAAAGAAATCAGAGACATAGCTATAAGGCTGGAAGAGACCTCAGAAGTCATCCCAACTCCCTCATTTTAGAGATGTGAAAACTGAGGCCCACATGGTTAAAATGGTTTGTCTGGCGTCACACAGAAAGTATCAAGAAAGCATCAAATCCTCTGATCTGGGGTCACGAAAAAAAGTATCAAATCCTCTGACCCTAGAGCCAGTATTCTGTTCACTGTATAATTGTGAGGAGGAGGAGGAGGAG
>NC_058131.1:361324788-361333156 GCF_016433145.1 Gracilinanus agilis | reverse complement strand
AGGGAGGGAGGGAGGGAGGGAGGGAGGAGAAGAAGAAGAAGATATTATGAGCAGAAATTGAATATCATTTGACATTGTGAGTTTTGATGTGTGGACATGTGCTGAGAAAAATAGATCCAACTTGGTCTATATGAATTCCATCATGGGGGAATAGAGGAAAAATCCCCAAATCCTGATTTTGAATCCTGGCTCTGGAAAGTAATTTTCCTATCTCTGTACCTCAGTGTCCTCCTTGGTAAATTGAGATGGTTGGACAAATGATCTCTAACTTTTCATCTAGGTCTAAATGGTATGATCCTATTCGACTTAGGCAACGGTTGCCTATCTCTGATGGAAAGTGGGTTCTGTCAAAGACTAACAGAAATGCAAATGTAATTGTTGTTAATGGTAATGATAGTTTGCCTATACAGTATATAGCACCTTTCATCCAAGGATCTCAAAGTCTTTCATAAGCATTCATTAATTCTCTCAGCATGTCTTCAAGGCAAGCGAGTAAAATTATCAACCCCATTTTATAGCTGAGGAAGCAGAGACACTAAGATGTGAAGTGTCTGGCCTGGGGCCACCTGATGTCAGGGCCAGTGGCTGGCCCAGGACAGACTTCCTGACTCCAAGTCCTGCACTCAGAGCCCTCACAAGCTTGGAGAAGTTCCTTTTTCATAAAGAACTTCCAGTTACAGGACATTAGATTCCATAATGACAAAATCATTTGTCACCCTTAGTTTGGACTGAAACAATTAAGG
The DNA here is from genome assembly GCF_016433145.1 of Gracilinanus agilis. Lineage (NCBI taxonomy): Eukaryota > Metazoa > Chordata > Mammalia > Didelphimorphia > Didelphidae > Gracilinanus > Gracilinanus agilis. Next base: position 361,332,413 of record NC_058131.1, on the reverse strand, counting down.
TGTGAAATGGTTAATTAAGATACCAACTGAGCATTTTTATAGTAGCTGTTACACATATAAGTGCACACATACAAATTGTGTTAATTTGAAGTGTGTATGTGTGTGTGAAAGTGTATGTGCAGGTATGTAGTGAGAAGCATTATGGCATATCCACATGGTATATGGATAGAAAGCTGGCCTTGGGACCAAGAAGATCTGAGTCTTTCCTCTGATACATACTGGTTGTGTGACCCTGGGTGACTCAATTAATCTCTCATTTCTCTTGGCAGTTCTTTTTAAGAATTTAAGTCGGGACGAGCTAGGTGGCTTAGTGGATTGAGAGCCAGGCCTAGAGACGGGAGGTCCTAGGTTCAAATCTGGCCTCAGACAGTTCCCAGCTGTGTGACCCTGAGCAAGTCACTTAACCCCCATTGCCCACCTTTACCACTCTTCTGCCTTGGAGCCAATACACAGTATTGATTCCAAGATGGAAGGTAAGGGTTTTAAAAAAGAGTTTAAGTCAGTGGGAAGGTACCAACCTGTATTGATGATTCCTCATCTGGGAGTTCCAATATCATCAAAATCATATGTGTGGAACCTGTCTATATATCGTCATTTCATTGATATGAGGAACTCTCAGATAAAAAAAAAACAACACATACTGGAAGCTACTAAAGTTTAAAAGCTGCCCTAAAACTTTTGGGATACCTGATAGCAATAGAGGATATAGATATTGAAATAGATACATATATAGATATAGACACAGATAGCATCAATATAGACATATCTATATTACACATAGACTTTGTAAAACCCTTACCTTCTCTCTGAGAATAAATACTGCATATTGGTTACAAGGCAGAAGAGTGGTAAGAGTTAGGCAATTGGAGGTTAAGTGACTTGCCCAGGGTCACACAGCTAGGAAGTGTCTGAGGTCACATTTGAACCCAGAACCTCCAGTCTCTAGGATTGGAACCACCTAGCTGCCCCCTACACATAGGCTTTTTGCTTTATCTTTGATACATGTTCATTCCCCCTCAACCTTGCTTCATAAAGATAAACTTTGATTTCCAAACCCTCCACCTGACTATGAACTGACTGATAGATTATGTTCCCATATTCAAAGATTGCCAAGATCCAGTCTCAGCTAAATTTAGAGAGGCTCGCCACCAGAGAGTTGGTTAAAAAGGAGAGATACTTTTTTCAACCATGGTAATTCCTGAAAATTGGCCACTCAAGTACAGAGGTGATCTATGTTAGGAAACAAACAGTACCCACATTGATAAAAACAATGCATCCTTGAAATATTGAAACATATTCATTTTTTCATCCATTGAAAAAATAGTGACTGAACACCAACTGGGTCCAGAATACACCTAATTGTCACAGAGGGAGAAAGAAATGTCAAATGAAATTATTTCTGCCTTCTTGAAACTTATATTCTAACAGAGAGGAAAGTCACCAATCCAAATAGCTACAATATGGAGTAGGTGGAGAAAGAGAAAGAGAATTTATTAAATGCTTGAAATGGCCATGTGCCAGGTTCTTTCTTAGTGCTATGGCTTTAAATATATGTAAGCAAGGCAGTTGTTGCCCTCAAGAAATCTATATTCTAATGAAGGAAGACAAAACCTAAATGGGAGATGAAAAAAGAAAGGAAATATTGCAATTATAGCAGGTATTTACATAGTGCTTTAAGGTTTCAGGCACTTTACATAGGTTATCTCATTTGATCCTCACAAAATCTACCTGAGGGAGCTATGATTAATTATTCACATTTTGTATATGGGGAAACTGAGACTAAAAATTAAATTGTTTGTCCAAGGACACGTAGCTAATAAGTAATTCAGAACTTGAATTCAGGTCCTTCAAATGCAATAATGCTAGATCCATTGCTCTCTAGAGACTTCCAGAATGAAGCTGTTTTTTAATTACACAAAGGGAAGATCATTGCCAACTGTGTGGAAATGAGAACCGTCTTCCTGTAGGATGGGATTATTTCTTTGGGGCTTTAAAGAATGTAGTATATCAGCAAGCAAAATTAGGGGAGAGGTACATTCCTAGCACAGGGTCCATAGTGCGAACAAAGTCATGGAGGCAAGAGACTCCAAGCATGGTGTTTACAACAATATTGATGATGGCTAGAATAGTAGTGGCCTCATATCTTCAACTGAAACTTTAATTGGCAAGTTATAGGTGGCACAGAAGGTAAGATCTCTGAGCTTGGGGACCAGAAGATATGTGTTTAAATCTGGCTTCAATCACTTACTTAGGCACATGACCCTCAGTCACTTATTTTTAACTTTTCTCAGCCTAAATTTCTTCATCTGTATAAGGAGGATCATAGCACTTACAGGGCTGTTGTGAAGATATAATAACATATGTACAGTGATTTTCAAACCTTAATGTGCTATAAACAACTAGCCATTATAAAGTATGATTTATTAATATAAGTAACCACTGATCAAAGGGATGCTATTACTAGATCTATACCTAAAAATGATTATTCTGGAAGCGTTATGGAGACTGGAGACCGGAGGCAAGAAGACATCTTTAAAAAGTTATTGCAATATTCTAAGTGGGTGGTAATGAAGGCATAGACAAGATTGCTAGAGGTGAAAATAGTACATAATGTTATGTTATTTATACAATCCTATCTATCATCATAGTGGCAGATCCTTTTCTTTAAAGAATAAGCAAATAGAAAAAAAAAGAAGATTCCAAAAGGAAAGAACAATCCTAAACTTGCCTCCTCTCTCAGCACCTTTGTCTTCTCTTACTATGTCTTCCAGGCAATCTAGCCAGTGGCTTCAGGCTGCCCATACGTAGATCTACTGGACCATAACCTGATCTACAATCCCTCTTACTTTCCTATAAAATGTCATCCTCAATTATCTATCACAGTGGAACTGATCAGCTAACTCAAACTGAAATGATTGTGACTGAGTAATTTATTGCATTTACCCTCCTAGGGCTCTTTGCATTTTAACAGGAAAATGAAGGAATGATGCTCTCTGGGAGCAGATATTCTGGTTTCAATGAAAGACCAGGTAGATCTTGCCAGAGCTGGAAGAAGCCTTAGAGATCATCAAACTTAAACCCCTCATTTCACAAAGGAGCTCAGACAAGGAAGCGACTTTCTCAGGACACGTAGAGTAGTAATGGTAGGACTGGAGCTGGAGCATAGGTCTCCCAACTCTGGAGACTTTCTATATAACACAGAAAACTGAGTCCTAGGTCACTGGAGGAAAAGCTGATGGGTTCATTCCTATAATGGCATTTCCCAGAGCCTCTCTGTGTGCCACACACACAAACACACACGCATACACCCTGTAAATTAATCAAACAGTTGAATTAGAAAGCTACCTACGTAAGAATGTCTCCTATCTTATCTGGAACAATCATGAAAATAATAGCTCCCATTTCTATGATATTTTACAACTTTACCAAACCCTTTTCTCACAGCAATGCCTTAAATAGATGTATTACGACCTCCATTCCTTGCCGACACAAGAAAACAAGCTGAGAGAGGTGGTCACTTGTCTATGGTCATAGAGTTAGTGAAAAACCAGAGCCAGAAAACAAGCCCAGATGTCCGGACTCCAAGCCATTCCGACTCCATGGCACCATGACTCTCTCTCTCCCCAGCAGAAAGGAAAGCAGAGGCTCAGGCAGGGGCCAGGGGGCACCAGTCAAGATAGGAGATTAGAGGCTTCTCCTTCTGGTCCTGCTCCCATTATTGCCTGCTGGCTGAGAACATAGATAAGAGATGAGATAAGGTGACTAATTCCCTTGCTGCTCTTGCTCAATACTCACAGGTAATTCACTTTAGTATTACAGGTTGGACGTAGGCCTGAAGTAGGACTGCAGGATGAATGATGTCAGAAATGTGAGAGATTCAAGTAGATGTCCGGACTAGTAGGATATCCATAAAATATTTTAAGGAGCAAAAAAGAAGGATCTCATACGCAGAGATTGCTCATTTTCTATATCCCCAGAGCCTCGTACAGTGCCTAACACATAGTAGGGATTTAATAAATACTTGTAGACTATTTGATCTTCTCCCTCCACAGTTTTCCTGGTGCTAGAACTATTTCTACTTCCATGCAATTGAATCAAGTTCTGAGCTCTGGCAAGGCTGGCCATATTTATGGAATATTTCAGTGAGATGATATTGTATAGAAGTTTCTTATGTGATCCTCTTTTGTTCTTTGAATAGTGCAATGTTTATGATTGTTGACTGTTATATAAAAAATGATTTTTTAAATGGGTCCAAAGACCAAGAAACCTGTGTTTGAATACTGGGATCACCACCTACTAACCCACTGAACTTCTCTGAATGTTATAGCTGTGCTTATTAAACACACAGATGAATGCAATTTTAAAATATCCAAATAGAATAGTAACATAACGAGAGTTGTAAATTCAATAAGAGAGTTTAGAATTTAGAATTTCATCAGGAACTTAGTATTTCTTGCTCTGCTTTCTGAGAACAAGGATTCCTAGAGATATTGTTCAGAGTTCTACTTTTAGATCCCTTGCACTTTATTTGGCAACTATGATCAAAGAATTTCAACATTCACTTGTTTTACTATAATGTTCTTTGACGTCTTCTCACGCTCTTCCTTGCTTAGAAAAACAGACTAAAAGGCAGGGACCAAAGAATTCTAGAATCTCAGAGACAGGACGAGCTTCAAAGGGCATCTGGTAAGATCCTTACAGGAGAAGGAAGCAGACATCTTGACAAGTGTATAACTAGCCTTGGTGGAAACAGTTTATCATTCTGATTTCATAAGATTTGAGATCTAAAATTGGAAAGGACTTTACAGGTCATATAGTCCAATATCCTAATTTTGCAAATGAGGAAACTGAAGCTGAGAGTGATCTAATGACTACCCCACTATCATGTATAAAGTGCTATGGATCAGATTGAATTCTGGTCCTCTGTGGATATTATTCCCAGAGTACCATGTTAAATTGAATTAAGAGAGTCTGGAGTATAGAAGGTAGGGAAGTCAGGTTTAGGGAATTAATGACTTTTCAGGTCCTCAGTATTTATGATATGGTGCAAATCATGGGATAACAGAACTCAGAACTGGAAGGACCCTTAGAAATCTGATCCAACTTCCCCCTTTTACAGATAAAGGGAAAATACTTCAAGTCCTGCTCCAAAACTAAATGGAAAATTTGGAATCTTACATGCTAAACTGGATCTTCAGGATCCCTGAAGATTTACAAGTCAAATTGACACAGAATAGCAAAAGGTAGAGATGGCCAAAAGCTGAACAAGGTGCCAGTTAAGGTGCCACGAGTCACCAAGACACCCTAGAATCAAATTTCCAAGACTGCCCTACTTCAAATGACTCTCAAGGCCCAAAGGTTTTTCATAGGAACTTATATTGCTAAAAGTTAGTGCTTAGGAGGAATCTTAAGAAAGATATGGTCCAATCCCCTCATCTTACAAAATTCTTATAGGAAGGATTTGACTTGCCCAGGGCCATACAGCCAGGAAAAAGAAGAGCTGGGATTCCTGAGTATACATACATCTCTTTGCTCTGCCTCTAAGAGAACGATTCAGGAAGTATGTCCTATTGAATTCTTGGGGGTTTTTAAAACAAATTTTTGTTTAACCTCTGCTGTGACCCAGAGAGTAAACAAGGTCCCTAAATCTCCTCCATTTCTGTTTATTTAAAGAATGTTTGCTTATTTGGCAGCTGCTTAAGTGGAACCACTGTTGTTACTAACTTGCCTAGGAAGAGATGTTGCTTCTTGTTTTCTGACATGATTTTACTCTGCCCCTAATTACCAATTTCTTTTTTTTCCCCTCTCCTTTTCTTGGGTAACAAATCCAGTATGTATGCATTTGCTCAGGCACTCAGTTAATCGCCTACCTTTAATTAAAGGTCTAGACTCGATGTCTCTGGAGTAGCCCCTGGATATTTATCTTCACGGTTCTATACTTAGAGTATGGTATAGAGAGGAAAAAGGCGCACCAACTCCTGGCGGGCAGGGTAGCCCATCCCACCTGAAATGACTGACTGGAGTTTGCAAAGAGGCTTCAGCCACAGAAGATATCAATATTATTTGTCCTTGAGAATTTTTTTTGGCCTACCTTTTTCAATTTGCTGCTAGTTTTCCTGCCCCAGGCCAGGAAGCTAATTTATAACCAGACTGGTTTTCTTCACTATATATATAAAGGGCTTGAAGATTAGAATATCTTTTTTTCAATCAATTTAAGGATTGCCACTACCATTGGTAACACCCAACTAATGGTTTGTTCTGAGAAAGGGATGGGAATTTCATAGAAGAACTGAAACACTCCATTTGGGTGCCCAACATCCTGAGGTATGGAAACATTCCCTTTGGACCTCTGTTTTGTTCCTTCAGTTATTACCCAAAAGTTGGGGGCATTCATTGCCTTCATTGGACTAGAGGGTTTGAGGTATAGGCTATATTTATACAGCATAGGAATGCTCAGTTGGAGATTTATTCATCAGATTTAAAACTGGAATGGAAGGAATTTTAGTTATCACCTAGTCCAAACCTACTTCTTTTTAAATACTTTTTTTAATATTCCCTAATTACATGTTAACAAATTTACAATCATTTTTTAAAATTTTGAGTTCTAAATTCTCTCCCTCCCTCCTACCCTTTTCCCCTCCTAGAGAAGGTCCATTTTTTTTAATAGAAGAAGAAATTAAAGCTCAAAAAAGAGATATTTGGGGGGCAGCTGGGTGGCTCAGTAGATTGAAAGCCAGGCCTAGAGACAGGAAGTCCTCTCAAATCTGGCCTCAGACACTTCCTCATTGTGTGACCCTGGGAAAGTCACTTGATCCCCATTGCCTAGCCTTTACCACTCTTTTGCCTTATAACTAATACAGAGTATTGATTCTAAAATGGAAGGTAAGAGATGAAAAAGTAAAAAAAGCAGCTATTTTGCCTATGTTCAAACAGCAACAGAACTGGAATTTGTACCTGGCCCCCGACACCAAATCGAATGCTCTTTCCAGTGGATTCTAAATTATTGTCCTTCCCACTAGACCATGCTGACTCAAAAAACCAGCAAGTATTTATTAATCACTTACTATGTACCATGTGCTGTGGTATGCTCTGGGGATCCAAAGACAAGAATGGAAACATTTCTGCCTTCGGGGAGCTTACTACCTGCTCCTCAGGGAGCCTTTTTTGGTGCTTTAACCACTGGTTTGAAAAGACCATGATTTTAAGATATGTGTCTATGACGGACGATCTGAGACAAAATCATAGAATGTCAGAACTAGACTGAAGTTTGCAGATGATTTAATCCAGCCTCCCTCAGAGAGACTAAAAGTAAATTAGTTGTACATTACTAAAATTATTAAGAACTTGCCCAAAAATCAGTCTCTCTCTCTCATACTTTCTTTTTCTTTCTCTAATATATGTGCCTATAGGCATAAATACATGTGTATAAACATACAGGAATAATGTATATTTATCTGTATATTCAAGTCTCGCCTCCAATACATATCAGCTGTATGAACAAGGATTAGTATTATATTCACAATTTTTGAAATTAGAAGGGACCTCAATGGCCACCAAATTTAACTGATGCTCAATAGAAATAAGCAAGATATAATTATATATATATATATATATATATATATATA
>NC_058131.1:361232721-361321827 GCF_016433145.1 Gracilinanus agilis | reverse complement strand
TATATATATATATATATATATATATATATACACATATAGTCAAATGATACCTTCTCTAGTGTGAACGGAGGGAAGGAGGGAGTTACCTGGGAAATTTAACGTAACAAATTAATTAATTTAATTTTTTAAAAAGACTAAATTAGCCTTTTTTATGACTTCCATCAATGGCTTCTCATTCTGCTCCCTAGGGACAAACTGGATAAGCTTAATTCCTTTTTCATGGGACAGCCTTTCAAATACTTAAAGATAGCTATCCCATCCCCCCCAAGTCTTCTCTTTCCCAGGCTAAATATGTCTAGTTCTTTCAATTAATCCTCATAGGGTATGGGTTTAAGGCCCTTTACTACCCTGGTAGATCTCCTTTGGACGCTTCTACTTAACATTGACTTAAGTATGTTGGGGCCAAGAACTGATCACAATGTGACATATATGGCTAGACCAGGGAAAAATATAAGAAGATTGTATTTTCCTTTTCCCTGGAAGCTGTGGCCCTCTTAGACCCCTCTCTTGGCCTTTTCTTTGACTTTTTTTTTTTTACTTTCTCATCATGCAACTGACTCTTAATCATCTTGTAGTACAAAAAAGCCTATGGGCTTTTTTTTTTTTCAAACTGCTATCTAAATAGGCCTACTCCACTTCATTCTAGTGAAGTATAAGGCTTTACATGAAGAAGATAAATTACAAATCACCTAAATCAGTGGAGGGAGTTTCCATATTGGTTAATCCCTAAGCGAAAGAAACTATATAACATATAGTACTAAATTTAGACATGAAAGGGACCTTATAGGTCATTTAGTCCAACCTTTTCATTTTACATATTAGGAAACTGAGGACCAGAGAAGTTAAATGACTTGCCTAAGATCATACAGGGAGCAAATGACAGAGAAAGAATTTAAACCCAGATTCCCCTGATTCCAGATTCAATTCCACCCTACCTTGATGCCTTTCTTTGAAATCAAAACAAACAACTCAAATATTTCCATGTGTATATGTATATGTGCATATACAGACACACCCATGTATTCATAGGTTTATACATATATGTATGGATATGCAGGCATATTAACATGCGCTTGTGTTCTCATGCATATGTGTGAATGTATAACGTTGTGTGATATAGTATGTAATACAATAAATAATATATAATTGTATACAAATTAATTATATACATGTGTGTATATGAAATCCGTTAACAGTCATAATAATGTTTCTATCTGATGAATTTGTAGAATGATGTGGAAGAAAAATGCACTAAATGGGTAGATACACATAGATTGCAATCTGCATTATTGGGAGAGTACATATTTATAGATCCATTGGAGAGATGAGGAAATTATCTTCTGAGCCATTCATTGGGAGTAGAAAGGAAGATAAGAAGAAACATCTCTACCATCTTTCCAAGGCAGAGTAAAATCCATTATGATGCATGGGTTGGTGATTGAAGATAATATCAGGATATATGAAATATACACTGGGAATATGATCTTCAATCCCATGGGATATTTAAGCCAGTGGTATATATATACACTAATATCTATATAAAAATATATATTATATCTATGTATACACACACACAAATGTCTTTTGACTCCACTGATTCAAAATCCAAGACTCTTTCCATTGCACCATGCCATTTTTTCTCACAGGACTCTTGCTGGATTTTTCCAACCATATGACCCATCAACATCTCAAACTTATTGTGTCCAAAACAGAACTCATTATCTTACCCTCTAGGCCTGCTCCAATCTACCTTTCATATTAATTTCCTTCTTTTGTTGTTGTTGTTGTAAAACCATCATCCTCCTAGTCACCTCATATACATCTTCCACTCTTCCCTCCCCATACCTGACCATGACCCAGTCTATCTTACTTTTGCACATATAGTTATTTTTGCACTTTGGGTTACATAGTAATGATATTATTGATGATATTATTGAGTCAGAGGATGTATACACTTCAGCAACTTTATATATAGTTGCAAATTGCTACCCAAAAAGGATGGACCATTTCACAATTCAAACAATGGCATTTGAATATGACCATCTTTTCATAAAGCCTCCAACAATTGCTATTTCCCATTTTTGTCATATTTGACATTATCACCACCAGCATCATCAAAAATAAGAAGAAGCATTTATGAATCATTTATTATCTGATAAATATAAGGTAGTACCCCAGAATTGTTATGCATTAAAATTTCCCTATAATTTTTTATTTGGAGTAGTTTGCATATAGTTGCTTAAAGGTTTCATCTCTTCGTGAAATATGCTTGTTCGTATTCTTTGACCAATGTGATATTTTTCTTAGTATACCATATTACCCGTATGATCAACAAAAAGTCTAGCGTATAGAAAACTGAGATTTAATGATATAGTAATGTATTTCTTGCAAGTGTAAGTTTCATTCTTATCTATCTGAAAAGGTCTTGGAGCCATTTTTCCCCAGTTCCTTAAAATTTCCAGATCTTTAAGAAGTAAATGATTAGGCAGATACAAATAGCTAAAATTAGTTCTGATCTTTTAATTTTTTTTCCTTCTGTAGTATTTATCCTTTTCTCAAAGTGCATATGTCTATGTTGACCTGAAATCGAATTACAGAATGAACTAAATAACTAATCTAACCCTGACTCATTTTATGAAAAAGAAAACTAAGGTCCAGAAATGGCAAATGACTTGCCCAAAGTCGCCTTGTTAGTTTATAGATATAAGCACAGGTCTTTATCTCTAAATTTTTCTAGTATACCATGTTGCAAATATGTAGTTTTACCATATAGCACAACATAACCTTTTCCCTAAGGAAATACAATTGAGTGTCTATTCTAGAGGAGGTATTTGTTATGTAGAGTTGGATTAGACCTACTTTCCAGGTTCATCTCTAAAGCTTATTACAAAACAATGATCAAGTCACTTGTTTTTTCCTTCTGAGTTTCATCTGCCTCATTTATTGATTGGAGATGAGAATATTCACACTAGCTACCTCACAGGGGTGTTCAATTCAATTCCACAAACATTTATTAAATCTCTGGTATGTTCAAAGCACTGTGCAAGGAAAGGGGGTTAAAAAGGGGGAAAAGGGAATATTTTTTGCCTTCAGGGAGCTTTTATTCTACATAGTGAGAAAAGCAATTTTTAAACCAGAAAACACTTTATAAAAGTATGTTATCACTCTTTGCCCTTTCAAATAAGATTTATTAGGTCTGAAAGACATAAATCTGTGTGTGCATGCATGTGTACATGTGCACCTGTATTGGAAATAGAAGGTAGAATCATAGGAGGGGACTTGGCGGTCATATAGTCATAGGATCACAGACCAAACTGAATTCACTTTAGAGGCTACTAAAGATCCTCTCATGAAGACATTCAGGAGCAGTCACTTAATGTCAGAGAAGTACTATACATGAGAGATAGGATTTGAATCTGGTTCTTCTGACTCTTTAGATTCATCAACCAATACACTATATTAATCCAGCCCATTCACTTTATAGATGAGAAACCTGACAACCGAAGGGGTAAAATATCTTGGCCAATATCCCCGAATCAGAAAATCACAAAGCCTGGATTCAAATTCAGTTCTTCTAACTCCAGCTCTCTCATTTTCTCCCTGACAACATGCAGGAAAGACTCGGATCTAATCCTAAAGATGTCAGCGCAGTTCTTCTGTGTCCCTAGAAATCTAGCCACTTTTCAGGTCACCAAAGTTTATACTTAGTCACTAATACACAGACAACTAACTGAATATAATGAGTTTATCTGTGGTGACGTGAGAGGTAGTACAGAATCCTATTAAGGCATCTTTAATTAAAAATGCATTATAATCTTCAAGCTTTTAAACACACCCTGTACCTTCTCCACAATTAGTGCTGATTCATCCTATGACCCCTATGGGCATGAATGAGGAGACTTAAGTGGCCCTTGACTATGTGCACACAGTATCTCATAGACACTAATGGATTTAAATCAAGAAGATTAATTCCATTCATTTGGCTTCTCTATTAAGAAACAACTGTCAGGATGAGCCTAATTGGTGGAGTTGATGACCCTGAGAGTTTGGAGATCCACGAAACTGACTTTTAGCCAACACAAAATTATCTGGGGGTTATGAGGAAGACGGATAACAAGGATAATTTAAAATCACAGATAATAAGAAGAGCTCATGTTAACTATTAGGTTTAGTCTTTTACTACTTGTCCTTTTGCTAGGACTACGAAACTACTAAATTTCATGGGATTTCAACTTCATCTCCTTTTGATTCAGTCTTTCAGAGGGCCCAATAAAATGAGATTAGTTTATTTCTATGATTCCATGGGGGGAAAGTTATAGATGATCTATTGGTCATAGCAGCCAATGTAGGGAAATATAAAGAGCAATAGATTTGGAGTCAAAAGAGACCAAATATGAATCTAGACTCTGCCCTCACTTACTAGCTCTTTGATGTTGGGAAAGTCACTCTCCCTCTCTGAGCTCAGTTCCCTCCTCTGTAAAATGGGTCAGATTATCTCTAAGGATGACCTTCATCTCAAAGAATTGGATAAGATCATCTTTTAGTTCCCTTATACCTCTAAATCCTTATTTCAAAGTCTTTTAATCTCTCTAAACCTCATTTTTCTTATCTATAAAACTAGGACATTAAACTAAGTGATTGCTAAGGTCCCTTCTAAACACAAATCTTATGATTTTTAAGAGCTGAGTTTGTCAATTTGTTAAAGATGAGGAGGAGGCATTAGCCCCTTTCTTTGGCTCTTTGTAGAAAGTTAACCTTTAAATAGCAGCAATCCCAGGCAAGAGTGGAATATCTGTGGACATGGATATAACAACATGGGGGAGGGGGGGAATCTCCATCATTCTGTGTATGAACTAGCTGTTTGAACATCTGGTAGGCAGCTGTGCCAGGTGGCAAATAACCAACAAAGTCAACAAGGCAGTAGAAGCCATCCAGTTCTCTCAAATGGTACTGGGCTTGACATAGTAGAAAGAACATTTTTTCTAGAGTCAGTCAGAGAACCTGAGTTACCTTTACCTTTGACCATTGTTACCTGAATGACTTTGAATCATTTATTATTTGGGGGCCTCATTTTTCTCCTACTTAAAAGTTAGCACAGAGGATAGGGTGTCAGGCCTGGAGTCAGGAGGATCTGGGTTCAAATATGACCTCAGACATTTCCTAGCTGCTTGACCCTGAGCAAATCACTTAATCCTATTTGCCTAATCCTTCTTCTGTCTTAGAGTAGTTAATAAGGGGGAAAATGGTTTTTTTTTAAATAATAATAAATAATAAAATAAAATAATGGAATTAACTAGATGTGCCTGAAAGCTCTGTTTCTATGATCTTATAGGATCATATAATTGGTGCCTTTTGATTTGATCATGTTTTTTTGATTTGGTTTTGTTTTCCCCTTTTTACTTGGTAGGAAATGGGGGGGGGGAGGGAAGAACACTGAAATAAATGTCAGAAGACCTGGTCAGGTTTGCGTCCTGGCTTTGCCACTTGGTAGCTATTGCATGTGATGTTTGAGGAAGGTAATGAAAATATTAGCTCCATCTTACAAATGGGAAAACTGAAGCCCAAAGAAGGTCAAGCAACTGGACTGCCATTAAACAGCAATCAAGTCCTAGGCAAGGGACTTGAACTCCAATCTCCTGACTCCAAATCAGGCGTTCTAATTATATTAATATCTCCCCTGTCTACTTCATGGTAGGGTAGTTGTGAGGATGAACTAAGAAACTGTGTGAAATTGCTTTCAGGGTAGTTTCATGGGATGTAAAATAGGAACGGAACGTGCCGTAGAGACCATGTAGTCCAACTCCCTATTATGCAAGGGAGAAAACTGTACCCTTAAGAGGGAAAATTACTTTCCCAAAGTCACAGAGATAGTAAGGAACAGAGTCAGGATTAGATTCCAGGTCCTATAACCACAAAGCCCCAGTACTTCCAAATGATGTAAATTATAATTCAAATCATCATCATTACCTATGAAGTTTTCTAGGACAAAATACAAGTCTCTGAGTAAAGAGGGATGATTTTCAGGCCAGCATATTTATAATGATAACAGGGTTTATATGACATTTAACATTTGCAAAGCACTTTACAAATATTATCTTATTCTATTCATACAATAACTCTGGAAGGTAAATACTTTTATTATCCTCATTTTATATAGGGAAACTGAGGCAAATAGAGGTTAAATGACTTGCCTAGAGTTTCCCAGCTAGTAAGTGTCAGGTCAAATTTTAACTCAGGCCTTCCTAACTCTAGACCTGGCACCCCATCCACTGTACAACCTAGTAGCCTTTTTCTTGACCAGGAATGAATATGTATGAGTGGTTTGGTTGTTACTTATTTTCCTCCTCCTTCTCCTCCTCATGATTATTATTAATGATAACAGCAAAACACTCATTACTCAGGATGAGTCAGATAGTAAGTAGAAGTCAGGATTTGAACTCATTCTCAGATTTTTTCATTACCCACTACATCATGAAGCTTTTTTTGTTTCTTAATTGGATCTATGAGTTCATGAAAAAGAGCATATGCTACCAATACAGATGACTGCTTTCTCTTTTGTCTCATATTGTAGAGTTGCCTCTCTCATTTGCCTGCAGTTACATAACCAATAGGTTTCAGAGGCAAGACTTGAACACAAGTCTTCTTGACCTAGGCAAAACCAGTTCTTTAAACAGGAACATGCTCCTATATCTTAAGTGCTATAAAAATGGGAATTGTTATGTTTATTACTACTCTAAATTATACTAATAATTTTTGTTGTTCAATCTGTTTTTTCAGTGTTTTCTGACTCTTCATGACCTATTTAGGGTTTTCTTGGCAAAGATACTGGAGTGGTTTTCAATTTCCTTCTCTAACACATTTTACAGATGATGAAACTAAGACAAACAGGATTAATTTACTTAATAATTTACTTACTTAGTTACACAGCTCTTAAGTACCTGAGGCCAAATTTGAATTCAGACCCAACACTGTATCCATTGTAGTACCTAGCTGCCCAATAATATTAACAAAAATACCGAACAGTTTCAGTAGCAGGTTCACTGAATATTATCCAGTTGTCATCAAAGCTGAGCATAAAACTAAAGAATCCCAAACCCTTCAAAGAAGCCTGATTCTAGCCCACTCACCTAGAGAACATTCTTACTTTACACACTAATATTAAACCTATTCCTACACAATAACCTACCTTGCCACTCGAATAATTGGAACAAAAATCATTCTTTAGACCTAGAGTTCCTTGGACACAGAAGTGGAAGGATTGAGATCAGGGAAAGAATATGTAAAAAGAGACATATCTTATTAAAATAGACTGTGGGAAAAGAGATAATGGGGGAAAGACTTGTATAAAAATATTTATAGCTGTGCTCTTTGTGGTGGCAAAAATTTGGAAGATGAGGGGATGCCCTTCAATTGGGGAATGGCTGAACAAATTGTGGTATCTGCTGGTGTTTGAATACTATTGTGCTCAAAGGAATACTGAACTGGAGGAATTCCATGTGAACTGGAATGACCTCCAGGAATTGATGCAGAGTGAAAGGAGCAGAACCAGGAAAAAGAAAGAGAGAGAAAAAGAGGAAGAGAGAAAGAAAGAGAGAAAGAAAGAAAGAAAGAAAGAAAGAAAGAAAGAAAGAAAGAAAGAAAGAAAGAAAGAAAGAAAGAAAGAAAGAAAGAAAGAAAGAAAGAAAAGGAAGGAAGCAAAGAAGGAAGGAAGGAAGGAATAGACTCTGGCTTTGGGATCAGAAGAAGTGAATTTGAATTCTAGCATTAGTATTCACTAACTATATGAAACTAGTGAATTCCTTTCTCTAAACTCCAACTTCCCCATTTGTAAAAATTAAAATAACAAACTATCTAACCTCACAGGGTTTTTAAAAAATATCTAATATTTTATAAACCTTAAAATGCTGATTTGAAATGTGCACTCATTGTGTAACATTGTGCTTTATAGTCTCAGTATTGGAACTATATGTCATTGACTTTCATGCAGATTATGATTCCATGCACTTAATTGCACTTTATTCATCAGATCTCTTATATTTTTCATATGAAAGTGCAAATCTTGATTGCAAACAAATATGGCCAGTGTAACAGTGTGAACTGAATTTGCAAAGGGGAACAGGCAACTAGAGTTAGAAGGAGCCCTGAAACAGCCCAGCAGAATGTTGCCTGTTCGGAATTCCATTTGGGAGGGGACAACAGCAAGAGGAGTTTGGAAGAGGCTTCTCAACTGTCACTTCACTCCTGACCTGACTGGGACCCTAGGGGGTTGGTTCTTTGGTTAGGAGGTTTGGATTTGGGGGTGGATCCTGAGTGAATTGGGTTCCTCTGTCTTTTTATTAGTGACTATTGGGAGATCAGAAATACCAACAAAGAAGACATTGAACAGCAAATCTCCAATTTGGCCAGAGTCCGAACTCCTGGGGGAGCAGCCTTGAATGGGGGGGGGGGGGGCGGGTTCCTTCCCTGATCCTACATGAATTCATTGATCCTGTTACTTCCCTTTAATATTAGTTAGAAATATTTGATAGGAGACTGTAGGGAGAGAGTTAGCTACTGTGACCAAACCACAGAAGAAGTCCAGAGATGCTCTCTTGGGGAGAAGACTTAGCTGATAGTGAAGTTCATCCTTTCCCTCCTTCCTGGATTCCTCTATACCTTTTCCCTTTGTACCCTGAATCTAATTTATCCTTTAATAAACCCCTGATAATTTGATACTTAGAGTCTGGAGCAGTTACACTGAGGGGGGAGGTGACTGATCTTGTGGCTGAGGGGTAGACCATAACCAGTCTCCATCTTGATGGGCAAAAGCTAACTTGAACTTAGGAGTGGGGGGAGGCTTGTCTCAACAGGGCTGGCTCTGAAGTTGGGATCCAACCTACTAGGGTCACAACTGAACCCCAACACCTTCCTTCAACATCCCCACTATAGCTTTGCCAGTTTGGGGAACCTCTTTGAGTTTATTCCCTCATAGGTCTTCCCTGGGGTGGGGGTGAGTGAATAGTTGATCTGGCTCACTGAAAGCTAATAAATGGGGAGTCTGGATACACACATCCCTACCATCAATACTCACCCCAATACACCAGGAATTGTATTCAGAACATCTTTTTTATCCATTTATACTGCCATCACCCTTATATAAGATATTTTAGTTTTGAAATCATCTCTTCCATCTTGGTTATTTTTAATATTCTTAAACAGAAGAAAAAAATCTTATTGTATGATAGGGGAATCAGTTTTATAAATAATTAATGAAGCATTGGGCAAACGAATGAGTTAGATCATATTTTTGGTATGTGAGGTTCAAATACTGGCTTCTATAATTATGATCTAAATGACCTAGGAAAAGTCATTGAATCTCTGGGCTTTGGTTTCTTTATTGATAATAATAATAGTAATAATAATAACAATCAGAGCACATATATAGAACTTTACAGTTTGCAGAGTCAAATTTGGGTCCCACAACAATCCTGCGAAGTAGATGCAATTTATTGTCATTCGGTTGTTTCAGTCATACCTGACTCTCTGTGGCCCCATTTGGGTCACTTTCTTAGCAAAGATACTATAGGGTGATTTGTCATTTCCTTCTCCAGTTCATTTTACAGATGAAGAAAATGAGGCAAACAGTGTTAAGTGATTTGCCCAGCATCACACAGCTAGAAAGAAAACGAGACTGTATTTGAACTCAGATCTCCCTGACTCCAGGTCCAGCATATTCATTATCCACTACATCACTTACCTGTTGTTATTATTATCATTCTTATTTTACAGATGAGAAAACTGGTGCTGAGAGAGTGAAGGCTGAGAGGTGACTTGCCTAGTCAGAGTTGTACAGCTAGTAAGTGTCTAAAACAAAACTCGAACACAAGGCTTCCTGACACCAAGTCCAGCACTACCTCAACCATGCCGGGAGAATGCTGGGTGAGATGACTTAAATCCTACAAATGAAATGAAGCTTCTTGGCAGTCATTTGGTCCATTTCTTTTAACCTTTTCAACTGCTGTCTGAACGGAGTTTAACTTCAAGGGCAAGCCATTGCTCTGCTGGACCCCAGTGTTTATAGCCCTGGGTACTTTGATTACTTTATCCAATATGATATCATTTGTTTATGTGAATTTAAATAATCACTAGTCTCCTTGAAATCCCTCATATCCTATTCTTTTGTCTAATTACTGTGTGGACCCAAGGAAATCTTGGGCGGCTGTGATGGGCTCATGGTGTTGCTGGGATAGCTTATCACTGATGAGTCACGGATGTTGTTGGCTTTGAATTGACGCGCAGCACACATTGCAACATGCTTTCTCTCTCCTTCCCTCCTGTTTTTGCACTAACTCATGCATTACTAATGGGAATGGGAACATGGGCTTTTGGAAGACCACATTCAACTGTAGCTACACCCTTTGGAGACACGGTGCAGATAACAAGCTCATCCTTGCCTGGGCACCGAGCTGTTGATTCATGTACAACCTGAGACTTTCCTCTCTTTACTCAAAGCAATTCTGTATGGCAACGGATGGGTTCAAACCAGGGATGGTCCTTCGCAAATGCTGCCCACATCAGAGCTGCCAAAAAGAGAGTTTTGAAGCAGGCAAAAGTACCAAGTATAACATTATTGTTCTCTTTAAACTGACTTTGAGGAGACAGCTTGCAGAGAGAATTATGGGGAGTGTTAGCAGCGGGCTTTCTCATTCATTCCTTCATTAAATCCCTTACTGGAGCAGCCAGGCAGCATGGTCAAAGTTGTAGGTAACAGAGAGAGAGATTCCTGCTTGATAAAAGAACTTAATAAGTAGATATGCCCCCAAGTGGATTGAGTTGCCTTGTGAGGGAGTGCATTGTCCATCATGGGGAGTCTTTGAATGGAAACTGGAAAACTAATTGGCTGAGCTGTTACAAAGGGAGATTGGATGAATTAGATGACCTTTGAGATCCATTCCAATTCCGAGATTAACCTGGCATTTAAGGTTTCCCCCAATTTAACTCCAGCCTGCCTTTCTACTTTTATTTCATATTTTTCCACATTTCCACACTCTACATTCTTGGCTAATTGGGTTACTGGCTCTTCCCCAATTTTACCCTGCCTCTTCTCATTTCTGTGCAGTCATGCAGGCTATATGCCTCATGCCTACAATGCACTCTTTTTTCATGTTCACCTATTAAAGAAAATATTATTAATGGAAAATATTCTCTTTCTTTGGGTGATTTTATCTTCTGTTGGTGAATATTAAAGAAAAAATGGAAGAGATGATTTCAAAGATACATTGACTTTATAAGGTTGGTGGCTGAACGACTGGAGAGAAGGGGACAAATATGAGGGATACTTTGAATAGAATTCCTAGTCATACTTGTTTGTACCTAAGATCCATACCTTCTCATGAAAAAATAAAATATCTGGTAGATCAAATCACAATTTGCATGCAAGTCGATGATGACTTGTGTTATAAAGAAAGAGAGTCCTGAGATCCTAGGGAGGTATGGATACTAGTGAGGTGGATGTATCCCTGTATTCTCCCTAGGTGCTGGTGATGGGGGGGAACACCAAGCCCAATCACCCTTGCTAGTTGTTATAATCCCCTTTCAATAACAGTTGCCCAGGGAAGGACTCCGAAAGGTTAGGTGGATGGGTAACCCTTTCAGGTCCCCTTGGATCACGTTTGTCTACCTGACTGTGTTGCTCCCTCCACAAGGGTCATGATATAAAGACCACTAAGGAAGGTACTTATTAAACACTTTATATGTAATCGACAATAAGGGAAAGGATAATCAGGAAAAGGATTGGGGATTGGAGACCCTGTCAATCTAATATCTATAATCTATAATCACTCAGGACTGGAGGCTATTAACTTAGTAGAAGCTGGAGCTATTGTTCTTCACAACCTCTCTGGCTCAGTCTGGCCAATGCCAAACCAGAGAGTGACTGTGCTTGATGCAGTTGTGTTGGTGATTTTCTCTCAGCTTCTCACTATCAGTTTTTGGTGATGTATTTGCTCTCACAGCCTTCAGAAAATATATAGATCCTACCCACCCTCTGCTTCTTCAGACTTCCCTTCCTCCCTTCACCACCCAGGGACCAAGAGACCTAAAGAGCTAGAAAGATTCAGAGACCTAAAGATCTAGGAACCAAAGGCCAAAATCAGAGAGAGAACAAATACCAAAGACCCCCTCCAGATGGCTGTTAGGGGTATTTATACTCCCAGGCCAAGCGACTTTGCCCCTGGCTCACAGCATCTGAGAACATTCCAATCTCTCCAACTGCCTTCCTTGTCAATCAAGGTGACTCCAACATTTCTCAGGATTTGAATGTAATACTCTGCAATTGGGCTACTTCAGTCTACTTAATGTCCCCCAATTAGGACCTTCCAATCTCCTTTCTTTATAAAGTGAGGGTCTATTGGCATACAGTACTATATAATCTGTCAGATTTGACTGATATTTTGGTTAATTGTACTAACTTGATTTTTCTCCTCTTTTTTAAAAAATGTCTTCTTACGATAGATGATTTGTTAAATGGAGAGTTAGAAGAGGTACAGTCATAGGTAAAAGATGTTAAAGCAAAATATATCAACAATATTTTTAAAATAAATCTCATCTCATGACAATTAAACATGCCACATAACTTCAAAGGAAAGTGATGTGACATGCCTTGTATTTTTGAGAATCTGTGGGCCCTTTGCTAAAGTCTTTCCATGATGTCTCATGTTGTCATGGAAGTCTTCATCTTTATGCCAGCAGCGCTCTATGCTGGCAAGTCTTATTAAATCGAGAGAACTTCCAGTACTGACCTAGCCACAGATGTCTGTTGTCTATGAATAGAATTATGTCAGAGGAGAGCGAATTATTATCAGTAGATGGTCACCTGGTGATGATTCTTTTTAGGAGGAGGGCACTGTCAACTTGTTTCTCCTTACTCTAAAATAGGGGGAGAACCATTCTGGAAGGCAATTTGGAACTATGCCCAAAGAGCTCTAAAAGACTGCCTGCCCTTCAATCTAGCTATACCATTGCTGGGTTTGTACTCCAAAGAGATCATAGGGAAAAAAAACTTGTACAAAAAATATTTATACTCGTGCTTTTTGTGGTAGCAAAAAACTGGAAAACGAGGGTATGCCTTTCAATTGGGGAATGGCTGAACAAATTGTGGTATATGCTGGTGATGGAATACTATTGTGCTCAAAGGAATAATAAACTGGAGGAATTCCATGTGAACTGGAAAGACCTCCAGGAAGTGATACAGAGTGAAAGGAGCAGAACTAGGAGAACATTATACACAGAGACAGATACACTGTGGTAAAATCGAATGTAATGGACTTCTGTACTAGCAGCAATGCAATGACCCAGGACAATTCTGAGGGATTTATGGAAAAGAATGCTACCCACATTCAGAGGAAGAACTACAGGAGTGGAAACACAGAAGAAAGACAACTGCTTGAACGCATGGGTTGATGTGGACGTGATTGGGGATGTAGACTCGAAACTACCACACCAATGCAACTATTAATAATATGGAAATAGGTCTTGATCAATGGCAATGTTAAAACCAGTGGAAATGCGCATTAGCTGGGGGGGGGTGTATGTGAAGGGGGAGTGAAGGGGAAAGTAAAAACATAAATCATGTAACCATGGAAAATTTTTCTAAAAACTAAAAATAAAAATAAATAAAAGGCTATCATTCCTGTTAAAAAAAATGTTACAGGCAGCTGGGTAACTCAGGGGATTGAGAGTCAGGGCTAGAGACTGGAGGTCCTAGGTTCAAATCTGGCCTCAGATACTTCTCAGCTCTGTGACCCTGGACAAGTCACTTGACCCCCATTACCTAGCCCTTACCAATCTTCTACCTTGGAGCCAATACACAGAAGTTAAGGGTTCAAAAATAAAAATAAAAATATAAAAATAAATTTAAAAATAGGGGTAAAATATAATCTGCATCAACAGATTATTGAAGTAAGCTTTGGTTTCCATGGAAACCAATGATTTAAGAGTCATATCCCTATAGTTCATCAACCTGCAATATTTTTTTCAGTCATCATAATAGCTAGCCACATACAAATGACCAGTTTAACTCTCCTATGAAATGCTTTGGGCAACACAGTTTATTGTTCAGTTATTTTCCGTCATATCTGGCTCTTCATGACCTCGCTTAGAGTTTTCCTGGTAAAGATACTGGAGTTGTTGCCATTTCCTTCTCCATCTCATTTTACAAGTAAAAAAAACTGAGGCAAACAGAGTTAAGTTACTTGCCAAGAATAACACAACCAGTATCTAAGGCCAGATTTGATCTCAAGAAGATGGGTCTTCCTGACTCCAGACCTGGCATTCCAGCACACTGTGCCACTGAACTAACCATTTCTAGCTTTATAATCAGAGGTGAGTCACTCAAACTCTTTGAGACTCCGATTCTTCATCTGTAAAATGGAAATGATACCAGGTTCCAGTCCCTGGCACAGGGAGACATCAGACTGAAATGTACTGGCTTCCACATAGAGGCCCTCAAAGGACAACACCCACTCTAAGAATGGAAAAGACAGCCCTGCAGGTGAGGAGGAAATAGTGGGAAATCAGAGCAGATCCTATTGACAACTACTACAATCCATCCAAATGGAATGACTGCTAGTGTAGATGTGGCTTGTCCTCAGGGACCCTCGCCAGCATGGAAATAGCCTCAGTGTAGCTGTACGAAAAGACATATGGGCAAATGAGCAACTATAAAGGTGTAGTATTCAACATCACAAGACCTAGCACTAGAAAACTCAAATTAATTTGAATTCAAGAGCATTTATTAAGCACCTATTATGTACAATGGCCTGAGCCAGGCTCCAAGGAACTTAAAAACCATAAGATATTAAACAGTACCAACTTCGTAAGACTACAAAGTGTATCAAATGAATTAATCAATATGAAGTACTATCCAAGCACAAGTTATTATTAATAGGGCAGTGTCTGCTACTAAATAGCTGTTGACTGTAACCAATTATCCTTCCCCATTCTTGGCCTCCATTTCTTGATTTCTGAAATAAAATGGTTAGACTGGGTGATTGTTTTAGGTCTTCTCCAGCTGTGAAATTCTCTGTTCTGAGTTCCTTCCCAGCCCTTTCTGACATCCTATGTTCTAAAGTCTTGACATTCTCTGGCTCTTGGAGTGACCTTTTCCCATGGCCCCAAGTTCGACATTGGTAGTTCCAAAGGCAATGACAGCAAAAGCCTCCTGGGGGAAAGATGGGTGGGTGAATGAACTTGTAAAACTTGTCGAACCTGTCCCTGATGAAGGGCCCCCAATTACTGCCTTCTTAGGGATTTTCTGACCTTTTCCTCTATGATTGGAAGCTAGTCTTGATCCTGTCTTAGGAAGGGCTCTTTTTCTCTGCACACACCAAGTAGACAGTTAACCCATCTGCTGTCATCTTCGGGGATTATAAGATATCTTGACTATTCTTAAGATGTTTCCTCTAATATTCACTTATTTCAATTAATGTCTAGTCATACAGAGACAGTCATCCAAATTTTACCTTGGGGTTGCAGTTCATTAATCCATTAACACTCTTTGAACATAGATAGTTAAAGCCAAAAAAAAAAAAAAAAAAAAAAGACTTGAGAATCAAAAAAGTAGTATTCTTGGTCCTAGGTTCAAATCTGACCTCAGATACTTCCCAGCTGTGTGACCCTGGGCAAGTCACTTGACTCCCATTGCCTACCCTTACCACTCTTCTGCCTTGGAGCCAATACTCAGTACTAACTCCAAGACGGAAGTTAAGGGTTTCAAAAAAAAAAAGTAGTATTCTTGGTAGAGTTTCTTATGTACCCATCCATCTTATGTACATACATAGAAACTGAGATCCAGAAAAGGGAAGTAATTTGTCCAAGGTCACAGAACTCAGCAGCTACAGAAATAATTTTAAAATGGCTGAGAAGATAGATCCCTGAGCCTGGAATCAAGAAGATCTGAGATTGTATCCAATCTCATATGCTTACTAGCTCTGTGACCTAGGGCAAGTCACATAACTCCTTCTTGCCTCAGTTTATTTAACTATAATAATAAAAATTGTACCTATCTCTGACAGTGGTGAAGGTCAAAAGAGATAATATTTGCAAAATTCTTAATATGAACATAATAAGTTTTTAATGTGATTATTCCTTTTTACCCTTCTGATTTCTTATCTCTTGTTATTTCCATTGAACACTAGCATTTTGGGTATATGGGATTAGCTAACTGCCATCTACTCCAAAATAACTTCCTGAGGTGATTTAGATGAGGCCGGATTAATTTGAAAAGGCCTAGAGTACAATATGCTGTCCAAGGGGAGTTGCCTGGATATACTAATTTATGCTTGACCACTAAGAAGACAGAAAAGATAGAATAAAAGCACCAGGAACTTGGCATGGATATGGGGATGGGGATGGTGTGGTTAAAGAGCTGAAAAAGGAGAGAAGGGACACCAAAGACCCCTTTTGCCTAAGCTTAAATTTTGCTTGAATTTGACCTTGATCCTTTAGCCCTAACCTAAAAGGACAAGACTCCTGAGAAAACAAGTCTTATTGTTTTTCCAGCCCCTCAAAACTGTGAAATAGTTATTTGTTCCTAGCTTTGAACTAGGATCATCAGAGGGGTGAGCACTGGATAGCACCTTCAAATAGGTGGATAAATCTAATGCTTTTACTTCACAGACAAAGAAAGAGAGACTTGTACACAGCTAGTAAATTGAAAAAAACAGTATTTAAATTCAGGTTGCCTGGCTCCAAATTCAATGTTCGCTCCATCATACTATATTGTTTCTAGATATTCTGAGAGCATTCTAGGTTATAAGGTTTTAAACCATTTCCTTTGATACTTGAAACCTCAGGGTAGTGTCTAAAGTAATTCCATCCTCTGGTTATGTTGAATCATCCCAGAAGGAAGAGCATGGTTTCCCAGGATAAGGCTCTCCATCTCATTTACCTAAATTGAATTCACTTAAAATACTTGATGAGGGGGCAGCTGGGTAGCTCAGTGGATTGAGAGCCAAGCCTGGAGACAGGAGGTCCTAGGTTCAGATCCGGCCTCAGACACTTCCCAGCTGTGTGACCCTGGGCAAGTCACTTGACCCCCATTGCCTACCCTTACCAATCTTCCACCTATAAATCAATACGCAGAAGTTAAGGATTTAAAATTAAAAAAAAAAAGTAAAATACTTGATGAAATCATATTATCTGGACAATTACTCCTGTCTCCAAGGCCAGTCCTTCCATTTATTTGGCTTGGGCCAACTAGTTTAATTCTGATCACCATCACCCCTGTTAAGTGTGTGACAAGAGCTACGGTAGGCTGTGTGAGAGAATGTGAATGGCCTGTGCCTTCAACCCCACTCCTGGAACCAGTTAAAGTACAAAGGATTATAGTCCATAGAGCCAGAAGGAATAAAATAGCAGAATTTTAAGGGACTTGAGAACATGTAATGTTAAAGCTGGAAGTTAACTTTGAGATCATCTCAAATTCTTTCATTTTATAGGGCTCGGAACTGAGACTTAGGTCAACTTTTTTTAAAGAATCCTTATCTTGGGGGCAGCTGGGTAGCTCAGGGGATTGAGAGCCAGGCCTAGAGATGGGAGGTCCTAGGTTCAAATCTGGCCTCAGACACTTCCTAGCTGTGGGACCCTGGGCAAGTCACTTGACCCCCATTGCCTATTCTTACCACTCTTCCACCTATGAACCAATACACAGAAGTTAAGGGTTTAAAAAAATCCTTATCTTCTGACTTAGAATCAATACTATGCATTGGTTCCAAGAAAGAAGAATGGAAAGGACTAGGTAATAAGGTTTAGCTAAGACCTGCTATCTCTAGACCTGGCTCTATGCCTACTACTACTGGTGGGTCCATGACACCATGATTATCACTCTTTTTTATAACACTTTGGGATTTGCAAAGTGTTTTATTAATTAATTACCAGTCATTTATTAAATAGCTATTATGTGCCATACACTGCACTAGATTCTAAGGCAGTGATGGGCAAACTTTTTAAAGAAGGGGCCAAAGGAAAGGAAATGCTCATCTGCCAGTCTGTTTCTAAGGCAACTCTTTCGAATTTTCGTTGCATTGTATCCTACTCATTGTATTCATCAGATTAGGAATAATGTCACAAGGCCAATACAGGGGGATGTAGTTTGCCCATCACTGTTCTAAGGCATACAAAGTAAAGATGCAATAATCTCTTTCCTCAGGGAACTTACATTCTAACAGAGAAAACCATATGCATACATATAGGCAAATACAAAACAGTTGACAGGCAAGTTAGGTGCTGCGCACTTCAGTGACAGTGAATGGAATGTTGGACCTGCATTCAGCAAAAATGGAGTTCAATTTTTAACTCAGACATTTCCTAGCTGTGTGAAACTGGGTAAGACACAATCCTGTTTGCCTCAGTTTCCTCATCTTCTGTAAAATGAGCTAGAAAAGAAAATGGAAAACCATTCCAGTTTCTTTGCCCAAAAAATCCCAAATGGGGTCATGAAGAATTGGATATGTGAACCGATCCAACCATTCTGGATGACTAATAAACTTTTAAAAATTTAAAAGGTGTATGTTGTTATCTCCATTTTATAAAATAGGAAAAAGAGGCTCAGAAAGGCTGAGAAAATTGTCTAGGGTCATGCTGCTAGCAAGTGTCCAAGGTAGAAGTTGAGCAAAGGGTTTTTTCCCAGTCTTTATCTTCATGACTCAGTTTACATACTATTTCTACACAGGGCTTTTCTTGATTACCTTGACTTTCAATACTCTCTCTTCCTAAAATATACTTCATATTTATGCTATAGTTGTTCTGAATATACAAACATATAATTATATTATCATAGCTACATGTTGGAGCTACTAAGGTGACTCAGTGAATCAAGAACCAGGCCCAGGGATAGGAGGTCCTGGGTTCAAATCTGACCTTAGATACTTCCAACCTATTACCTAGGCCTTATCATTCTTCTGCTTTGGAACCAATACTCAGTATTGATTTTAAGACAGAAGGTAAGGATTAAATAACAACAACAAATTAGCCACATGTTGTCTTTTACAATAGAATTTTTAAGCACCATGAGAGGAGAGCAAGAATTTTTTCATCTCTCTTTGTTCCCCCAGTGCTTAAACCACAGCCTGGTACACCATAGGTGCTTAATAAATGTTTGTGGAAGGACTGATGATTAACTACACTCTATGTTTTAATGCTAGAGTTGAAGGGAAGCTTAGACATCATCTAGACATCACCTTTTATTTTACAGATGAGGAGTCTATTCCCAGAGAGTCAATAAGTCAATCAATAACTAGCAGGAAAAGTGCCTACTAATACCAGCCACCTGCTAAACATTAGGGATACACAGACAAAAAAGAAATTAAACCATCTCTGCTCTCAATGCTTATATTCCACTCGGAGAGGATAATATGTGAAGTGATTTGCCTAAGGCCATACAGTGACTTAACAGCCCTGCTTACAACATGCTTAAAAGCACTTTTAGCATTCCCAAGTTTGAGTCTATGTGTCATCCACCTCCATGAAAATCATATTTTTCGGGGGGGGGGCAGCTGGGTTGCTCAGTGGATAGAGCACCAGGCCCAGAGATGGGAGATCCTAAGTTTAAATCCCATCTCTGACACTTCTCACCTGAGTGGTCAAGTCATTTAATCCCCATTGCCTAGCCCTTACCACTCTTCTGCCTTGGAACTGCTCAATTAAAACTCAGTTTTGATTCTAGGATGGAAGGAAAGAATTTTAAAAACAATTGTATTTTCAGGTTGAAATTGTAGTTGAACTCACCAAATGATGAATTTTTATATGCAAATGTTGATGTGAGGACTCAAAGATAAGAGAATGATTTTTTCTAGCATCCAGCTTGATTTAGTCCTGAAAACATTCTCTTCCATTGTTTTCTTTTAATATTCACCAACAGAAAGATAAAAATCACTTTGCTTATAGGAAATAGGATGAAAATCAGTAGAGATTGAGAGAGACTGAATGATTCAAGGGATTAGAAGAGAGATGGAGTGCCTTTTGGGGCTGAGCTTCTAGCCTCACTCAACAGTGATGGTGATTACAATGATTAGAAGTCAATGACTTTTTGATGATCTAAGTAGAAAGAGAGGATGACCTAATTCTAATTCCCAGTGGCCACTTGCCAGTCTCAGGTTAGCGCTGTGATTGGTACAGAGGAGCAGTAGCAGTCAGCAAAATGAAGCAGGTTGGTTATCCCAAAGACAAGAGTAGTTCTGGACCTACCCAGGTGAGAAAAGAAAGCCTAAGCAGGAAATTTTGCTTTTTTTATGGAATCATAGACTGTAAGAGCTGGATAATCTGAAATTCTAAATTTTCTGTTCTCTTCTAGCTCTCACATTCCATGTTCTGTGTTCTAAGATACCTTCCAGCTCATATTCTATCTTCCATGAACTAAGCTCAGAGTTGTTATGAGGATAAAATGAATTAATATTTTCAAACTGCTTTATAAACCTTAAAACATTACATTAAAGCTAGCTAGTATCATGGGTAGTACTATTAATTAGCATTATCACATCTCTTAAGGCTTTAACATTCCATATTTTAGGGTACCTTGCACTAGTCAGTCAATCAGCATGCATTTATTAATTGACAGACACTATGGCAGAAGCTGGGGATACAAATATAAAGAATGAAAAATTCCTATTGAAAGGAACTCACTTCTTTCTTATTAAAAAAGTAAGATAATAATAATAAAAATAAGATAATAAAGTATTTGTGACATTGAATTCTACCCCTGATGTTCTGTGTTCTATGTTCTAAACTTAATTCCAGCTGTACATTCTGCTAACTGAACCTTTACGTCTTAATTTTTTTATGCCCCAAGCTCTCTTGCAGTTCTTGACAATGTGGATACTATCTCCCACTGTCTTAAAAACTGTGTTGGTTTAGCTACAGTGTTGAATCTTGTGCCTTATTTGAGTAGCCATGCTAATGAATGCCTTTTGCTCTTCCCTACATGTCTTTTCCCTCAATTCCTGAGAAAAGTCGTAAGGGCTTTGAGAGGGAAAGAATCTCACCCTTCACCCCAAAGCTCTCTGCTGGCCACAGGAAGTCTCCAGTAGAATCCAGCACAGTTCAAAGCATTTTTCGCCTACCTTTGATTTTTATTGAGTTTATGTCCTGAATGCTTTGTGGTTAATTATACAGTTTTCTGCATGTCTTGTTTTATAATGACTAATATAGAGTGCATGTACAAGCAAAGGGAAGCATATAACTAGATGATGAATATTTAATAATTAGTATTAATTAAGGTAATTATTTTAATAAATGAGACCAGGTTAAATATAGCCATTTCACTCTGATTTTCAAAAGCTGTGCCAGATATTATAGTTGGTGCTCAGTGTGGAATGAGAAGTGGGTGGAGTAAAGAATGCAAAAGACAGAGAGAAAAGGAAGGAGAGGAGCTGGGATTCTTCTACCCTGGTTAAAGCTCTTCCTTCTTTGGGGTCACTTAGCACCTCTTTCTTCAACTTGCTAATGCATTTATCACATAATATTACATATCACCATTTTGTGTTTGCTGTCCTACTGTGTGGAATGAACCAGATGACATCTGAAGTTCCTTTCAACTCTGACATCTTGTGAGAATTTATTAAACTCCATGAAAACAGAGCCTCTGTCCTCTCTGAATTTTCTTAGTGGATTTGGGATCTCAAAGGCATGAGTACTCTCTAACATTCATCTCCGCCTTATTATAATGAGTAATTTTGTCCACATCTTTCCATAAATGTTGTGTTCAACACCCAAGAAAAACACCTTTTTCTGTAACTATTCATGCAGTGTTTGAGTTGTCCATATGTTATTCCTTCAGTTCAAGTTGCAATATCTCAACCTCATTTTCTCATCATATTCATTCTTGAGGACATCTTTTAAGCCACCTCTTTCAAGTGAGTCAATGCTGACAATATGCTTCAACAACATGATCCATTTGCAGTGAACTACCTATAAAGCATAGACCACTGATATATTTGAGAAAGAAAGAAACAAAGAAGGGAGGGAAGAAGAAAGGGAGAAAGTGAGGGAGGAAGAGAGGACAAGAGGAGAAGGGAGAGAAGGAAAAAAAGACAGATCAATTCACATTCTTTCATTCAGCTGACTAACCAATAATACTGGAAAGATGAAAGGAAGAAAGGAGATAGTTTAAGAGAAAAAAGAACATCATTGTGGGACCATCAAACATATCCAATGTGTATTACAACAGAGGTAAGGGGAAAAATGTTAAGGAGCTTACTTCATGTGGGAGGTATAGGCAATACTAAATTTTCCATTTCTAGCCATAGTAGTAGCTAAATTTGATGTTAGCTTAAACTAATCCCTGAGGTGTGTTCTCAGCAGGAGTGAAGAGCTTCCAAAAAGTCAAGTGGTTAAGAGGTGTGTGCAGATTCAAGGTAGTAATTAGGCAGGGGCCTTTAAGAGAGTTCTAACCTGATTGGCCACTCAAGGAGAGCTCATTAATCATCTCTCACCTTGAACCTGGCACCTGGGAGAGATGGAGTATATGTGTGGAAGCCTAGTCAGTGGTGCCTGAAAAATAAAAAGCTTTGGAGCTCAGAAAGACTTCATTCTCCACAGAGAGGTTAAGTAAAAAAACCATTCCCAAAGCTGAGTAGTTTAATCTTGTGGCATGAGGCACCCTTGTCTGGTTTCCTAATTTCAATTCTTTTCATTGCTTTCTTCTGAAATTTCCCAAAGAATTCTCCATTCCTTTGACCTGGTGGGACACCAGACATAGAAACTAGGGCACACAGAAAGAGAGGTACCTTTGATGTGACCAAATATATTCTCATTTTCCTGTTGGAAGACCCTTTTCTGACATTTACTAGCTGTGTGGCCCTGGGCAAGATCATTCACCTCTTTGAGCCTTGATTTTTTTCTCATTTGTAAATTGGAAATGATAGTAGTATTAGCACTCTTCACCTCTCAAGGCTATTGCAGGAAAAGAAATTAGGGGGAACTAACAATTCTGAAGTACTTTAAAATTTACAAAGCACTTTGTAAACATCATCTCAACAAATATGGGGGTATTGAGTCTCTTATCATTTCCACCTTATACAGGAGGAAACTGGGCATCAGAGCTGAACTGTCTCACCCTAAAGTCATGCAACAAGTCTGAGTGAAGATTAGGACAGTGACTAACTCCCTGATTCCAAGACTATTGTACTATCACATTTATAAAACATATATTTTGCAGTATGTAAAACATGCATTTATAAAACATAAATGTAATATCCAGTCTAACTCATTTTATCCTTGAAAAGAGGGAGACTCAGAAAGAAAATGAAATTTGCCCTAAGTTTTATTTAGGGGTATAGATGGGATCAAAACCCAGAACTACTCATTCCTAATTCAGATGTCTGTTTTATAAGCCCTCATTGTGGGAAGAGAAAGGATTTGCCCTTCACTTAAGAAGGCCTTAATACTTCAGTTCAACAAACTTAAAAAAATTTCTGATATTTACAAGGCTCTGTATCAGGTGTTAAGGTAGTCTCTGCTCCACCTCGTGCTGGCTTCAGTGGAAGGGATCTCTCTCCTATTGCCCACAGACTCCTTCCTTACTCTTTGTGCAGGTCAGGGGTGAAATAAGTCACCTACTGTTGTTTCTCATTGTATTTTTCCATCATTATTCAATCGGGCATGAACTTCTGATTTTGCTGGAGTAGTCGTGGGGGAGCTTGACAGCCTGCTTCTCTTCCAGACAGAGAAACATCTGATGGACAGAATATTATGCTATAAAAATGATGGAGATAATTTCAGAAAAACTTGAAAAGATTTGTATGAACTGATGCAAAGTGATGAGTTTTTAAATTTTTATTTTCATTTATAAATTATTTTCTTTCCTTCATCCAACCCACTGTGATGCTAAGAAATATTATACACAATATATATATATATATATGAAATCATGTAAGACATTTCCCACGTTAGCCAAATTTTAAATAGGGAAGAAAAATAAAAGTAAAAACTATGCTTCAAGAACCAGGAGAACATTGTACACAGAGACAGATACACTGTGGCACAATCAAATGTAATGGACTTCTCTACTAGCAGCAATGCAATGATTCAGGACAATTCTGAGGGACTTACGAGAAAGAATACTATCCACATTCAGAGAAAGAACTGCTGGAGTAGAAACACAGAAAAAAAAAACAACAAAAACATTTCCTTGATCACATGGTTCGATGGGGATATGACTGGGGATATAGACTCTAAATGATCACTCTAATGCAAATATTAATGATATGGAAATAGGTCTTTACAATGATACATGTAAAACCCAGTTAAATTGTTCATTGGCTATGGGAGGGGGAGGTAGGAGGGAAGAGAAAGAATGCAAATCATGTAACCATGGAAAAATATTCTAAAATTAATTAATTAAAACAAAGAAAAAATATGCTTCAATCTTCATTCTGATCTACAAGTCTCAAGTGTGAAAATGGACAACATTTTTTATTATGAGTTCTTTGGAGTTCTGGTAGATCATTATATTGATCAGTTACTAGGTATTTCACATTTGTTTATCTTTACAATACTTTTATTACTGTCTTGTGGTTCTGCTTACTATACTTTGTCACAGTTTATACAAGTCTCCTCATGTTTTTCTGAAACCAAGCACTTCTTCATTTCTTGCAGCACAACAGTATTCTTTCACATTTATATGCTATGACTTGTTCAGCCATTCCCTAATTGATGGGCATCTTCTCTGATTTCCAATTCTTTGTCACTCCAAAAAAGCTGCTATATATATTTTTGTATGTCTAGGTCCTTTTCCTTTTTCTTCAATCTCCTTGAGATACAGATCTAATAGCCATATTACTAAGTCAGTCTTATAGCCCTTTGAACACACTTCCAAGGTTCCAAGTTGTTCTCCAGAATGATTGAACTAGTTCACAGTCCCACCAACAGTATATCAGTATACCTATTTGCCATTTTTCTTTTCTGTCATTTTATTTTTTATTAATAAAATTTATTTCTAGATATCTCAGTCCTTCTTTTCCCTCCCCACACCACGGAAGGCATTACTGGCAAACAGATAGAGAGAGAGAGAGAGAGAGAGAGAGAGAGAGAGAGAGAGAGAGAGAGAGAAAGAGAGAGAGAGAGAGAGAGAGAGAGAGAGAGAGAGAAAGAGAGAGAGAGAGAGAGATTATCTTTCATGTTTCCATTTTCAGTTCATTCTCTGAAGTTAACCCGTCACCAATTATTTTTCAAATATTAAATTTGTAGTTGTATATAATATTCTCTTGGTTCTACTCATTTAATTCTTCATTATCTCATTTGGTTCTTTCCAAGTCTTAAAAAATCAATCTGCTCATCATTTCTTATGGCATGGTAGTATTCCTATAATTTCTTTAGCCATTCTCCAGTTCATGGACATCCTCTTGATTTCTAGTTCTTTGCTACCACAAAGAGAGCTGCTATAAATATTTTGGAATATTTAGGTTCTTTCCTTTTCCCCTGATCTCCATAGGAAATAGACCCAAAAATTTTATTTCTGGGTCTAAGGGTTTACACAGTGTTACAGCTCTCTGGGGCAATCCAAATTGCTCTGTAAAATAGTTTAATCAGTTCACAGTTCCACCAACAGTGTTTGTGTCCCTACTTTTCTAGTCTCTCTTTAGCATTTGACATTTGCCCTTTGGTCTTTTTAGTCAATCTGATGTGTGTGAGTTGATACCTCAGAAATGTTTTAGTTTGCATTTACTTAGTAGTGTTTGAGAGAATTTTTTTCATATGCCTATATATGGCTTTGTTATCTTCATCAAAAAATTTTATATTCATATATTTTGCCCATTTATCAATTGGGGATGATTCTCATTCCTGTAAATTTGGCAAAATTCTCAATATATTTTAGATATGAGACCTCTACCCAAGAAACTATTAAAATATTTTTTCTATTTTCATTCTAATCTTGGCAAAATTTGTTTTGTTTGTACAAAATCTCTTTGATTTAATATTCCCAAAATTATCTATTTTACATCTCAATTGCTCTCCATCTCTTGCTTACTCATAAATTCTTCTGCTATCCATAAATCTGATAGGTAATATGTTCTCTGTTTTCTAATTTGCATTTGATATCTCCTTTTATGTCTAGGTCATGTATCCATTTTAATTTTATCTTAGTGAATGGTATAAGATATTGGTCTATACCTAATTTCTGCCAAACTAATTTCTAGTTGTCCCAGTAACTTTTACCAAATAGTGATTTCTTATCTCAATAGCTAGATCTATACTTTTGTCAAATAGGAGGTTACTATAATCTTTTACTACTATTTGTTGTATGTCTGTTCTGGTCCACTGCTCTACCTTTCTACTTCTTAGCCAGTACCAGATAGTTTCAGTGATTAATGTTTTATAATACAGTTTAAAATCCAGTACTACTAGACCTCCTTCCTTTACATGGTTTTTTATTAATTCTTTTGATATTCTTGATCTTTTGTTTTTCCAAATGAATTTTATTATTATTTTTTCTAACTCCATAAGGTAATATTTTGGTAATTTGATTGAGATAAATAAATAAAGGTAGGTAGGATTGTCATCTTAATTATACTGGCTTTTCTTACCCATATTTCTTCAGTTA
Organism: Gracilinanus agilis; assembly: GCF_016433145.1. Taxonomy (NCBI): domain Eukaryota; kingdom Metazoa; phylum Chordata; class Mammalia; order Didelphimorphia; family Didelphidae; genus Gracilinanus; species Gracilinanus agilis. Next base: position 361,295,252 of record NC_058131.1, on the reverse strand, counting down.
TTTAGATTTGATTTATTTATAGGAAAAGTATTTTATAATTATGTTTGGGTAGTTTCTAGGTTTGCTTTGGCAGGTATACTCTCAAATATTCTATTCTATCTATAGTTATTTTAAATAGAATATCTCTTTCTATCTCTTGCAGGATTTTGTTAGTAATATATAAGGATGCTGATGATTTGTAAGGGCTTATTTTATATCCTGCTACTTTACTAAAATAATTTAAAGTTTCAACTAACTTTTTAGTCAAATCTTTAGGATTTTCCATATATACCATCATAGCATTTTCAAAAAAGAGATTGTTTTTATTACTTCTTTGCCCATTTTGATTCTTTCCATTTCTTTTTCTTCTCTTATTGCCATTGCTGGAATTTCTAATACAATGTAATAATATTAGTGATAATGGGCATCCTTTTTCACTCTTGAACTCATTGAGAAGGCTTCTAACTTATCCCTTACAAATAATATTTACTAATGATCTTTTCTGTCATTAATCTAATCTAATAAGCATGAGGTGATAACTCAGAGTTATTTTAATTTGCATCGCTCTAATTATTAGTGATTTGAAACATTTGTTAAATGACTATTGCTACTTTATTGTTCTTTCTCTACAAAATACCAGGTAGCCATCTTAGCAGCTAGTCTCATGAACTCTGTTTTGCAGTAGAGAATCCTATGAGTTATCCAGGTAGATATTCCAACAAACAATGGATGATACAGGACTGTGTTTGGGAGTCTTCTGCAAAGAGCTGATAATTAAACTTGTAGACGCTGAAGAGATTACCAAAGGGGCAGCTGGGTAGCTCAATGGATTGAGAGTCATGCCTAGAGACAGGAGGTCCTAGGTTCAAATCCGGCCTCAGACACTTCCCAGCTGGGTGACCCTGGGCAAGTCACTTGACCCCCATTGCCCACCCTTACCACTCTTCTACCTTGGAGCCAATATGCAGAAGTTAAGGGTTTTTAAAAAAAAAGAGAGAGAGATTACCAAAGGGGAGAGTATCATGAGAGAAGAGAAGGACCGAACCTTGGGAGTCACTAAGTGAGCAAGACTAGGATAAGGAAAAGTAAAAGTGACTGAGAAGGGGCATCCTAAGAATAGGAGAAAAACTAGGACAGAGCAGTATCACAGAGTCTCTAGAGAAAGAGTACCTAGAGAGAGGGGAAATTGAGCTGTGTCAAATGTTGCAAAGAAGTTAAATATGATGAGAACTAAGAGAAAGATGTTCATTCAGTGAGTGGCAAATAGTTAATTAGTAACTCTGGAGAGAAAAGGTTTGGGTTGAGTGGTGGCATCAGAAGTCTGATTAAAAGGAATCAAGAAATGAAGAAAATTAAAAAATAGAGACCCGATAAGCAAATGCATCTATTTTAGGGCTGCAAAATGGAGAAAAGATAGGTTACAATTTGTAGGGATGGCAGATGCAAGTAAAATTAGCATAAAAATCTTTCATGAGCACTTTGACTTCATTTTATTTATGAGATACTGGATTGTCCAGTTGTTCGCCTTCTGAAACAAAGGTCCATCTTTTAGATAATATTCTTCTGTTGAGAAGTCGTATTATGACTTTATGTCATGAACTTTCATAGACCCTAAAAAATGGAGACATGTATGATGGATGTGAGAAGGTTATAGCACATGACAAAATTATGGATCGCATAGGAGAAATGGCATAAAGAATGTCACCAGGAAAATTCATTACCAAAAGGAGGATGTATTGAGAACAAAAGATAACCAGTGAATGTCTCACATACTCTCTTGGTATCCAGGCCAAAAGAGAAGGCCTCAGTACTTTGGGTAGACTCTCTCTTATAAAAGGACACATCTGGAGATTGAATGGACTGCCTAATTTTCGTAGTTCTCACTGTCTCTGTCATCATCCTATTCTTTCTAAATTTACCTCATATTATTCCTTTCCACAATCTAGACAAAATGGTCTACTTCCCACCCCCATGCATGCCTCACGCTCTTCCAAGCTCATGCATTTGCTCACATTATTACAAATGCCTGAAATATTTACCCTCTCTGTCTCTGCCTTTCGAATTTCTCTCCATTGTTTAAAATCCAACTTAAGTGCCATCTCCTATAGGAAGTCTTCTCTTATGGTCCTCCTTCCTCTCAGTAATGTTTGAAATTAATATAGTGTTTTAAGGCTTATGAAATAATTCACATACATGATTTCAATGGATCCTCACAATAATATGAGCCTGCCTTCACCTTCCTAGAGAGTCAGCTTGGTGAAGTAGCTTTCCACTGAATTTAAGAGTCAGAATCTCAATTCAAACCCTGAATCTTCCACTAACTAACCTGTGTGAGACCTTAGGCAAGTTATTTTATCTCTCTATAACTTAGTTTTCTTTCCTATAAAATCAGGGGATTAGACTTGGTCCAGGTAGATTTATGATCTATTTATAGTTAGTAAGAACATTTATTTTTATCTTCATTTTCCTGTTAAGGAAGTTGAGGTCCAGGAAGGCCTTTTCGCATCTTACTTTCCCCTCCCTTCTCTCTCTCCCCCTAATGAGATGGTAACCCTTAATACCATCCCTCTGAGAATCTCTTCCATTTTATATATACATACATCGTATGTAAAATTTTTCCCATGATGTCTTTTCCCTTAAAATATGAGCTTCTTTTGGGAAGAGGCTTTTGTTTCTTTGGTTTGGGGGGTTTTTGCTTTTATTTACCCAGTACCTCACATAGTGCCTGACACATAGTAAGGACTTAATAAATATTTTTAACTGTCTTAACAATTGATTAATCAGGGGTCTAAGTGATAATACAAATAGTAAGTTCACAAGTAGAATTCAAACCTAACTTCTGTAATTCCAGAGTCAACTTTCTTTCCTAATTCCAAGTCCAGAGCACTTTTTACTATATTGTCAGTTCTACTATAACATTTGTTTTGAAAACATGAACTTGTTCTATTGTGATTGGTGTATCAGGAAAGAATTTGAGCACAGTTAAAATTTCAAGTTTGCTTATACTCTATTTCATCTGCAAGAAACAGCAAGAAAAAAGAAAACTGAACCACTTCATAAAAACTCATAAGCTGCAAACCTTCTAAGGCCCATTTCTACATATAAACTTCAGGTATTTTTCAAGATAAAGTGCCATATTTATTTGTTTATCTTCTGATTCAGGGAGAGCTATGGGAAGAGAAGGGCTTGTCCACAGCCACACGCTCTGCTCCCCTTATTTTCTTCTTAACCATTCAACTGGAACAAAACGGTGATATTATTTTTCATTAGGTTTCTATCTTTTTTATGTGTCACTGAAGAAATTTTTGAGTTTTGTGCCCCATACCTCATTAGTGGTTGCTCTAGAACTAGAACTTTGGTATTTTTGAGTCAAACATCAATTTACTTATTTATTTTAAGTAACTTAATAGCTATCTGTGTCACATTTGTTTTTGTTCTCAAAGCCCTTACATCAGGCCTGATACCCAGTGGGTGTTCATCAAATTGAAATAAATGGATTCAGTTGAGTCCTGTGAGCACAAGATGTAGAGTCAGAAGATGAGTTCAAATCCTGCCTCACTATTCTACCTCCACACACCCCAGGATAAGTCACTTTCCTATTCTAGGGCTTAGTTTTCTGAGCCATAGAAATATGTTTATAAAGGAGTTCTGCCAAATGAATTATTTGGATTAAGATGATTTCTAAAGTTCCCTCCAGCTCCAAGCAAAAATCGCTTTTGTTTTTTTGCTTAATTATAGGATTAGACTATCCTAGAGCTAGAACTAGAAGAGACCTCAAAGGCCACCTAGTCCAACTCCCTAATTATATGGATGAGGAAACATCAGCCCAGGAAGATTAAGTGACTGTGACTTTCCCAATGTCTTGCAGATAATAAATATCTGAAGTCGGATTCGAGTTCATGTTCAAGGTCTCTCCCAAAGATGTTAATAGTATCTCTTTTAGAAAATATATACAATATACAATATAGTCATTAGGTTTCGAGAAACTATTTCCTCCACCACAAATATCAAAATACACAAAATATAAAGCAATTCAAGAAAGAAAGGAAGGAAGGATGGAACGAACGAACAAATGAACAAATGAAGGAAGGAGAAAAATAATTAAATATATATTAACTATGTTCATGCACTGTACTAAACATTGGAGATATAAATATCAAAAAAGCAAGGCCTTCTCTGCCTTCAAGGTACTTACATTCTAAAAGGCAGCATGCTACATATCTTGGTAAAGGCACTTTGTGCGAATGCTGACAGCTTATTCACTTTTACTACAGACCTATGGTATCTAAACACTCATACATTCCAAATCTGGTTCAGTCCTTTCAGAGGTAGGGTTCAAACTCAGGTCCTCTGATTCTAAGTTCTTGCCTCTTTTATTATACCAATCTGCCTCACATTTTTAAATCCCAGTTTCCTTTTAAAAATAAATTATTATTATTATAAAGCTTAAAGTATTATGACTATAGCCTCATTAATTATGAAAATGATTAAAATGATAAATTTCATCATTTCACTTTGAAAGCTTGCTAAAAATTGCAGGAAGAAGACATCCTAAAATTATTCTGCCAACTCAAGGCAGAGCAATTTGCTGACAATTTGGAGCTATATATTTGCATGATGTTCACATGGAAATAAAAAAAAAAGTGTTGACTGTTGACACACTTCCTCAGTGAATGTTTTTGTAACCCATCCCTTTCCAAGCAGTTTTCAGGATTCTTTCGACCCTGCAGATGAGTCAAGGCCTGCCAGATGCCAATGGGATTTGTAACAAGGTTCATACCACACTTAAGTTATAAAGAAAATAAAAACCTTCCACATTACCTTATATGAAGAGATTCCTTCAGAGGGAGGAAGGGACCACCAAGGTGGCCCTCAGTCAGTCCATGGACAGCAGAGTCCTTCCTATCTAACAATGGGTTTTACTCATAAGTATACTGATTATGTTTAATAACCATATCTCCCAGAAAAAATACATACAGTGTATTTTTTAAGTTTATGTTGCATTATTAACATTTTCCCTTGACTTTCTTAAGTCTAAAAATCAACAAAGCAATAAATCAATCTCCTCCATTTTCTATTGACTGATTTCTGGGGTTTAAATGCTTTCAATGAAAATTTAACAATTGGCTGGATTTGGATCCAACGTATCAATGATTCTGCTGATTTATGAATGTTAAATAGGAGAAAAGTGGTGGAAACAGCAAGAGGTAATTCTCTACTGGATGTTATTCCCACTGGCAGGGAGGGGACTGGCAAATGGGGTAGAAATGATGGGAGCTCCCAGGGGGAAATAGCCTATCACCTCTTAGAGTTTATGGCCAAGCAAGTGAGGGAGGCCCATCACAGTTGGACAGGTACCCTAGATTTTAAGAGAGCAAATTTCAGAAGGGTTAGAGGAATAAAGGTGGAATTCTAAGCCCTCAGATTCTACAGGGAAAATTAGCCTAGGAGGAATGAGAAATTCTCAAGAATAAATATTCTGATGGCACAAAGGAAAACAATTTGGATAGAAAGGGAAGATGAGAATTGTCTGAAAAAACCAACATGGATGTACAAAAGACTTACCAACTAACTTAGATTATTAAAGTATAGTTATAATAGTGGCTATCATTTATGTAGCACTTTACATTTATTGTCTCATTTGATCCTCACAACAATCCTTGAGGTAAGTGTAATTATTATACCCATTTTACAGCTCTGAAAAATGAGGTTAAGAGACTTTCCAGGGGCATTCAGGAATACTAAAGCACAAAACGATCTGATCCTGACTAGGAGAGCAAAAGACATTTAAAAAATTATTTATCATTGCATTTTAGTTTATTTTTCATCTATAATGAGGATTAAAGAAGTAGTAAGGTAGGTTCAGGCTAGATATGATGATAATAAATGTCAAGAGAGAAGGTCAAGCTGTAAAATTTTTATTCTTCTCTTCTTGCAGTCAAGGTGAATAACCTTTGGAGTAAAAAGGATAGGAAATAAAAGTTCATTAAGGTAATAGGGAGTCAATACCCAGTTCAAATAAGGAAATAATAAGAGGACAGCAAGCTAGCCCTTGACTTCTAATGAATTGGTGAATTTGATTAGTGAAGCACTGTCAGGAAAATTTAATATTATAGAGAATGGAAGATTTAACCTGGATAAGGGCAAATATACAAATGTCTAAGAAAGAATAGAGGCTATAAACTATATATTAATGAGCTTACCTACAATTTCTAACAGTTTATACTGTACTGAAGGACAGCTAAGGGGCACCATGAAAAGTGCCAGCCTAGAGCCAGGAAAATTTGTCTTCCTCAGTTTATATCTGTCTTCAGATACTTACTAGCTGTGTATCGCTGGGCAAGTTATTTCACCCCATTTCCCTCATTTTCCTCATTTGTCAAATGAGCTGGAGAAGGAAATGGCAAACCACTCCAGTATCTTTGCCAAGAAAACCCCAAATGGCATCATAAAAAGTCAGACATGACTGAACAACAACAAAATACCATATTGTCAAATGGATGATTAGTAAACATGACAGACAGATAGACAGAGAGATAGATGGAAATGAAAGTCTACCTTGAGAGGTAATGATTTCCTCTACATGGGAAGTCTTCAAAGAGAGACTAGATGACCTCTAATTGTGGAGTTTCATATGGTGGAGATTCTCTGAAAGGAGAGTAGAGAATGGACCTGGCATATGGCTTCTGAGGCTACTTCTAACTAAAATTCTATGTATGTGAATAGGACAGGTTTATTTCTCAGAGTGTTAACAATGAGCCAAATCCATTCATTTTATAAATAAAGAAACCTTGAGGTCCAAAGTCGTGAAATGGCTTGCCTAAGATCACACAATTAGTAAGTGTCAGTCAGAATTTGAACCAAGGTTTTCTACTTCCAAGTTCATTACTCTTTCCAAAATCTCCAAAATCCAAATCATTTTTGTATTCAGAAACTGACCTGGTTGTGGAAGTTCAGACCGTCTTTAACAAAATTCCAGGAGGTTGACTAAGCCTGAGCTCCTCTCCCCACCACCTTAGATTCTTAGACCCACTTTAGGTACCTGATACCCTAGAGATGGAATAATACCATGCTGTGTCTGCACATAACTCCCAAAGAAATAGGGGAACCACTTAGCTATTTCAGACATCTTGCCACTCACTATAGATATTGAATAGAAGAATGTGGTCTTGATATAGCCTCCATGGTAGGAATCTAAGACATCATCAAATATAACTCCTTCATTTTACAGATTAGGAAACTGAGACCCAGGGAGGACAAATGACTTTTCTAGAGCAGTGCAAGCATTAAATATCAGAGCTGGGATTCAAACCCATGTCTTCTGAATTAAAGTGCAGTGTTTCTCCCACTAAATTATATTCTCCTCAGCTCTATAGAAAGATGAGCTGTTATTTCATTATCGGTCAAAGGAACTTGGAGTATTGGACAGAGAGACGAAATAGAATTCAGCATTTAGACTCTGCCCCTGGCAAACAATGGATGGGAGAACCAAGAGCTTAAGCTCTAGGTGTCTTAGGAAACTCTCTAGGTCTGGAAGTTGCAGAGAAGGTACCAACAGGTATTAATAGAAAGATCCTAGATCTAGAGCTGGAGGGAAACAAGGCAGTCTAGGGCTAAGAGGATCCTGGAGGTCAGTGAATCAGCTCTCTTATTTTATAGATGAGGAAACTGAGGCTCAGAATAATCAATGGCTTTCCCACAGTAATGAAGCTACTAAATATCAGAGACAGAATTTGAATACAATTCTTCCTGACTCCAAGTCCAGCACTTTCACAACTATTCCAACTATGTCAAACCCTCCACCTGTGACATTCCTCAGTAAAGTCTGAATCAGATTAAAATGCAGTTGGGAAAAGTCTTAGAAAATATATTAAAATACAATGGATGGGCAAACTGCTTAATTCCTTTTGCCTTTCCTTCACCACCTTTCTGCCTTGGACCTGATTCTAAGACAGAAGATAAAGGTTTGGTTTTGTTTTTTAGTTGCAAAGCTCATGACATTTCATTTTTCTCATATTTTAAACCATATTCATTCATTCAATAAACATGTATTAAATTCCAAAAATACAATGGAACATTGATTATATTACTATGTGATTTTTCCAAGTTATGTTGTGGCCTGTAGGGATCCTTACGTAAGGTTTAGTGACCCTGTTTCTATTTGAATTTGACATCAATGGGGTGTTTTCAGCCATTTCAGTTGGGTTTGACTCTTTGTGAGCCCATTTCAGGTTTTCTTGGCAAAGATATTGGAGTGGTTTGCCATTTCGTTCTCTAGTTCATTTTAGAGATGAGGAAACTGAGGCAAACAGGCAAGGTTAAGTGACTTGTCTTCAGTGAGACTGGATTTGAACTCAAGAAATTGTCTTCCTGACTCCAGGCTCTTCACTCTACTACATCACCTACTTATCTACTTCCACTACACTGTCTTCAATGAGATGCCAAGCCCAGTTCTTAGCCCTCTGCCAGTGTTATCCAATCTCCCCCTCCCTCTGTGCAGGAGACACCTAGACTAAAACTGAAAATTACCCAGCTCCACTTACTCCATGCTAGTAACTTCTTTTCCAGCTAGAATTAAAGTGAGGATTAGCAGAGTCCACTCAGAGCTCCTGACACAGAGTTTTCCCTGAGACCTCTCCCCCCCCTTCCCCAGTGCCCTGAGCAGGGGTCTCTCACCCAGCAAGGAGCCTCAGAGCTCAGCGAAGGTTAATACCTTGGGAGCCTTTGGTAAAGTTGTTCTGGTTTCAGGCAAGAACCCCTCAAGTTCATTAAGAGCAAGAGGAAGTCCTCCCGTCTCTGATTCATGTCATTTCAATTGAAGAGGAGGTTGCTAGCATGCAACAGGATACCTTCCTGGTTTTAAAGCCTGCTGATCTTTGCCTTTAGACTTCTGGACAGTATTAATTTACATAGGCCTAACAACAAGCGTGGCACTCACTGCCTATCGAGTTACATGCAAACCATAAGTAAGCTTCCTGATGCAACTAATAAAGGAAATTGGGAAGGAAGGAACACTCTATCAATTATCAATAGGCAACTTGCAGGAACTGGACAAATTAAGCAAGGGAACAAACTAGTTAAAGGGGGCAATAGAGATTAAAAAAGGATTGCAGGCATTTTTTTAAGTTGTCCATTAAAAACTAGTTTCAAGAGCAAAATGCCCCTCTATCTTCAGAGCTCACAAACTATTGAGTTAGGTCAGAAAGACTACAGAATCCTTGTAAAAGTGAAAAGGTATATAGACTGAAACCTTGAACAAGATAGGATATCTTTCCTTTGAAGGTTAGCAAAATTCTCTTCCCTGACTTTTAGAATTAGAATTTGGGGATTCTAAAGCAAAGAAATACAAAAGATCATTTTTGTCCAACACTTCTTGTTATTGTTCAGTCGTTTTCATCATATCTGACTTTCTGGACCCCTTCTAGGGTTTTCTTAGCAAAGAGTGGTTTGTCATTTCTTTGCTCAGCTCATTTTAAAGATGAGGAAACTGAGGCAAACAGGTTAAGTGACTTGCCCAATGTCAGACAGTTAGTAAATATTTGAGACTAATGGGGAATCTGAGACCCCAAAAAAAGCATTACTTGCCCAAGGAATGGCAAAGCTGGAATTAGACCCCAGGTCTCCCAACTCCCTTATCCATGGTTCTTTCCATGACTCCATGTATTAAATAGGATGTTAGTGGTGAGGTTTTCCTCTTGATCCTTAAAGAACCATCTTCATTTTGTTATATGTGAAACCCTGACTCCATTGGATTTGTTAGAAAACAACCTCTAACAGCTCTTGTTCCACCTCTTGTTTCTATGCTTTTGCACAGGCAGCCTCCCTGTTCCGTTCTGTATCACCTCTCTCCTCTCTTCTGTTTTATAGATTGCTAGTTCTTGATGTAAATAATAAAGAAAACTGGAAAAGAAGGAGCCATCTATCAATTATCAATAAGCACATTTTCAAAGATCAAACTCTAGTACTACTTTCTACTTGAGGCCTATGCTGATCCTGCCATTTGTTGGAGGTCTCCCCACTCTACCTCTCTTCCTAAGAAACAAAACCTTGTATTTACGTTGTATAAATTTTGTATACATATTTCTCACTAAAAGAACGTAAGCTCCTTCAGGGCAGGGACTAGTCACTGTTGTCTTTGTATCGCCAACACCCAGCAAAGCATCTGGAATATAGTCAATAAATTAATAAAAAATCTTAGATAAATAAATATATGATTTGTTAGATTTCAGGAAAAGGATGTAACCATTAACTTGGTCAAAATATTGCATTGTTGGCACTGAAGCAAACAGCCTTGACATCGCCTTTCTTTCCAATGCTTATTATCAGTACTAGAATCATTGGCTATTCTTCATGGAACTGAACTAAATTTGTATTATAAACTCCTTAAGGGCAGAGATTGCTTTCTTTTAGACCTTATATCTAAGATACACAGTATGTTTCTTCGTATTGTTGAGGATTAAATAAAATCTTGTTGAAAGAATGAATGAATGAGTATTAGAAAAACAAATGAGCAATAGTATCATGGGAGCTGCTTTAAAACATTACAGAGCAATTATAATTATAAAACATACCTAGGAAGGGGGAAATAGAGAATTAGATCAGGAGAACAACAAAGATCCCAAGCATGAAACAAAATATAAACAAAAGAGTATTGTTGTTGTTGTTTCTAACCTTTCATGATCGCATTTGGGGTTTACGAGTATTTGTAAGGTTTTTAAGATATAGCTTTACCTGCATCCATTATTGAAAAGATCACAAACTAGGGGAAATAAGTCTGTTACTACCCTCAGAGGTTTCAAAAGCAGTCATGCCCTTTGACATGTTGAGTCATTGTTAGGTATACATCATAAGAGTATTACCAAAAAGAAAAGAAAAAGAGCTATTTGTTTAAAGATATATAAAGTAGCATCACTGATGTTTGAAAAGCCAAACAAGATGGAAGATATCCAGAAATAGGCTGTCCAACAAAAGCAATGGGTAAATTAATTTATATTCTATTCATGCAATTGAATATCAATTAGAAATTAAGATTAATGAGTCTGAGGGATGCAAAGAAATCCAGAAATACCTTTTAAAAATCAAATTCAAACTAGATAGATCTAAAGAACCAGAAAATATTCTGCATGTGCATATATACATATGTAGTTGTATATACATATATATATACACATATATATGTATATACATGCACACATATTTACTCTAACTATATATCTGGGAAAGTGTATAGGAATTACTGGACAAAGCCAGCTAATAGGAACTCATAGGGAGAGACCGATAAGTTGTTATAAACATGTTGAAATTAATTTATTTAAATATAAAGTCTTGGGTTTTACTCAGTAGTGTTAAATTTTAAAGATAACATCTATGAATGATTAAATGTTCATTATATCACTTTGAATGATACAAAACACTTTTCTCATAAAGAACATAAGCTAGTTGGTACAAATATTATTTATTAGTGTTTTGTAGATTAGAAAACAGAAGCTCAGGAAGGTCAGGATTCTACCAGCCTTTTAAAGCATCAGTTCTCTAGAGGGGGATAATGTGGAGTTTTTTATAATTCAGTGCCATCAGTTTTTAATTATTCATGCTAATCAAGTAAAGGAGCTGCCCTGATATACACAGCAGATTAAAAAGAATTCTTATTTGGCTTCCATATGCAGAACAAGTCACATTCTTATCATGCTTTGCAGTTTCCAAAGAGCCTTTTCCACCACAACTTTGTGAGGTAAGGGAAAGAGGACCCATCACAGCAGATAATTCACTCAAGGAAATTTTTATATAGACTACATATTCCTCTTTGGGTTTGAGGTGCTCTAACCCTGTCTGACTTGCTTCTTTGGGTTTTCTAAAATAGAGGTGATCTTTGGATCTGGAACAAGATATAAGAGGGTAACAGTTAGTTCCCTGTTCTACCATCTCTCATTTTACCCCTTAACCCTACACCCGCTCTCAAGGGCCTAATGACTCAGAATCGCAGAGCCTGAAGGGGCTTCAGAAATTGTCTGGTCAACTCTCATTTGATGAAGAGGAAAGAGCACTTTGGAAATTCTTAGAGACTCAGAATTCTTGGAGACTTAAAGGACTTTAGAACTAAGCACTGGAAGGAGGCTTAGACCGAAGAATGGTGGGACTGGAAGAAGTCTTGGAACAGAGCATGTGGGAGCTAGAATGAACCTGAGAGATTGGCTAGTGTTGCCAAATTCAAAAAGAAACACATCTCTGCTCTGCACATTAACTTTGAAAGCCACAGATTAATGTTATCTATGTTTTTTTTTAATTTTTATTTATTTTGTTAAGCATTTCCCAATTATATTTTAATCTGGATCTGGCTGAACTTGGGAGTTTTGTGGTTGCCGGTGGCCTTCAGGCCTCCAGTTTGACACCTTTTATTTATGCAATATCCTCATTTTACAGAGAAAGAAACACAGAAGAGCCAAGGCCACACCAGGGGCCACTGAAAAGCATGTCAGTTCTTAAAGTAGAAGAGCCCAGAACCTAGCTGTTGTTGGAAAAAAAGCTGCTTCAAAGAAAAAAAAAATTAAGTAGCCATCATTCCTCCCCTTTCCCTTCCTCACATCATTTTGGCCAAAAATCTTACTCCCAATGAGCTGTGGGCTACTCAGTATGTTTTTTCCTCTTGCTGAGTTGGGGGGCAGGCGAGAGAGTTTGGAAGGGAAAAGCTGTTTATTATTCAACCTTTGGTTCCAAAACCGGGCAAACACTGTTTATATGAAACATCAAAAGGCTCTGTCACAGATATCAATCCCATATTGTCTGAGCCTTTGCCAAATCAAATTAGGTTTTTTGACTTAATATTAAGTTTGACAAGCAAAAAGACTGTGAAAACCAGAATTCCAACTGGGTGTGCCCCTGTAATTCAGTAAATTTTTTTTAATGTTAAGATTCCAACAGTAGCCTCATTCTTCATGTCAGGATTAGATTACTGTCTGTATTTATCTTGTCTGGAAATCCACCTCATTGTATCCCTGACTTTTTTACCCCAACATTCAAATTCTTCAGGAATGGAAGGGAGACAGCAGACTCTGTTTGGGCTGGCAGCTGACTCCAAACCTGAGCAGCCTGGCTGGTCCTCCTCGTAGATACGTGGCCTTGATGTTCAGGAACCTCCTATTATGCTCACTTAGATGGGATAAGGCTAATATCTGTCAACCTTCCATCCCATCCACTCTTCCAAAGAGAAAATAACTTGATAAGCCATGCTCTCTAAATCACAGACAATATAATATCTCTTCTATCCATTCCCTTTTTTCCATCTACACGGCTACTTTCCAGGGACACATCATCATCATATCTCACCTATCTTTTTTGTAATTGTCTTCTAATTGGCTTACCAGCCTCAAGGGCCCTCTCTCCAAACCATCTTTCACACAGCTGCCAAAGTGATCATCTTAAACCACAGTTCTAACTAGGGTGCTCCTTGTGCTCAATAAACTTCACCATTTCCTTATTGCATTTAGGATAAAATATAAAAACCTTCGTTTGGCTTTTAAAGACCTTCATGTCCTGGTCCAAACTTTCCAGCATTTTCTGGTACAAACTTGTCGTTTTATTACGTTATTACTTATTTATATGGTCCTTACATACAACACTCTTATTTGCCATAAACGCACCTTTGAAATTGCCGTCTTCTATACCTAGAATGTATTCCCCTCTCCCTTGCTTTTCTCTTTTTTTAAGTTGAGTTATTTGGTTGTTACTTTAAAATAGCCAGTCAACTCTCTCCCTCCCTTTCCCCATTAGAGAAGGCATCATTTGGCAAAAAATTAATAGATATACTATGTCTTATTTATTTCTATCAGTTCTTTTTCTGGAGGTGGACATACACAATTCATTCTTCAAATAATATTGCTGTGTATAATGTTCTCTTGTTTCTGCTTGTTTCACTCTTCATAATTTCATGTAGGTCTTTCCATGTTTTTCCAAAATTAATCTGCTCATCATTGCTTATATTGCAACAGTGTTCCATCACAATTATATGTTACAACAGCTTCTTTAGCCATTCCCAAACTGATGGACATCCCTTTGATTTCTATTTCTTCATCACCAAAAAGAAAGCAGCTTTAAATATTTTATAGCATATAAATTCTTTTCTTTTTTGTTCATTTGTCATTTGGGAAATGACTAATATTCTTATATGCTTAACAAAATTAAATATTTTAGATATATATCTGAGGTTATTTTAAATGGCTTATCTCTTAACTACCTCTTCTTGCAAGACTGTGGGTGACTAATAGAAATGCTAATGATTTATGTAGGTTTATTTTATATCATATTACTTTGCTAAAATTATGAATAATTTCAACTAAATTTTAGTTGAATCTCTAGGATTATATATATACACAAATGTGTGTGTGTGTATATATATATATATATATATATTATATCTTCTGCAAAAAGAGATAGTTGTATTACTTCTTTGCCCATTCTTATTTCTTTTTCTTTTTTATTGCTATTGCTAGCACTTCTGATACAATATTAAATTATACTGGTAATAATGGGCATCCTTTTTAACTCCTGTTCTTAAAGGAAGGTAATGTTTGCTGATAGTTTTAAGTATATGCTTCTTATTAATCCTAGGAAAAATTCATTTTTACCTATGTTTTAAAAAAATTTTAATAGGAACGATTGTTTTATTTTGTCAAAAGTTTTCCAATTTAGTATTTAATTTGGGATTTTAAATTTGTTCTTTCTTGTTTTTTAATTGTATGCCCAATTCATTAATTAGTTCTTTCTGTATTTTATTGATATAAGCACTTAGAGATATAATCTTTTTCTATAATTACTGCTTTTGCTGTATTCCACAGGTTTTGGTATGTTGTCTCATTATCAACATTTTCTTCAACAAAAGTATTTATTGCTTCAATGATTTGATCTTTAACCCACTTGTTCTTTAAGAATAAGGCATTTAGTCTTAAATTAATTTTTATTTTATGTTTCCATGGCCCATTATTAAATATATATAATTTTGTTGCATTATGATCCAAAAGGGATACATTTAATTTTTCTGCATTTAGCTATAAAGTTTTTGTGTTCTAATATATGGTCAGTGATCTGTTCTTCTTAGAATCTTTTGATACTTTACAGATTCCATTCAAGTGTTATCTTCTGTAAGAAATGTCTGATCTTCCCTAATGGGTGCAAGTGTTTCCTCCATAGACCCCAAAAATTACATCGAATTTATTAGTATATACATATATATATATATATATAGGCTCTCCCAATGTAAGCTCCTTGATGGTAGAATCTGTTTCACTTTTTTTTTGTACCTCCAGCACATTGTACAACACATGGTACATGGTAGGAATTAATCAATACTTATTGAATAATAACTTTTTTTAATCCCCATGGTATAGTGGAGAAAGTGTTGGAGTAGACCTGAATTCACATCTTAACTCTAGCACTTAAAGAGTGTGGTCACACTAGGCCCTATCCCCAAAACAAAGAGGTAAGACAGAGAAGCAACCAGAATTCCTGATGAGTCTATAACTGCAAAGGAATTTTAACAGCTCCTAATTTGTCTAGGCTATCTCCACCCAAATGTAGACAGTGCGGTGGGGTAGAAAAAAAACAAAACAAAACAAAACATTGTATTAGGAATCTTAGGCTCTAAGTCAGGGTCCTGGTCTATGATTTACTATATACATGATGATGGACAAATCACTTTCTCTTCTTAAGCCTCATTGCTTTGCCTTCAATATTAAGAGGTCAGTCTTAATTATCTTTAAAGACAATTTTGAGTTGAGACCCTATATTAAGCCTCAGAGGCCTTTTGCTTAGTATCATACTATTTAACATTTTTATCAATGACTTAGATAAAGGCATATGTCAAGTATGTGTATTATCCATGTAGGTCTTCTAAGGATCCACATGGGTCTGCCTAAATGAAACTCACAAGGAGGCATGATTTGATGTCTAGAAATTTTACTCATAGTTTCTAAGTAAGACTTTAATTGCTGCCTGGAAAGGAGCAGGAGATTGGGCCAATAAAGTTGATTGGCTTTGCTCTCTAGAGAGAAAAGATTCCAGTCTAGAATCATATATATCCGCCCCATTAAATAATGTTAGTTTAGCAGAGTTGATTTTTAGGTTCTCATCACTTTCCTGATCTCTATCTTTCAATGGAGAGTGACTAAGTTGTAAATGAAAGTGTGACTCCCTTCCTATCAAATGCTAGTTAATGAAAGACCATAACAAATAATGAATTGTGAATAAACACATTCATCCAAGTTAATAGAAAATAGAAATAACAGAAATTATACAAATTTGAATACTAGAAAATATAGAATGGATGAATTCTCACCCCCACCCCCAGGAGTGAGAAATCTCAGAAGAAGAGGGAGAGACAGACAGAGAGAGAGCAGAATCTCACCGAAGGGGATATTTCCTAAAGTCTCTTGCATAGTAACTGGAAATAGGGACCTGCTCAAGGAACCACCTTTTTTAAACGTAAGCTTCTTCCTCAAAACTTTCTCTATCACTGTGGAACACTGTCCAAAGAGAGCCTGGGTCCACATGAGTCCCATCTCAAAACTGGCATCTAGAAAATGCACTCCTCCTTTTCTAAGTTCTCACCACCTTCATGTAAGATGGGTTATTGAGTAATTGTTTTCTTCATCCATGAAGTCTTACACAAATGCCTATGCTAGAATCACTAGATTACACATGAATAGCATGTTCGTCAAATACAGAGACCATACAAAGCTAGGAGGGATGCCTACCCTCCTGGGTGACAATGTCAGAATCCAAAAAGATCCTGAAAGTTTGGTACTTTAACCTGAATCAAATAAGATGAAATTCAATAGAGATAAACATAGAGTTTTATACTCTATTTTTTTTAAAAAATTCAACTTCACAAGTACAATATATGGGAGATATAGTCAGAAAATAGTTTGTCTGAAAAAAGTATTTCATCGATTATTAATTCAGTTTTAGTCATAGAAAAGCTACAATAATCTTAGGCTGCTTTGAGAAAAATTTTCTAATAATAAGGAAAGAATAGTCTCTGTATTTTGTCCTGATCAGATCACATCTTCTCAATACATTGTCCTAAGTTCTGGGTGCAAGATTTAAGAAGAATCTTGATAACCTGGAAAACATCTGGGAAAGAGGGAGAGTGAAACGGAATAGTGAATGATATTGAGTTCTTATACAAAAGTAGGCTGAAGAATGTTCGATCAATTTTCAGTTGTGTTCTACTCTTTGTGGCTTCATTTAAAGTTTCCTTGGCAAAACTCCTTTTACAGCTTATTTTACAGATGAGGAAACAAAGGCAAACAAGGTTAAGTGGTTTTCCCAGAATCACACAATTTGTGAGTATCTGAGAATAGATTTGAACTTAGGAAGATAAGTCTTCTTGACTCCAGGGCAGTTACTGCATCTACTTTGCCACCTGGCTGTGTAAGTTGAAAGAACTGAGGATTTGGGGCCTGAAGAAGAGAAGATTTGGGGGAATTGGTCAGTAAGCATTTCCTAGTAGCCTAGCATATGTCGAGGCACTTTACAAAGCACTGAGGGTACAAAGAGACGCAAAAGACAGTCCCTGCCTTCAGAGAATTCACAGTCTAATGGATAGTGGTCTTCAAATATTTGAAGCACTCTTATGTGGAAAAGGGCTTATACTTATTCTGATGGTACCAAAGAGGAGATTCAGAAGCTGTGATTAAATCAAATTTAGGAATGAATTTAGATTTAACATTGGGATAAACTCCCTAATAATTAGAGCTATCCAACCTCAGGAAGGATTATCTCCCTCCACTGAAGGTCTTCAAGCAAAGATTAAGTAACCACTTGTTGAAATTCTGAGAGAATATAAGCTCTCTGAGGTCAAGGTCTAATTTATTTTTATTACTTTTTCATTGATGCCTAGCACAGAGTTGAATGATATTTTAATGAGAATTCCTCTAAATAGATGGTCACTTTAAAATTCTGTGATTTTGTGAATCTGAATTCTATGTTTTGTCTTTGTTTTAGTATTGGGGATGAATCTTAAGAATACTGATCTAGATTTTGAAAACATCACTTTTGCATGTGACATCCAGATAATTACAATCTTTGCACAGGTATATATGGTGAGTGGGAGGTATATAGGGACAGGCTGATACAGATTTAATTCAGTCAATGAAAAAGAACTCTTAAAGAGAGAGTGGCAAAAAGAAGAATTTATGAGACAAAGGAACTTTATTTTTAACTATTTTTGTTTATTTTTAACATTAAAAAAAATTCTAAATTCCAAAATCTCTTCCTCCCTCCAGCCCTTCCCCCACCTATAGAAAAGGTAAGTAATATGATATTAATCATACAATTGACAATTTGATGGTAACATTAAGATTGTATTCTTCTAACTATAGCTGTGTATAATGTTCTCTTGGTTCTACTCTTTTACTATTCGTTATCCCATGTAGTTCTTTCCAAGTTTTCTTTTAAATTAGCCTGCTCATTATTTATTATGGCACAGAAGTATCCCATCACAACCATAAACCACAATTTGTTTAGCCATTCCCTAACTGATGGGCATTCCCTCAATTTCCAATTCTTTGTCACCACATAGAACTTCTATAAATATTTTGAAGCATATGGATTCTTTTCCATTTTTCCCTGATCTCCTTGGGAAACAGATCCAGCAATAGAGTTGCTAGGTCTAAGGGTATATGCAGTTTTATAACTGGGTATAGTTCCAAATTGCTTTCCAAAATGTTTGGATCAGTTCACAACTCCACCAACACTGTATGTGTTCCTATTATTCCAAATCCCCTTCAACATTTGTCATCCCACACTTTTGTCATTTTAGCCAGTCTGAGGTGATATCTTAGACATGTTTGGGTTTGCATTTGTAATTTAAACACGTTTTCATATACATACTGAATCTTAATTTTGTTCATATTTATTGCCAATTTATCTATTGGGGATGCCTCTTATTCTTATAAATTTGACAATGTTTTCTACATATTTTAGATATAAGATATTTTCTGAGGAGCTGCCTATAAAATTTCTTGCCAAGTCTTAAAGGTCATGTTCTGGCCAATGATCATTTCTTATATTTCATTATGCTAATTTAGCCTTTTGCCAGTACAATGAGTTTTAAGAGAAAATTCTTTTCAAACAATGTTTATGACGAGATCTAAAAGTTCTTTTTTTTTAAGCAAGTGTAAACTTTTTGCTCATTAAATGTTTTTCCACAGAACGTGAAAAAAAAATTTCCTGCCAAATTTCTGTTTTCCTTCTAATCTAAATCTATTTATCTGATTTGTACAAAACTTTTCAATTTAATATGCCCAAAATTATCCATTTTACATTTCACAATACTCTCCATTTCTCACTGACTAATAAACTTCCCTCCTAATCCGAAATCTGCTATGTAATATGTTCCCTCTACTTCTGCAGTTTATTCTCTAGAATCATTATTCAACTCTCAAGTCTCCTCAAAGATTCATCAAAAATGACAGCTAACCTCCAATTCCACAAAGCTCTATTCCCTCTTAAAGATAAAGTAATCACATCTATTGCCTTTGTGGGAGGTCTAATGAAATTGCTGTTACATTAATTACTACCCCCTACTTGTAATGTTTTAATGCCAGACTATAGGTTAAATGGCATAAAAGTCCTAAAAGCTAATAGGACCCTGTTACATGAATTAAGGTCCAACATTCAGGACATAATATCTGTCTTTCTGCAACTTCCACTGCTGCTGTTCACTGTTGACAACATAGGAATAGAAAGTACCAGACTTA
Organism: Gracilinanus agilis; assembly: GCF_016433145.1. Lineage (NCBI taxonomy): Eukaryota > Metazoa > Chordata > Mammalia > Didelphimorphia > Didelphidae > Gracilinanus > Gracilinanus agilis. The sequence goes on along the minus strand of NC_058131.1, from coordinate 361,275,519 downwards.
GAAGGATCCTCAAGGGTAACATTTGGAGAATTGGCTTTATTGCTGGACAGCATGTTTCAGGCACCAAATTGGCAAGCCTGAGTGTATCCGGAGGATGGTTACTAAGATGTTGAAAAAACTAGAGACCTTGGTATAGGGAAAACAATTAAAGGAAATGGAGAGAATAAATGGATCATGATAGTAGTCTGTCAGAAGGATAGTCTTATGCATAAAAAATTTTTGCTTATACCACTGGACCCTAGAGGATTGAACTAGCAACAATAGGGGGAACTTGCTCAGAATTGGAAACTTTTGCTCAATAGAAAACACATTTCTCTTTTGGTCAAGTAGAGTTAAATTTGATATAAATGAAGTGAGAAATATGTGTGTATATATCTATAACCCAAACATATATATGGATAAATAAAAAAAGAGTGAGAGAGAAAGGGAGAAAGAAAGAGACAGAAAAACAGACAGACAGACAGAGGGGAGATAGGAAGAAGAGAGCTTAGAGGAAAAAAACTCACAAGTGGAATTTCCCCAAAGTGAAAAGCACTGCCTCAAGTAAAGGGAGTTCTGTACCATTGCTGATCTTCAAGTGAAAGCTGAATAACTGCTTGTCAGGGATATTATAGAAGGGATTCCTACCTAAGTATGGGAGGGACCATATGTCCTGTGAGGTCCTTTCCAATTCTGAATTTCTGTGATCCTGTATGTCTGATGTTCATACAATGAAATCAAGAGCCCAAGGAGGTTTTATGTCTTATCAGTAGAAATAAGAAGTTCCCATTTTTTTTTTTGCAGATTCATGCTGGAACCCTATGCTCCAAACGAGATCCAACTTTGAACAGATTTTCCAAGGATTACTCTTCCTGAAATCACCTTAATCTTCTCTCCTACTTTTGAATCATAAACTATCTAGTTCATTATATCCAAAAGGAAACAGATCTTTGATTTCAACCTGATGAGACCTTAGAATTCATTTCTTCTAGCCTTCTTGCTTTAGAGATAAGAACATTAAGGATCACAGAAAGCAAATGGTTTTCCAAAGGTCACACAGGTAAATAGAAGAACCATGATTCAAACCCATGTCCTTTGATTCCAAATCAAGAATTCTTCCAATTTCACCAATCTGATGTTTCTGGTTACCTTTTGGGACGTTGAGAAAGTTACTTCTACTCTCTAGATCTAAGTTTCCTTATCTATCAAATAAGAATTATCTACATTTGGACTAATTTTGATAGATCATTGAGTTAAAGTCCTAACATTTGACTAGTGTAGAAATTGAAGTTACTTGCTCAAGGTTTCCTTTTAAGCTAATAGCAGAATTAGGACTTAGAGTTCAGATTTCAGGATCATAGGATTTAGAGCTAGAATGAGACCTTAACCATGAAACAGGAACCTCAGAGCTCATTAAGTACCAACAAGTCACTGAAGACTAAGTAACTTGGGTTTCCTGGGGAAAGTTCAACTTTCTAATTAATTGCAAACAGTAGTAATCACTGACTGAATACTATGTAATAGGTACCAAATATAATGCAGAATCTAATCTTTTTCTTCATCTAAAGATCATATAGCCAGCTACAATTAATTCAATTCAACTTAACAACATTTTTTCAGTATCTAACTGTTCAAAGCTCTTGAATTTGAATTCCAAGTTGAGAATCTTGTGTTTTTTCCTTAAAAGGAAGGGAAGTATTTATATAGTTCCTACTATATGCCAGAAATTATGCTAAGTACCTTTTCCTAATATTTTATAATTTAATGCTCACAATAATTCTGCAAGATGGGCTCTATTATTATCCTCATTTTACAATTGAGGAAACTGGAGTAAAAAAAGAGGTTAAGTGACCTTCCCAGAATTAAACAGATAGTAACTATATGAGGCTGGACATGGGCTCAAGCCTTCTTGACTCCAGGCCCATCGCTTTCTCCACCATGAATTGATTACCAAGCTGAAGATCAAAAAATTCCAATACTGTCATGGGAAAAGCATTGGTCAGGGTATCAGAATTGAATTTGGGGGCAGCTGGGTTACTCAGTGGATTGAGAGTCAAGCCCAGATATGAGAGGTCCTGGGTTCAAATCTGGCCTTAGACACTTCCCAGCTGTGTGACCCTGGGCAAGTCACTTGACCCCCATTGCCTACCCTTACCAATCTTCCACCTATAAGTCAATACACAGAAGTTAAGGGTTTAAAAAGAAAAAAAAAAGAAATATATACATGAGGTAGAAAAGTATGCAAATTGCAGTAGGAAGAAGGCAGAACTATCTTTTATAAAAAAAATAACAAAAACATTTATATAGCACCTACTATATGCCAGGCATTATGCTAAATACTTTACAAATATCTCATGTGATTCTCAAAATTTCCTTTTTACAGATAAGGAAACTGAGACTATTAGTTGTTAAATGACCTGCCCTAGATTGCACAGCTAGAAAGCATCTGAGGCCTGATTTGGACTCCAGTGTTCCTTCCTCCAGGCTCAGCAATCTATCCACTGTGCCACTTAGCTCTCTATTGAATCTGGCTAATAACTTGGAGTCAGCTGGCTAACAAATGTTAAGAAGAAGAAGAAGAATATGTAAAAGGCATGTCAAGATCCCCAAAAGAAAACCAGAGAAACAAACTCAAAACTTTATTGAGCAGTATAATAATTACTTCTATTTCTGGAGGGATTTAATTTAAGGTTTATAAAGTCGTTTCATACAACAACTCTGATAGGCAGGTAAATCAGAGATCATTACTGTGTGAGATGAAGCTCGGGAAGATGGTGGACTCGTCTCAATGAATCACTGAGACGGAGTCAGGGAGTTCTTCGATCAAAACACAGATCAAAACATGCTAGCATTCCTAGCTTAAGCCCCATTTCCCCAAACCATGGAATGGCAAAAAGTAAACTGATAGGCTGTCCCCATATATGATTCTAAGATATGCTAATAGTAGAATTGAAGTTGCTTTTGCTTTTGATTGGTTAAAATGCATGTGAATAAATTAGGGTAATGAGGCATTGTAAATTGTACATTCTGATTGGATTGTAACTCTCCAACTAGATTGTAACTCTCTAGTAATCAGCCAATAGAAAATGAGGGGAGGGACTGATTCACATTAGAGATGAAGATAAAAGGAGCCTGTATACTCCCTTATCTTGTATTTGCTTGCTGGCTGTTAACACCTATAACACTGGCTTAGTAAGTACCCATTCTCTGGAGGATGAATTAAAAGAGCCTTTGTCACATTAATACCGAATTCAAGGTTCTTTTGAGTAGGCAGTCATTTCTCGCAATTATCTCCATTTTTCAGATAAAGAAGCTGAGAGTCAGAGGTTATGTGATTTATCTGTGTGTGTGGTAGGTAATATAGGCATTGTTCTATTTATTTATTATTTTCTTATCTAGAGATGAGGAGACCAGAAGAGATGAAATGCCTTGCCTACATCCTATTTCTAGAAAATATGAGAGAGAATTAAACCAAGATCCCTTGGTTTGTGATCATCCCTCTATTTACAGTTGCCTCATTTGGGTGGAGGGGATGAGAAAGGAGTTCAAATTTACGATTTTATCAGTTTAAGCAATTGCCATTGCAGAAATTGATGTAGATTGTAAATTCTTTTACTTACAGATTTATAAAGTTCTCTGGGAGGCACTGAGGGGTTAAGTGAGTTGTCCATGATCATACAGCTGGTATTTTTGAGAGGAAAATAGTCCTTCCTTTGTGTTAAACAAGAGGCAGCTTGATGGCTCAGTAGATAGAGTGCCGGGCTGGGAATCAGGATCCAAATTTAGATTTTGCCTCAGACATTTACTATCTGTGTGATCCTGGCCTAGTCACTTAACTTCTATTTTCCTTAATTCACTGGAAAAGGAAATGCAAACCACTCTGTATAGCTGCCAAGAAAATCCCATGGACAGTATGGTCCACTGGATCACAAAGAATCAGACACAACTGAGCAACACATGTGTTGGGCATTATGCTAGAGATACAAATATAAAAAGAAAACACCATTCTTAAAATCAAAGAACTTATATTCTAGGAAAAGATGACACATGAAGAGAATGCTGACTAGGAAGGGGCATTTTGTTCAGGGAAGTCACAGAGGTAGTAAGTGAATTAGCTAAAATTACTAGATCATTGATAAACTATGGAGCAGGGATGCTGAACTCAACTAGAAATAGGAGTCATTAATCTATACAGAAGGATCTCTGCAGGCTGCATTTTGATTTCATTTTGAAATATGGTGTCTATGTTTTATTGTATTTTTATTTGTTTATTTTCTAATCACAGTTTAATATGATTTGTGCTGTACTTGAGTGGGTCACAGCCTGTATTTGATGCCTCTCTTGCACAGCACCCAGAGGAAAGAAACCATTATGATGATGATAGGTAACATTTATATATTGTTTTAAGGTTTGCAAAGTGCTTTACAAATATGATCTCATTTCATCCTAACAATCCTGAGATGTAGATGTTATGATGTTTATTCCCATTTTTCAGATGAGAATACTGAGGAAAGCAGAGGTTAAATTACTTATCTGATGTCACCTGACTAGCAAGTCTCTGATTCTGGATTTGAACTCAAATCTTCCTGAGTCCAGTGTCCAATCCACTCTGCCAAGCAACTGCTTTATGAAGGTACTTAAGAAGATCATACCAGAAGAGGGTTTGTTGAAGGAACTAAGGATGTTTCATCCTGAAAAAAATATTTTTATGTATCTCAGACATGCCAAAGGTTTGGGGTAGTAGAGATTAAGGCAATGGGAAAATAAAACTAAATATGGCATCAGAAGGTAGGAGATCAAATCCTGGCTATACCAGCCAACAAGTTCCTTCCTTATCCAAGCCTCAGTTTCTACTGGACCAGAAAACTTCTAGGTCCTTTCCAGCTCTGCACCCTATCATTAAGTTTCTACTGCTAAGGGAGAGATCTCAACCACTATAAAACAACCTGGGCCATTGTTATTGACCGACTTCTTCAAATAATGTGTAAATACAGATTCAGGAAGAGAGAAGAACCATTATCTAAAGTCTAACTTTGACATTTTTGTTTGCTATTTCATGTACTGGTTTTAAAACTTTAATTAAATCACTCTTCATAGGATCATAGCTGTAGAACTGGAAGGAACCTCAGAGGGTTCCATCACCATATGGATCATACCTTTATTCACTTGGTAGTCATTCTAATACAGGAATGCCATTTTATCTAGCTCTTGAAAGTTTGCAATACTCTTCCCATGAGGAAGGAAATTCAAACATTATCTCCCCCATTTTACAGGTAAGGAAACAGAGGCTCAGATAGGTTATATGGTTTATACAAAGTCACACAACTAAATAAGCAAATCTGGGATAGGAACCCAGATTTCCTGACTCAAAGATCAGTGCTCTTTCCCCTACATCATGATTAATTAGGCTTTCTTTTTGTTGCTGTTTAAATTCTGTCAGGACAATTCTGCCATGAAAGCTCCTCCATAACCTGCTGCCCCAAACAATGATTGATGCTAATAAATCTATTCATGTGTGTGTGGATTATGTGTTCACTCTCTTCATACTTAGGTTTCACTCACCAAAAGCTGTGATTAAGCTTGGAGGTTTTATTTCTTTTCCCATAACAGGATCAGTTTGGATCGACAAATATACACTAAATATGGTCTTTTCAGTGTTGATAAAAGACCTATAAAGTGAAGTGAGCAGTGTGATATAGTGGGAAAAGCATTGGATCTGGAGATGGAAGAAATGGACTTGAGTTACAGCTTCTTTATTCACTAGCTAGTTGATGTTATGCAAGATTTGAGCTTTCTGAGCCTCACCTTTATCAGCTATAAGATGGTGGACTATATATGGTTTCTAAGGTTATTTTGAACCTGAAATTCTATAACCTCATGAAACACCCACCCATACAGGTCAGGTGGGTTCAGAGTTTTTCTTATTTTCCTGGGTAAAGTGAAAAGACCATAGAGCTTGAAATATGAGAGACCTTAGTTTATTATTATTTTTTGCCTGAAGTATTTTAATAATATTTTCTTTTTCCCAATTACATGTAAAAATAATTGTCGACATTCATTTTTTAAACATTTTGAGGTTCAAAATCTTTTCCTCTTCCTCACCTTCCTTCTCTCCCTCCCTCACACCCTTCTTCCCTCACTGAGATAGTAAGCAGTCTGATACTGATGTTACATGTGAATTATGTAAAACATATTTCTATATTAGTCATTTTGTGAAAGAAATCTCAAGCAAAAAAAAGCAGTAGAAAGAATATGACTTATAATAAGTTTCAATCTGCTTTCAGACTTCATCAGTTCTTTCTCAGAGGGCAGATGTTTATGAGACTCAAATTTAAATTCCATCTCTCCCACCTATTGGATCTGTGACATATGAGCCAATCACAACCTCTCTGAGGCCCCATTTCCTCATCTATAAAACAGAGTTATTAACCAGACTTGTTGTGAAAGAAGATCTTGATAAAGTTGGCATTATCTTTATACTGAGATTACAAGGAATGGGGATTATTTAACTTGGAAAAAAAGACAGAAGAACATTCGATAATATTCTTTATATAAGAAAAAACACAGATGATTCTGACCCACTGTTTTTCACCTTTAAAGAAGAAGATAGAGCTCTGGACCTGGTGTCAGGAAGATGCTAAAGCTCTTATTTGAGGTCAAGCTTGGTCATGATAATTACAATGTTTAGTTATTATTTTTTATTTTTAGCTGTCTCCATTTGCATTGGTGTGGTCATTGAGTGTGTTGTTTTCCTGGATCCATGTATTTCACTCTGTACTGGTTCTTCCTATGCTTCTCTGAAGTTTTGACATCTATTTTTTCTTGTAGTGTGTTAGCGTCCTATTGCATTTCTGTACCTTAAAGACTTGATCAGCTGTTTATTCCCCCAAGTAATGGGTGGCTACTTTGTTTTCCCAAAATTATTTGCTTCTATAAAAGAAGTCATTTGTGTTTATGGCAGAAGAAAACAATGTCAAAGATATACATTGTATTAAATATGATGAGGGGCAACTAGGTAGCACAGTGGATAGGAAGAGCCAGTCCTGGAGTCAGGAGGATTCAAATCTGGCCTGAGGCACTTCCTAACTAAGTGACCCTGGACAAGTCATTTAACTTGAATTGTGTAGCTCTTACTGCTCTTCTGAGAATCAATATTAAGTGTATATATATCTATAGATCTATAGATCTATAGATATAGATATAGATAGATAGATAGATAGATAGATAGATAGATAGATAGATAGATAGATAGATAGATACTATTTATAGTAGTATAGGTAGATAGTTACTATTGACTCTAAGAGACAAGGTAAGGGTTTTAAGGATAATAATATTATAGTAGGTTATGTAGCATAATGATTATTATCTCAGTTCCAAAATGGAGGGAACTATAACTCAGGAAGGTTAAGAAAGAGTTATTTAAGGGGCAGCTGGCTAGCTCAGTAGATTGAGAGTCAGGCCTAGAGATGGGAGGTCCTAGGTTCAAATCCGGCCTCAGACACTTCCCAGCTATGTGACCTTGGGCAAGTCACTTGACCCCCATTGCCCACCCTTACCACTCTTCCACCAAGAAGCCAATACACAGAAGTTAAGGGTTTAAAAAAATAAAATAAATTATAAAAAAAGAAAGTTATTTAACCAAGAGTACAAAGGCAGAATTTGAATTAATTTTTGTTTTCTTCATCTAATGCTCTTTCCATTAACTCATAGTGCCTCCACAATACTTGGAAGGTCCAGCTCAGACTGAATCTCTTCTGATTATACCAGCCCAGGGTAGTATTTCTTCCCTCTACACTCTTAGAACATTTATACTCAATACCAATCATCTGTCATTTTTCATTTACTGCTTTGTGTTGCTTATTATTTATCTTTTCACAGTCAAAAAGCATTTATTAAGCACTTATTATGTACTAAACATTGTGCAAAGAACTGGTAATACTAAGAAAAGGAAAGATACAGCCTTCAAGGAGTTTATACACTAATGATAAAGACCCATTCAATTATTTACATACATACTAGACAAAGAGAGTATAAGTAGAGGTAATCACAGAAGGAAAATACTATTAGAAAACAAGAGAAACATTTAAAAATGAAAAAAATAATATATGTGGGAGGGAACACCTTCCTATAGAAAAAAGAAACTGAATCTTGAAGAAATCCAGGGAAGCAAGATGGTGGGGATGAGGAAAATAACCAGTAAAAAATCACAGAGTTAAGAGATTGTCTTGTGTTCAAGGAAAAGCAAGAAGGCCAGTGTCTTTGAATTGTAGAGGATGTGAAGAGGAGTAAGATATAAGAAGAGTGGAAAGGTGGGAAGGAAACAAGTTAAAAAGTCTTAGAACGCAAGAATTTTCTGTTTGATCCAGGATGTAATAGGAATCACTGAAGCTTGTTGAGTAGAGGGGAATCTGATCAGAAGCTCACTTTGGCAGCTAAGCTGAAAACAGACCAGAATAAGGAGAGATTCGAATTAGGGAAGACTAAGTAGAAGGCTACCCCAGTGATTTAGTTGTGAGGTGATACAGGCCTGCACCCAGTACCAGCTATGTGAAAGGAGAGAAGGGGACACATATGAAAGATACCATAAATTTAGCAATGATGAGACTTGGAAACACATCATATATATGGAGCGAGTACAAGTGAGGAATTGAGGATGATGTTGATGGCAGGAGCCTAGGTGACTGTAAGGATAATGGTACCTTTATAAGTAAAAAGGAAGATCAGGAAAGGGGAGGCTTTGAGAGAAAAGAAGATCTGTATATTTTGGATGTATTAAATTTTATAACCAGCTTTGGTTGTCTATAAAGAAGACTAATGTTATAGAGTGGCTTTATGAAGAGAAACTTGGGCTGAATATGTGGACTTGGAAATCACTTACATAGAGGAAATAATTGAATCCTTTGGGGTTGATGAAAGCACCAAGCAAGACATGTAGAAGAAGAGAGGAGGGCTCAAAACAGAATCTTAGAGGTGTAAGAGAAGAGACTAGATATTTAAGGTATGGTCGCCAGAAATCGATTAACTCGATTTCAAAATAAAATAGACCCAAGTCAGGATGACTTTTATGGTGGTTTATTTTACAATTAGGAAGGCTGAAGGTAGGGAAAATGAGAGAGAGAGAAACTCTGGCCCCAATCAGAGGCCCGAACCAGGTAGGAATTTAGAGGCCCCAGCAGAGGAGTACAGAGGTTAATTTAAAAAGTTTCTAGCCACAAGGCCTCCTCTAAGAAGAGAGGCCTCCTTGAGGCTAGAGCCTCCAGAAACGCCAAGGGAAGAGAAAGAGAGCCAGCCTAACTTACCCGCATGACAATTCAAAGGGAAGCAGTCTGAGGTCTCACCAGAGATCCTTCCATACCAAGTTCAAAGCGCCAACCCCCTCCACAGAAGTTACCATCATATTTAAAAGATAGCATCTTTCGTCACTTCCTGTGTCCACCTCCAATTTCAAGTGGACAAATGGCAGCCTTGACCCTGTTTTGGACTGCCCAAAGGGCAGTCCCTTGTTTTTGATTTGTCATTTACTATCATGTGTGGGTCATAGACCTCCCCCTCCCCACTTAATTCTAAGTTGGGTGGGGTGACATTTCTGGAGGCTAGAGTCTACACAAATGAATGAGGGTGAGCTAATTCCATTCACACAGAGGTCAGGTAATTCTTTGAGGTAAATTCCAAGTTCCAGTTTTTGCTACTTTTATCCCCTCTATTAATAGCCATGTAAAATTCTTTGACCTGGTATGGTAGAAGCAACATCTACTCCATTTAGTCTAGACCAATTTTTTCTTTCTAAAAATGCAATCAAACCATCTTGGTGACTTAATTGGTCTAGGGGAGTAAGTTTAAAATAGTTGATGTCAATGATTCATAAATTACTAACTGTATGACAGTTGCCTAAAGCATAAAAATCCCAGCATAAAATCAATCCAGGTTCCTCAGATTTCAGGTGAAGAGTAAGCTAGCAATACACTTCCAATCAGGTGCCACTATTTCAAATGTAGAGCTAGGTCTACCTTAACTTCCTGAATATCTCACACAGACTATTATCACTACCATTATCATCACCCCAATATTGGACCAAAATAAAATATGCTCTTTCTGAAGATTATCCCTCTCTTTTAATTTCTAAAACTCTGAGTCCAGGAGTAACGAAAGTTTATCAAAGTGAAATAGTAAGTTTGTGAAGTCTTTTTCAGTCACTGTGTGATTCTAGTCCAAAGTGAGTATCTTATTTTATCCAAGTTAGTTTTTCACAAAGTCAATAGGGTCTAGAATTCTCACTCCTCTACTCTTCTGAAGTTCATGGACTAGGAAAGAGGGCAATGGAGCATGTTAAATGACTCTTCTTTGCCATGTTCCTCAGAACAGCCATGCTCACCTGCCTTGAGATAAGTCTAGTCTAGCCCTTCTGTAGGGATTCCCTTCCCTCATAACAGCTGCAGAGCACTGAAACCAAACAGACTTAGGAAAGAATTTAGGTTGGGCTGCTTCTGGATATCACTAGAGGGGTAAAGGTCCATCACATTTTTAAATGAGGGGTTGTAAGACAGGTAATGGTTTTTCAAAAGGATTTTTTTTCTTAGAGAGAGAGAGAGAGAGAGAGAGAGAGAGAGAGAAACTCCTTTCCCCACTACCAATTTTCCCCTACTGTTCCCTATGGTTTTTCTTTCTTTCCCCAGGGCCATGCCACCTCTAAATATAATATACCAGAAATAATCATTTTATGAACAAATCAAATACATATAAATCAAGGAGTTTTACTCTTAAGATAGAATGACAATGCTATAAAGAAACTGGAATCTGGCTTCAAAACCCTGGATTCTAGTCATAACTCTTCTTATTTTCTAGTTTTGTGTCTGTAGCCAAGTCACTTAATTTCTCTCAGTCTCATCTTATTCATCTGTAAAAAGAGGGCATAAATATGATATACCCCCTACTATCTCACAGGTATGATGAAGCGAAAGGGCTTTATAAACCTTTACCATTCTCAAGACATGTGAGTTATTATTGCTTTCTCTGTGAAATTGCCTAGGTGCTTTCTCTTCTCTAGCCTTTAGTTTCCTCATTTTTAAAAGGAAGGAATCAAACTGATGATCTCACACTCGTCTATACTATACTCTCTGTTTAATTTTAAATTCTCTCTTTATTTCATTTTAAATTTTATTTAATTTTAATTTAAATGTATTTTAAATTAAATTTTATTTTAATTTAGATTTTATTTTAAATTCTCTTTTTAAGCCATCAAAAAAACAAACATTTCAATAATAATAGCTAACATTTACATAGTACCTACTATGTTCCAGGCTTTGGAATAAGAGGGTTACAATTATCATGTCATTTGATCCTTATCCTGGGAAATAAGTATTATGTTATAGCTGAGAAAAAAAAGGTCAAGTGACTTGCCCAGAGTCACATAGCTAGTGAGGATCTGAGCCCAGACTTGAAGTCGGGTCTTCCTAACTCCAAGTCCTGTATTCTGTGCCATACAACTTCCCCAATATGCAAAGAACAAAAAAGACTATTTCATATGAAAACGTGATTATCTGTTAATGTACAGGAATATATAATATATGCTATTTTACAAGATAATAACAAAACATCCCATTTGTGTCCCTGTCTGAACTTTTTAATTTTCCCTTTTATTTTTAATGTGTTTTTGCTTCTTTTTCTTTTTTCTTTCTTTCTTTTTTTTTTTTTTTTTTTTTTTTTGCATCTCACTCCCTATCCACTAACTTATCCTCTCTCCCATAGAAGCACTCTTTTGTAACAAATAATCCAACAAACACATCAACACATTGGCCAGGCCTGAAATTTTACGTGTGTTTCATTCTTCACTACTGGCTCATCACCTCTCTGCCAAGAGGTTTAGAGTATGTTTCATCATTAGTTTTCTAAAGCTCTGTATCTTCTGACCAATGAATGGCTTTGGCTCAAGTTACCCAGATTAGTTGTCTATACAACCTGAATTCACCAGTTAATTGCTCCTTGGTCCCTTCTATTCAGGCAGACTTAGATCTGTCCTCTACATCAGGAAAGAAAGGGAATGGAAGTTTTATGGGCCAATGACAAAGGACTTCATATGTAAATGTATTTTCTAGGGAGGGAGGCTGGCATGCTCCCGACTCAGGGGAACCAGAAGCTCTGGTTGTCAGAAGGGACTCCTGACAAAATAAACACACGGCCCCATAGCTCGTCCAAGTCTCACCGGGATCCTAAGATTTCATCAGCTTCTCTTGAATCATCAAGTACTGTTTTCACTCGGTGTTATGACTTAATTAATTCTTTTGACTCCAGGCAGAATGCAAGCATCTTTTCACCTGATTCTTTAAACAGAACAGCATACTCCAGATACCAACGCCCTCTTGGAGAGTGGGAGGAGAGGGAGCCAGTGCCAGCCTTCCTAGGTGCTAGGGAATAGTAAAAAGGGTCCAGAGGGGAATTGATATCATATGTCACCGTTCTAAGTCCTTTTTGCTTTCTAGACTTCTCATTTCAGGTTCTTATTTCTTCCCAATCTAACAAAGCTGCTTACTATCTTCTGGCAGCAAATTGGGCCAAATAACCCTTTTGTAATCTCTGCCTTTCACCTCAGGATCCCAAAGCACTCTATACACATCGGGCAACTAATCCTCCAAACAGCCCTGTGAGGGAAATAGCATTAGCTCCAGGCTTTAGTTGGGCAGGGTGCCTAACACAGTTTTGAATTCTGTCACAGAGGCTCATCAAGATGGATTGGAGCAGACCATAAAGATGATTATAGGACTAACCCGTGAGAATTAAATAGGGCTCATTCACGGGTCAGCATAAGATTTGCAGGTCTGAGTGACCTAAGAGGTCAACTAATCAAATAGGTAGGACTCAACTGAAACCTTAAGAGAGCAAAGGACTTGGCCACCATCACATGGTAAAGGAGGTGGGATTGAAACCTAAAGGCTTAGAATTCCAAATGCAAAGTTCTTTGCACTGTGTCACCCTTCCACATCATGTGGAGGCCAGCTTGAGTTCTCAGAGGGATTTTCTTCTTAGAGAAGAAAGTGATACACCTTGGCTGCCCAGCATTATCAAGTGGACCTGCCTGATTTTATGCTGCTTAAGTAGCAGCCTTGAACATCTACTATAAATGAGGAAGAAATTAGAATTAAAAGAAAGATGCCTGAGATTTTTGTGTGTGGTGTGAGGCAGGTCTGGTGTCAGGGAGGACCTAGGATTCAATCTGGCCTTAGACACTGCCTAGCCAAATAACCCTAGGCAAGTCACTTAACTCTGATTGCCTAGCCCTTGCCACCTTCTCTCTTAGAACAGGATAGGTAGGTAAGGCTTTAATATTTTTTCTAAACTTTTACCTTCCATCTGGAATGTATTGTTTCCAAGGTAGAAGATCAGTAAGCAGTAGGCAATGGGGATTAAGTGGCTTGCCCAGGGTCACATAGCTGGGAAATTTCTGGAGCCAAATTTGAACCCAGGACTTCCCATCCCTAGGCCTGACTCTCAATCCACTGAACCACCCAGCTGCCCCAACACACACACACACACACACACACACACACACACACACACACACAGTGATTTCATCCGTTTCCAGAACTTCGAATCAAAGCAGATCCTTATTTTCTCTGCTATTTTTAGTCTTAGAGAATTATCCACAGAACTAAGCTACCAAACCTAGTCCCCCTCAAACAGCCAGTACTCAAAATTAAATAGAAAATGAGGTTGGAAAACAAAAGCAACAATTATTGAATAAGTTGGTCAGTTCATTTTAGCAAGCATTCATTAAAGGCTTTCTGGGGAAAAGACCACAAACCCAGGGGTTGGGATAGAGAAGCAGGTATTACAGAGATCTGCTCTGGAGTCCTCCAGGCTGACCCGGGAGTTGAAGGTAGGACAAATAAGCAGGATACATAGTTGTCGTGGGTTGGGAGCTAGGTTTGAAGTTAAAAAGACCCGGTTTCAAATCTTGCATGTGTCATTTACTAGCTATGTGAGCATGAATAATTCATTGAACCTCACTGACCCTCCTTTCCCCAATCTTTATAGATTATTTATATTTATAGATTTTATATTTATATATGACATATTTATATTTATAGATTTTATAATGGGGATGATGATGTCTCATAGGATTTTTGTGGGGCTTTGTTGAAATAATATATGTAAAGTTCTTTGTATAGTCCTATTAGAATGAGTAATTATTAATCATGATATAAGCGCGTAAGAAATCAGTGCAAGAAAATGGATTGTGAAAAATTCATAGAGAAATATGAGGTAGAAAGGTCACTTTCACTTGGGTGGGGAGAGGCAAGGTGCTTAGGGAAGGCTTCAGAAAGAAGACTGAGTTGAGACTTGAAAGAAGGGAGGGACATCACAAAACAGACAAGGGAGAGTCTATAGTAAGCATGAGGAATAGAATAAATAAAGGCATGAAGACAGAAGGGCGCAGGCTGAAGAAAAAAGTCAAAAGCAGTTGTCCAAGGCAGTTAGTGAATAGAGAGCCAGGCCTGAAGGCAGGAAGTCCTGGGTTCAAATCTGGCCTCAGACACTTCCTAACTGTGTGACCCTGGGCAAGTCACTTGACTCCCATTGCCTAGCCCTTACCTCTCTTCTGCCTTAGAGCCAATAAATAGTATTAATTCTAAGACACAAAGTAAGGATTTAAAAAAAAAAAAGTAGTCATTCAATTTGGCTAGAAAACAGAGTAGATGAAGCAACAAAGTTGGATATAAAACTTGACATTGAATGCCAGGATTAGGATTACATACTTCCTTAGATAATCACTGCACAGCTACTGAAGGTTTTAGGGTAGAGGAATGATGAAATCACGGCAATGCTTTCAGGAGATTGCTTTGGTAGTGGTATGGACTGGAGAACTGATAAACCAGAGGGAGGCGGAACTGGTAGAAGGCTGCTGCTATAATACTCTAGGTGTGAAAATACCAGGGCCTGAATCTGGGTGGCTATAATGGCAGTACAGAGGAGTGGTTATGTTTGGCATATATTAACAAAGTAGAAAAGATGGCACTTAGCAATGATTAGATGAGGGAGGGGATTAAAGAAAGGAAAGCGACAAAGAGGACTGCCTAGAAGTATTGTGGTGCTAGAAATGGGGGACTAAAAAGTAGACAACTGTTTAGTGGGAATTAATGAGTTCGATTTTGGAGAAGTTAAGTAGGACATCCAGGGTGAGATACATGTAGGGGAGAGGCTAGAGGTGTAGTTAAAGATTTGGGAATCCTTTGCAAAGAGGTGATAGGTGAAACCATTTAGATGAAGTCACTAACAGAGAGTGCAGAAAGAAGAAAAGGACCTAGCACAGAATTTTAGGATACACCAAGGATCACAATATGGAAAAAGGATGAGGAGTCAACAAAAAAATTTATGAAATAATTAAGAGTCCTAGAAGAACCACAAGAATTTAGTGTCATCAAAACCAAGAAAGGTTATCAAAAAGAAATCCAGTGTCAAATAATATGGAGACGTCTTTTGTTTGTTTTCGGGTTTTTTTATGAGATTTTTTTCTGCTTCAACAGTGAAGATTTGGCTGTTGTTTTACGTTTGAGCAAAGACTTAGTTGAGCAAGCCCAATTAGTGATACACAGACACACAAATAAGATTCGGAAATCAAGCTTAGCTTATTTCAAAATCAAGACAATGGTTACTTTTTTTAAACCATAGAGAAAATAATCCTTGCGTTCTCTCCTCTGTTCCATTCTTAGTCCAGTGAAATAGGCAGTGAATTAGATTCTCCCACTACCTGAATGTCTATGCATTGTTATGATAGACAGGAAAGCAATGTTGGACTGTGGAAAGAAATTGAGATTCAGAGGACATTGGCTCAAATCTCAGCTATTCTACTTACTACTATATGACCTTGGGTAAGTCCCTCAATCTCTTTGAAGTCAGCTGCTTCATCTGTAAAAGAAGTTGAACTAGATGGCTTGGAAGGGCCCCTCTAGCTCTAAATCTACAATCTCATGATATTTAGTTGAAGCCCTCACTCTAATAGAATTGGCCTTCTTAACCCTGCCAGTAGGTTGTTGAAGAGTATCCTTTTCATGATTAAGTTCATCGTTTTAAATAAATAAATAAATTTATATATAAATATATTTTATATAAAAAATATATGATATATTTTATATGTAAAATTGACATATAAAATATAATTTATATATAGTTTTATATTTAAATATATAACATATATTTATATATAAAACCTATATTTATATATAAAATTATTTATTTATTTTGAGCTATAAACTTAATCATGAAGAGGATACTCTTCAACAATCTACCTGCAGGGTTAAGAAGACCATTATATGTGTGTGTGTGCACATATATATATATATATAAAAGGTCTAGAATTATCAACTACCTGTCACTTGGGATGCTAGCTTTCTCAATCTTCAGGGATCAGTTTATACATTTTCTAAATTAATGGATGCTGCTAAGCCCCAGTTTAGTTAACTTCAGAGGTGTAGTGTGATCGATCCTGCTGGGGATTTGGAATCAAAGGACCTGAGTTCAAATCCCAGTACCCATGTGACCTCAGGAAAGTTACATAATCTCTGTGGATTTCAGCCTCCTCATCTATAAAACAAGGGAGTTGCCCAAGATGGTCTCGAAGGTCCTTTTTGGTTCTAAAGCATCCCTGTCTCAGGCACAAACCCAACTAAACAAGAGTCTCCACTCTACATTGTTAATGAAGGGCTGGCCCTGCCTTGCCAAGGGTGTAACTCCCTTGATGTTTCTTGCTTGTTGAGAAAGCCAAAGCTCTGATTGGCTCACAAGGAAGTATTGTAAATAGCTCCTACCCTATCCAGATGGAATGTCCTATTAGGGCTTCTGTTAATGGGCATGTTCTCTCCCAGCTTTACAAACAAAATACCTTTGGCTTAATTTTGAAATGAACTCAGCCTTACCTCCAGGTCTGACTTGTGTTCCTGCATTTAATTAATTGGGCTTGCAGTTGATAAATCATCTGATTTGCACAAACAATTAAGTGTAATTAGTTGGGCGCACACAGATGTGCTTATAATCTATTATATGTGGCAACTGTGGCCAAACAAAATGAGAATAGCATTTCCAAATCTGCTCCTACTGGGTCTGCTACATTTGCTGCTAACAATCTGAAACACCGAACAGATGTATACTTCTGCAGATTGGATTTTATTACAAGACTTTCATTTTTCACATTTCACATTTCATTCTTCTTAGTGCCAGAGCAAGGTACCCATGTGACAGTCTCCCCGTGAAGGCTTCTGAAGGTAGACTGTTAGAGTAGAAAGAGAAGGAGGACCTGGAGTTGAATCCCTTCCCTATTTTACAGAAGTGGAGCCTGAGACTTAGAAAGGTTTTAGGATTCGTCCAAGGCTCCACAGAAAGTCAAAGAACTAATATTGCAATCATGGGTTCATAGTTTATAGCTGGAATGGAACTTAGAGACCACAGAGTCCAATACTCTCCATTTACAAATGCGTAAACTGAGGCACAGAAGGGTTAAGTAACTAGAATCACTGAGCTAGCAAATGTCTAATAGGACTCATCCTGGTTCCAAGTCCATTCCAAGTCCAGTACTCTCTCTTTTATTCCATACTTCCTCTTAACAGTTCAGGTCCTTTGGCTCCAAAAAGAGGGCATAGAGCACTTTTTACTATGCCACACTCCAGAGTCAAATAAATGGAGGTTCACAGTAGAATTCGTGCTCCTTATTTACCTCGATGGACTTGAGCAAATCCCTTCCCTACTCCCGACTTTCTTCATCCTCCATAAAATGAGGAACTTGCCCTAGTGGATGGCAGGGATCCCTTGTAAAGCATGTCTGCCCAATATAAGTTTTTGATTTGAACTTTATAGCCTCTGGTTGTTTATTGCCTGGGAATCATTTCCATCTCTGCAACTCTTTAAAAAGAATCGACATCGAGGGCCTTTTTCCAATAAAGGGCCTGTTGTTTTATGAGAGGAGTAGTAGGTGCTCTGTTTGTCTTTCCAAAGAACTGATTCTTTGATATTTTCCCTGTGTGTGAGAATTATAAAGAGAAAATGGGAATGGACTTCAATGTGATAATAACACATTAGGCCCCTTTGTAGAGAAGCATAAAGTCTTGCATGTGTGCATGTGGCTAATATGTTTATAGTTTATGGCAATACTGGTAGGCTGTGAGAAGTAGCTGTTAGCTCGGCTCCCTGGGAGGTGTTTCTTTCTGTCATCTCTCCTCTCCCAACCACCATCACCCCACCCTGTATATGCCATTAATAGGCCTCCTTATATAAAGTTGTCAGCAGATGCCAGGGCAGAAGATCAAAGTTCCCCCAAAGTGGATAAAAGAGAGCCTTGAGAGGCTGTCTGCCCAGGCAAGGGCTGTTACAGATGTTGGAGCCCACAGTGTCGTCATCGTTTGGGGTTCAAGATTTCTCAGGCCAGCAAGACCAAAATTCTCATTAAAAAGAATGATAGAGATGAAGGAAGAGAGAGAGTAAATCGACTGCTCTGTGAGCCAGGCTTGGGGGAGCTGCCATGTCTCCCTCCTTACTGAGATCTGGTTTTGGTCCCTTCCCAGAAATGCAAAATTCCAGTGCTGGAAAGAACACCCAGGCCAATACAGATCTGAGAAAGAGTCTGCTTTATAGAATCCCTACCAAGTGATCATCCTTTTACCCATGACGAGAGCAGGACTTGCTCATCAGCAAATATTTTAGTACCTGCCCTATATGCTAAGGCTACAAAGAAAAAGTGAGACCTATTCCCTGCTTTCAAGCAGTTTGCATTTTATAAGGAAAGATGACGCATACATATGCATATATAAGTGAGTGTGTACACACACACACACACACACACACACACACACACGCACGCATGCACGCACACAAGTGATCATGGAGAAAAGCTTTGAAGGAAAGAAGGGATCCTAAGAAGTGGGGTGGGGACATGAAAGGGGGAAGGATATATATTCCAAGAAAGAAGTGATAGCCAATGCATGAAGGTACAAAGATGGGAAGGGGTCTGTGACGACCTAAACAAAGGCCAGTTTGGTTGGAATGTAGAATATGGAAAGAAAAGTGATGTGACTGGAAAGACAGATTGGAACCAGCTTGTGAAGGGCTTTAAATGCTAAACAGAGGAGTCAGCCAGTCAACAGCAGTCAGTCAAGAAGCATTTATGATTTGTATTACAAGACAACAACTAGAAAACCCTGTATCGGATTGTTTACCATCTGGGAAAGGGGGAGAAGAAGGTGGGAGGGAAAGAGAGAATTTTGTTTGCAAAAGGTCAGAAAAATATTTTTAATTGTTTCTATGTCTAATTGAAAAATAAAAGGAATAAGTATAAAAAAAAAGAAACATTTATGAAGTATTTATTATGTGCCAGCATTGTATTAAGCACTGGGGGAGTATATCTAGAGCAGGCGTCTTGTCATCTGCCCTGGTATTTCCTCCCTTCTTGACACCAGGACCAGTGACTCTCCAGACAGGGACCTCCAGAGACATTCACATGCTCACTGCCCCCCG
Source organism: Gracilinanus agilis (assembly GCF_016433145.1). Lineage (NCBI taxonomy): Eukaryota > Metazoa > Chordata > Mammalia > Didelphimorphia > Didelphidae > Gracilinanus > Gracilinanus agilis. The sequence continues at coordinate 361,256,046 of NC_058131.1, read as the reverse complement.
CACACATACACACACCACATCTCAGGATAATTAATCCATTTAGTTTTCAGACACCACATTGGGACTGAGTTGAATGAAAACTCAACCTAAACCATAGCCCATATTTCACATCTATTCTAGCCATCCACCAGGCTTCCCAAGGTAGTCATCTCGATATATCTGCCTTGCTGCCTCATATATAATCTTCTCCACTTTCCATATTTTACTCTTATAATCTCTAGATAATTTCCCTATGACCTCTCTAGTAATCATATCAATATAATCATTGCTACTATAAATGTGTGAAAATAGACTTCCTCTGATTTCATTCATAATCACTCTGCTGACCAAACTTCCTTTTTAGGCTAGCTCTCTCCTTGATGTCTTACCTCCTATTAGAATGTGAATTGCTTAAATTCAGGAACTGTCTTGCTTTTATATTTGTGTCCTCAGCCCTAAATTAGCATCTGGCACATAGTGAGTATTTGATAAATGTTCATTCATTCATTTCCTTGAAGATCTCCAGGGATGGAGAGGGCAATATTGCCCACTTCAGTTTGGGACAGTTTCATCAGGAAACTTTCCCTATACTAAGTCTAAATCTACCTTTCTGTAACTTTTTCACATTGTTCCTAGTTCATCCCTTAAGGATCAATCAGAGCAAGTCTAAGAAGGGAGGCAGCACAGAACTTGGAACCATTTTGTAATTATCTTTGTTTCATGGGTTGTCGGGGCCAAACAATTCATCATTAGGTGAATAGCCAACCGATGATGTGCTCCATTGTAGTTAGCTTAGTTGGGCTAACTAGATGGATGTGTACTTAAAGCTCTTCTAGTACAGTAGAACTCACCAGAGCTTATACTTTAATGGCATCACTTTTAGCCTATACTCTACTGGTATAGCATTTGAGGATCATCTCTGTATCATGATGAGAAACTGGAATAGGACTTTGTGGAGGGGGAAACGAATTGAACAAAAGGAATAGAGTAAATGAGACTGCATTCAGGAAATTACTTAGCTCCTTCAATTATCCTATGCTCAGGATGGAAATAAAAGTCCATTTGTTAAATAACAACATTCTGTGAGAGTTGCGGTATGTCAGTAAGATATGAAATACGACAGTCTCTAAAGAACTTACATATCATGAAGAGGGCAATGGAGAGCTGTATGGTGGATGTGAGCAGGTTATATATAACCAATGAACTTTGAAGAAGATGAGTAAAATACAATCAAAGAAATGTATGACAGGAAGAGATAAGTAGTGTGGGTAGTGTTCCATTGGTATCTTCTTAAGTCAGTAGAAAACAAGGAAGATTTCTACTCTGTTACATGAACACACCATCGCTAATTTATAAAATGATATGGACAGAAGTTACATGGTATGGGCAGGCATGGAGAGGTTGTGATCAGCATCATTGGAAGGAACTCCCAGTCTGATGAAAAACCAGATGCATTTTTAGTTTTTGAACAATGGAGGGGGTGGTAGTGTCAATAATAATATCTTTCCTGCCTGAAGGCAGTTAAGATCCCTTTCAGATCTAGGATTCTATGAAATTATTGTGGTCAACAAAGACTTTTGTACCCCTAGAATAATGGCATTTTGAAAATACAGGAAAAAGATTCATTGAACATGTATTTATTGAGTACCTATCTGCAATGCACAATGCTCAGTATATTGGAGATGCCACATGGAATAGGGTACAATCACAGGATGAAAGGATTCTAAGAGAACTCAAAAATCATTTAAGCCAATGTGTATCTGGCCAAAAATCCCTTCTCAACATTTCTCAGTGCTTAGCCTTCATCTGCAAACTACTAGTAAGGGGAATCCTCCACTGCCCAAGTAGCCCAAGGTAGCCCATTTCACTTTTGGACAGATATCACCTTTAACAAGTATTTTGTTACATCAAGCTGAAACCTGTTTCTCTGTCATATATATCCATTGCTCCTAGTCCTGTCTCCTGGAACCAAGCAGAATAATCTAATCATTCTTCCACATGCAAAATCTTTAAACACTTTTAAAGACAGCTAGAATGACTTCCCTAAGTCTTTTCCTCTCCCTACTAAGCATTTCTTAATCCTTTGACTGATTCATGTATAGAATGACCTTCAGGCCCTTCCTCTTCCCCTTCCACAGGATGCTTTTCAGTTAATCAATTCCCTACTTAAATATGATTCCAAGATCTGTACTCAGACCAGATGTGTCTGAATAGAGCAAAATTAAGCAGCATTGGCAGAACCGTCACCCCCTTCTTTCTGGACATTCTCTTTAAGTGCAGACTACGATTAACTTTAAAGGTTATAAAATCACACATCATCATAGAGATGAAGTGCTGAGACCATAGGAGCAAAGGAAATGGTAAAAGTAGAGAGAAGAGCCCAGGAAAGAACCTTAATCAAATCAAATCTGGAGATTTAAATAAAAAAGGAATAAGAAAAATCACATGACTAGATGATTATGATTCCTTCAAAGGAAAGGGAGGAGAGAAAGCAGCTAAAAGGTGGAAATCAAGAGAAAAGCTATAGAGGTGGCTCAGTGGATTGAGAGCCAGGCATAGAGACAGGAGGTCCTAGGTTCAAATCTAGTCTCAGACACTTCCTAGCTGTATAACTCTGGGCAAGATACTGAACCCCCATTGTCTAGCCCTTACAACTCTTCTGCCTAGGAACCAATATACAATATTGATTCTAAGATGGAAATTAAGGGTGAGAAAACAAAAGAAGAGAAAAGGAAGCATACTGTAAATAATAATAAGGCAGAAGCATTAAGGGAAGCCTTATTTAAGATTAGGGAAACAAAGCATGCTTTTAGGCAGTAGAAAGAGAGAGAATGAAGATGCCTGTGAGAAGACTTGTTAGAGCAAAGCCCTAGAAGAAGGGGGAAAGGATGGGATCATGGGCAATAAGCAGGGGGTTAGCCTTAGCAAGGCATTTCAAAGAACCACAGAATATTCACTCCCTCCTCATTTTCAGTTTCTGAGGAAAAGGTGGCTGCTTTCCTTACCATGGCCAATTCCTCCCTTATTTGTGCCTCTGATCCCTTCTGGGAGCTTGCCACTTCAATAATTTCCTCTTTCTCAATTTCATGCACTTTATATTCCAGCCAGACAGTTCTATTAGCATTTTCCCAAATTATGCATTCCATCACTCATCTCTATGCCTCTATTGTGCCCCTGTCTCCTTATGCCTTGGAATGTGCTCCCTCCTCCTTTCTACATGTCAAAATCTTTACCTTCCTTTAAAGCTCAACTTGGATGCCTCCTCCTGTAATGCCACCTTTCCAGATTCCTCCAGCTGTTACAACTCTCTCCTTCCTAAAATTATCTTATATTTAGTTTTTTGCTTACATGTGGTATCCACCCAATAAAATGTAAGTTCTTTGAAGCCAGGAACTAATTCACTTTTGTCTTTGTGTCTCCAGTGATTGCTTAATTACTAAATGTTGATTGAATTGAATAAGGAAGCTGAGACCCAGGGATATGAAGTAAACAAAGTTGGGGTTAAACCCATGTGTTCTGACTCTAAGTCTAGTCTATTTTTCCCCCATTACATTATAGCTCCTACTATACCACCACCTCTAAGATGAGAGAGAACCTTTGATGGTGCTGAAGAGTTTTGAAGAAGGGCGAGGTGGAAGGCATTTAGTCTTGTTGAACGACATTACATTTACCAGCAAAATAGGAATCAAATCATCTGTTGCAAATATGGAACTAAAGATATAATGGGACTGGAGGAGTGAGAACTGGAGATATAGCGAGTTGGTCTCTAGATGGTCTCCAAGATCCCTTTCTACTATAATAATATCTGAGTCATTTACAAAAGGCAAGATTGGATGAATGCCTAAGAGACATAAAAATTCTATGGCTGTTCAGAGAAGTATAAGGCATCAGAACAGGTCATCAGAAGTGACCCTGCTAACTGACCCTAAGCTCTGCGAAGTCCTTCTAAATGGGACAGGCTTTGAGTCCAGTGACGGATGGTAGGTCTGAGGACTAGGCTAGCTAAGTGGAGAGACTCTCTTCACTAGAAGACTGGCCATCAGATGATGAATTTTATCAGTATCTCATGAAGCTCTCTACTAAGGTGTGTTTTGTTCAACATTTTTATCAATTATATGACTGTAGAAAGATGACATGCTTATAAAATGTGTAGATGACACAAGGTTGGGAGGGATAACTGACATATTGAATGACTCAGGATTTAAACAGTCTCTGACAAGTTAGAACAATGGGCTTAATCTTATAAGATGAAATTTAGTAAAGATAAATGTAAAATCCTATACTTGGTTTCAAAAAGTCAACTGAACGAGTAGATAATGGGAAAGGAGTGGCTAGAGAGTCTTGGGAAAAGAATCTGGGCAGAGAGGAATATGGTTAATGAGCTGTGAGTTAAAAATGAATTAACAGGGGGCAGCTGGGTAGCTCAGTGGAGTGAGAGTCAGGCCTAGAGACAGGAGGTCCTAGGTTCAAACCCGGCCTTAGCCACTTCCCAGCTGTGTGACCCTGGGCAGGTCACTTGACCCCCATTGCCCACCCTTACCACTCTTCCACCTATGAGACAATACACCAAAGTACAAGGGTTTAAAAAAATGAATTAACAATGTGACATGACCATCAAAAAAAAAAAAAAGCTCTAAAGAACTGGGGGGCAAAGGGGAGGGTGGAACCAGATCTGTGATTTATTTAATGTAGAGTCAACAGTGTATATAAGCTGTGATGGTGAACCTTTTAAAACCTTTTAGGGACCCCATGCTGAGCCACACCTTACCTCTGCCAGACTGCATGTAGTGCCCCATACCCCTACATTAGGAAGGGGTGGGACTGGGCTCCCAACTCCTCCAGGTCACCTCCTGCAGCCAGGGGAACTTTTCCCTGCACCCAACTGCCTGGGAGTGGGGAGGCAGAGTGAGGGGGAGCTGCCAAAGCCAAGAGAGGAAGGTTGGGGAAGCCTGGGAAGAAGGTGGCTCAGAGACTGAGTGTCCACCTCCTCACATTGTGGGGACAGGGATTGGGACCCCAGCTGGTTGGCCCAGGGGAAAGCCACATCCTATGGCACCGGGACCACCCATGCATCCAGTTATACCTGGGCTGTCCAATAGGTTGAGACCCACATTGGGGCAGGATCAAGGAACAGAGGGAGTACAGTTACTCTTTTGGGGAGTGAGTCACCCCCTAGACTGTTAGCCAACACGGAAGGAATAAAGAGGAGCTTTTTAGAGGGTGAGGCCCTGCTGGCTGGTAGGAGAGGAGACCCCCTTCTCCCCCGCTGCAGCCCTTAGACCCAGACAGCAGTGGAGGGAGAAAAGGAGGGGAGTGGCTGGAGCACTCAGCTCAGGAGAGGGAGTAAGTACAGAGGGGTGGGGAGGAGTGGTGGAGAGAGGGAATGGAGCAACTCAGCTAGGTGTGCCCAAAGAGAGGGTTCTGTGTGCCATCTTTGGCATACATACCATAGGTTCACCACCACAGCTATAGAGAGTTGAATCTTAGGTCAACACTAATTCTAAAACTTTTAGTCTATGAGAGTTGAGTAAAGACACTGAAAAGTTAAAGTGTCTTGTTCAGTATTGATCACACAGCCAATATATATCAGTGGTAGGACTTGAATTCAAGTCTTCCTCACTCTGAGGCCCTCTTATGATTCTCTGCCTCATATTGCCTCTCAAAGCACTCTGATGCTGCATTAATAGACAAAGCATATCTAGAATGTGAGAGATGATAGTCCTGCTCTACTCAGGGCATATCTAGGGGATGGAGGGAGGAAGGGAACAAGACTTAGCACCTACTATGTGCCAGTCACTGTGTTAAGTGCTTTACTAATGCTATCTCATTTGATGTCAGGACAACACTGTGAAGTAAGTATGATTATTTCCATTTTACAGATGAGGAAACAGGCAGTAAGATGTTTCATGATCACTACTAAGTACTGTATTAACCCAAATATAAGACCCCGAATATAGTGCCATCCTAAGTATTTTGAAGGGTAACTCAGAAAGAGGAAACATTATATTTTCTTCTTTTAAATTACAACTTTCTCCTAACTCATGAATAATGTAGGCACTTTATATTCAAAGTTTTTTCAAGGTTCTGAAATCAAGCTAAAGAAGTTTTAATGCCAACACTTTTATTAAAAATGTATTAATTTTATGGATACTTGTAAGAAGGACTACCTTCCAATATTTAATCATGTTCTCCTTCCTTTTCTATTTCCTCATCTCCCAAAGTGGAAACATTATTTTGAGTCATTGCCTTCCCAAAACACCATCTTCACTACCATCCATAATGTTCAATATACACCATTTTTTTAATCCAAGCACAATGGACTTCATCCCAAGAGTTTTTGATCCAGTTCCCTAATACAGTGGCAAACAGTTTATTTATTGGATGAAGTAAATTCATGGTTTCTGACCAACATCCACTTGTTATAGTCTTTCTTCAAATGATCTTTGAATGGCTTATTAATTACATCTAACACCTATAATTGCGACATCATTCCTCCCAGAATAATAACTAGGTCTGAGCGCATTTCAGCAATTCTCTTCTTCACATTTTCAGACAGGAAACCCTTGAACACATGGAGTACGGGCATTCCTCTCTGACACAGTAGCGCACCCAGACACCTACCCCAGACCATATTCAACCAATCTAACACAAGATCTTTATTCATCATCCCTTTTCCTGCACAGGAAAGATCACTCCTGATGGTAACTTTTCCTTAGGTAATGTTTTACACCTTAAAATTACGTAGGGAGTCAGTTTTCACCCATTAGCTGTGACTGCCAGCATCACAGTTCTAGTTTTCTCATTTCCAATAGCTTTAATCAACATTGATTTGGTGCCTTTAGTATTAACGGTGACATTTGATGGAATACCAAAACAAACAGGTGTTTGGTCGGCATTTCCCATCTGCCCTAGGAGATAGCCATGCTGTAAGATGACAGGGGTCAGTGGAAACGAAGTCTCCCTAAATCCCTGGTCTTTGGAGAGACACAGGCAGGCTTGACTGGATAGGAGGGGCAGGAGCTTGTGGAGTACTTCTTCACCTCCCCCCCCCCCCATCAGTTGGAAGTCAGTTAACTGTTTGGTAATGGTGAATATTTCTAGCTTGTTAACTTCTGGGCGAAGATGATAAGTGAATGGAGACTAAACCCCTATGTGACAATATCTTTCTCTGTATTATTTCCCCATAGGATAGAATAGGTGAAGCTTGATGACCTAGAAATAATTAATTCACTGGCTCAGAGGTTAGGAACAACTTCAGAGCTACTAGTAAAAGGAACTCGGCTTATGGAGAATGTGAGTATTTCCCCAAATTATCTGTCTGTATCCAGACACAGTTCCTAGATGATAAGGATTTAATGATATCTGGGAGTAGGAAGGGGGAGAAATGGTTTAGGGTTGAGAGGTAAGAGAAAACTACGTAAAACAGCTATGACAAATAAGCAGCCCCTGTCCCCAAAGGGGGAAATGTATCTTGAATGGCTGATCTCCTATCTAAGCCTCTAAATAGTCTTCTTTCTAAACCTAGATAGTCAAACTAAGGTAGACTGTGGTATTGCTTGAAGGTCTAACAAAAGTAAAGCAGCTTTGGCTGTCAGAGACAGAATGACCCAGCTCAGAGCTACACAGTTTGCCCCTCTGCTCAGATCCAAGAGCAAAGAGTCAGCATCAGGATCAGGACCCTGCAAGAAGGGTGACCTGGTTTTTTATACTAGGACTCCGACTGCCTTTAACTGCCCCCTCTTAGAGTTCTGGGGGGACACTATGGAATTTTGTGATGCAGCTTTAACCCCTCTCAGCAATATGGATCCCACAGCACACAATATACAACTTATGGTTTCAAAGCTGGAAGTGCTCAAATAAAGTGCAAATGTGACTTTCAAAGGTACATATTGGGGGGGGGGGAGGATCCCACTATATTCGGACTAAAACTGTAAGAGCAAAATAGGTTTGAAGCATTTTGGAAGCTTCGAGAGACAGGTAGCAGCTGAGATTCCAACTGGAACACAGCATCTGAGGCTAGATTTGAATATAGGTCATCTGACTCCAGACAGACCCAGTGTTCTCTATACACTTCACTACTTAAAGACCTGGCATCTGAAGTATTGTAGAAATGTGTCCAATTCTAGGCACCATATTTTAGTCAGTCAACAAGCATTTATTAAGCACCTAGTACGTATTGGGTATTGAACTGAGCCCTGAAGAAAAGATGAAAGCTGGAGAGCACCCAGAGGAATGTGCTCAAGATGTTGAAGGCTAAAAGTTGGAAGGAAATGAGGATGTTTAACTTGGAGAAATGTTGGGGTTAGCAGCATTATAGCTATCTATAGCTAGCTAGCTATTTATCTATTTGATATCTATATATCTATTTGAAAGAGATTTGACTTTTTTTTTTCTTTTTCTCCTTGGGGAAAAACAAAACAAAGAAACAAACTAGGATCACTGAAAAGTACAAAGAAATAGATTTCTACTCCATGTAAATGAAAGCTGTAGGATGGACTTCCTCTGCAGGGGATGTTTTCTGACACTATAAATCTCTGACCAGTGGCAGTGGACCAACTACCAGGGATGCTGTAGAGGCACTACCTGCCTAGGTCCTGGCTGCACCAGATGACTGCTAAGAACGTTTACAGAGATTTTGAGATTCTCTAAATACTTTGGATTTGCATCAATGGAACTGAGAGCTCACATGACTCCTTGATGCATCTTTCACCAGAGAACTAAAATGCTTACTTTCCAAAGGGGAAGTGGGAGCTCACTCCCTTCCAAGCTCCCGGGGCTGGTACTTCCCGAGAAACAACAGAACCAAGCCATTTTCTGAAGTTGAGGTGCCATGCATAATTCACCTAGCTTTCCACGGGGAGCTGTGTTCTCTTTATGGTGAGCCCACCAGTGCCCCATAGCCTGGCGGCCACTCTGACACAGGTAAACCTTCTCCAACTTTCCCCTGCCAGACTCCGGGCAGGGGGACAGCTGCAGGATGGGTTTTTCCTGCCCTGGCCCCCTGACGACAAGCTGCCACAGTGGATTCCGCAGACAACAGGGCTGCAGTATAGAAACCGGGCAGAACGACAAGGTAATAAATCATTAAAAAAAAAAAAAAAATCAGCCCTCAGATCACTTCCTCTCTGGAGTTGCAGCCTGATGCGTCACAGGAGGAAGAGATTTATCAGCACTTGGCCAGAATCCCTGTCTTCCTGAAGTCCCCAGGCTCAGAGCAGGTTGAGCAGAGGCAGTTTCTGGGAAGCCTCGGGAGAGGGCATAGCGAGTGCAAGATTTCGGGGGCTGGACAGAAGACGGAGGAGCCCGAGTGGACACGGGTGGGTGACAAGGCCAAACAATCCAAGCCAAAAATAGAACCTCAAAGCCTCCTTGAAATTTTCTCCCTGGAATCCACTGAATATTGCCCTTTAATCAGCTAATCGGAATAATTATTTGTAATTAGGTACGTGGCTGGGCTCACTGGCCGTACCAAGGAGGGGGGAAGGAGAGAAGCTCAACCTTCCGGCTCGTGACAGTCAGGATTCGCCGGGAGGTGCAGGAGGCTTGGGGCTAATTAGAGGCATTCTCCACCCCGGGGTGGGAGGTGTCACGATCTCTGCAAGAGACACCCCTCCGCGTGTCATTTCCCATGTAACAAATCCAGGAGGATGGAAGCGCTTTGATCTCCAGTTCTCCCCTCGGTGCTGATCACACTGGGAAGGGCCGCTTTAATGAAACCATCTTAGGGCAGTTTGCCGCCTTTGAAGTCGGGGAAAACGAGCTGCCAACAACTTTTCTGGTTGGGGAGGCTGCGGGCCGAGTCACTCAGCGTTGCTTAATGGCCAACCAGAAACTGGAACATCAAGACATCAAAGGTGAAGGTGGCATGTGATTAATAAACTAAGCTATTCATTTGTTTCTGCCTGAGAGGCAATCAGAGGAGTTATTGTCACTGGCTAATTTACATGTTGTGAAGGCTTGCTCCTGCTAGTCTGGCTGGCAGAAGAGCCCAGGAAATGCTGTGTATGTGGACTGGAGGCTTTCGAGGGGAGGATTTTTTTTTCCTCCTTCTGTATGGAAGGAGGGGAAGCTAGTGTATGGACCACTGGGCCTAGAATCAGGAAGAGCTGAGTTCAAATTTGACCTCAGGCATTTAAGTAACTCATCCTACTCAAACCACTTAACCTTCCTTTGCCTCAGTTCCTCTTCTATAAAATGGAGACACACTGGAGAAGGCAATGGCAAAAACCTCCACTATTTTCCTGAGAGAATCCCATGGATAAAACTCTAACATAGAGTCGAAAGGGAGCCCATGGAAACAACAACCTATAAAAGGGAAACCTTGAAAGATGCTGGGAGAAAGCAGAATGGATTTGTAGCCAGAGGACCTGGGTTCAAATCATGCTTCTGCCATAGCCTGTGTGAGTTTAAGCAAACTACTTGACCTCTCTGGGCCTTAGTTGTCTTATCACTAAGATGGACAAAATGGATCAACAAGCTCCTTTTCCCTGTAAATCACACATAATCTCTAAAGCAGAGTTTGAAGACAACTTAGTAGTCACTTATCCTAATTCCCAATGAGGAATCTAAGGCCCAGAGGGATGAAGGGACTTGTACAAGGTGACACATCATTTAAGTAGCAGAAACAGGATTTGAATTCAGGTCTTCTGTTTCCAAATCTGGTACTCTCTCCTCTAATCATTCTGCCTATAAAGTTCCTTGCTCCCTTGTAATGCTCCTATCTAAACTTATTTTTTTTCTTGTCATTTAGCTGTTTTTTGGCAAATCAAGTTTTCATGACTTGTTTTGGAGGTTTCTTGGCAAAGATTCTAGAGTAGTTTGATATTTCCTTCTCCAGCTCATTTTATAGATGTGGAAACTGGGGCAAACAGGGTTAAGTGACTTGCCCAGAGTCACATAATAAGTGACTTGCCCAGAGTCACATAGTAAGTGTCTGAAACAAATCTGAACTCAGAATGATGAGTCTTCCTGACTCCAGGCCTGGCATTCTATCTGCTGAGTCATGTGTAACTGCCCCATTTCTAAATAAGGCAACATTATTTGGAAGAACTGAAGAAGGGGAAAAGTGACTGACCAAGGCCTCGGTTTTACATGCCTTTCACTCTCCAAGCAGCATCTCCTTCTCCAAACAAAAGACAAAGAACACATTCTCTGGTGAAAAAGGAGACATGGTGTCATCCCCAAAGAAATGTTGTAGTTAAAATAAGATTAAACAACAGCAGTGAAATGTCTTTATATTAATTTGTCTCAGAGATCATTTTAGTATTTGTAATCTGTAAAATTCTGGAAAGAGCCCTTCAAACTCATCTGATCCCACCACCTCGTTTTAGAAAGGAAGAAATTAAAGCCTCTGGATGAAATTAAGTCACACAAATAGTAAATGACAGTAAGATTCCAAACCCACCTCCACTCATTGAAATCCAAGTTTTTATACTATATCACAGCTGTTTCCTCTTTTAGCGTAGCCTATGGAGCACTTTGCTCCTAAATGGAAGATTCCTCACTGACCAGGAATAGGGAAGGCTAGCCAAGTACATACCTTTTAGAGATGTTTATTTTGTTAGTTTGATCTCAGACTTACTGTGAATGAAAGTTGAGTAGTTATCCATAGGAAGCATTACCCAGGATATTAAGGCACTGCCCAGGAATGCACAACTAATAAGGTACAGTTAGGATGAGAATTCAGAACCCTGGATACCTCAGGTTGGCCTTCTAAAAGGATTTCCCTGGTTTCCTCCAGTACCATTCCAGTTTTCTTCTGTGGTCACATAAGAACTGGATCCACTTCTGCAATGGTTTTCAATTCACTCTTTGGGAGAGGATGTCATATTGGGAGGCTGGGTTCTTCCACAGGGAAATTACATTGATCCTTCAGAGAGAGAAAGAAAAAAAAGAAAAAAAAAGATTCATTACAAGCAGGACCTGTTGTATGTACAATGAGAACATGCCTTGCTTTTGGCAGAATAGACAGAAGTGGCAAAACAAAGATGACGATACCTAGCAGAATTCTTGGTCCTGCTGTCTGCCCTTTGATCCAGCCATACCACTGCTGGGTTTATACCCCAAAGAGATAATATGGAAAAAGACTTGTACAAAAATACTTATAGCTGTGCTCTTTGTGGTGGCAAAAAACTGGAAAATGAGAGCATGCCCTTCGATTGGGGAATGGCTGAACAAATTGTGGTATCTGTTGGTGATGGAATACTATTGTGCTGAAAGGAATAATAAACTGGAGGAATTCCATGTGAACTGGAATGACCTCCAGGAAGTGATGCAGAGCGAAAGGAGCAGAGCCAGATGAACATTATACACAGAGACCGATACACTGTGGTACAATCCAATGTAATGGACTTCTGTACTAGCAGCAATGCAATGACCCAGGACAATTCTGAGGGATTTATGAGAAAGAACGCTACCCACATCCAAAGAAAGAATTGTGGGAGTAGAAATGCAGAAGAAAGACATTTCCTTGATCACATGTGTTGGTGGGGATATGATTGGGGATGTAGACTCTAAACGATCACCCTAGTACAAATATCAATAATATGGAAATAGGTCTTGATCGATGACACATGTAAAACCAGTGGAAGATTTATAGGTTCCAGTTATTGGTCTGATTCCTTTATCATACCTCACCAAGATGGCCTTTCATTAACTCAGATACCCTTCATAATTGAAAGATCAGAGGATAGCTAGGTGCCTCAGTGGATTGAGAACCAGGCCCAGAGACAGAAGGTCCTGGGTTCAAATCTTACCTCAGACACTTCCTAGCTGTGTGACCCTGGGCAAGTCACTTAACCCCCACTGCCTAGCCCTTACCACTCTTCTGCCTTGGAACCAATACACATATTGATTCTAAGACAAAAGCAGAAAAAAAGAAAGGTCATAGGAGTATAGGATTACAGATTTAAAAGCTGGAAGGAACCTATGAAATTATCTTGTCCAGTGCCCTCATTTTGTAGATAGAGAAACTGAAGCTTGAAGAGGTTAAATGACTTGCCCAAGATCACACAAATAGAAGTTTCAGTAATAAAGGGCATGATTCAGACTAATCCTTTTAACTTCAAATTGAGTTCCCTTTCCATTAGACTACACTAGATTCAATTCAGGTTAACCAACATTTATTAAGTATCTAAGATATGGAAGGCATGAATTCCAAACATTTTTAGGAATAAAATACATAGCCTTCTCATGTCTAGGGCAGCACTGTAACCATTGGACTTCCCTCTCCTAGGGCTGAAGGGTCACCACTTTAAAATATCTGAGGATGAATCTGGATAAGGATCTCCCATATTTGAAGGCTTATCCAAACCTTATCGGACCCTCTGGAGTCAACAAGCAACTTGTATAACCTCTACTCCTTCTTGTTCTGGCCAGGCAAGAAATACCACAAAGACAGCATCACCTTATAGTATTGCAGCACTGGCTCACCCTCCAGGAATATGATTGGGGGATTGAAAAACAATTGCAAAAGCAAAAAGAGAAAGAACTGTTCCAGTTTGAACTTCACTGGGTTGATATTTCTCCATCGTTCTCCCAGAAGTCTCATCATTCTACAAGATGTCACCAGCCTTATTGACACTTCATCAGTACGCTTAGCCCTTGGAACCACTCTGACTGGAGGGTGGCATAGAAAGTGTCTCCAAAAACTTCCATTCAAGGAGGGTTCTCAGGCCAACCATCTCTTCTTTTCCCACCCAGCTAGGCAGGAACTGTTTTTCTTTTTTATATTTGTATCTCCAAGACCTAGCACAGTATCTGGCACATAGTAGGCTCTTAATAGTGTTTTTTGGTTGACATTATTTTGAATGGAAGTTGGAGTTGATTCTGATTTGTTCATGATCTCAGAAGAGTTATAGTAAAAGATGGTCTATAAGGGAATTCAAAAAACCATGATAGGTTCAAAACAGCCATAACATGCTATCCATAATGACTTTGAAGTGATAAGTGAACTTAAAGGCATTTTTAAGGGGAAGGGGTTGATCCTATTGCAAGATTGATAGATAACAAATGGACAGACTATGTGCTGCATTGGCTGCCATGAAATACTAAAAGAATCAAAGCAAGGCTGTCATTATATTGATTAGATCTTCTACGAAAGATTTACAAAAGGGCATAATAAGAATCAGGTAGAATAAGAATACATGTATAATATCTACTTTTTATAGCACTTTTTTCAGTATAACCCACTGAAACAAATGGTTTAAATGAAAATATTATTCCTATTTTCCAGATGACTATATAACCTACTCTGGTGCTATGATCCTAACTCACATTCAGACTGAGTTAGATACCAGTGGGAAAACAACAAATGAGTTCACAAGGAATCTACTAAAACTCATCTTTACGCAAACCAAAAAACCCAACTTGTAGACTTCAGGCCAATAGGACAATGAACAGATCTTTCACCAGATCACACCACTTTGGAAGCACTGAAACTTGTGGACCCTCAGAGTGAGATATACAAACAATAGAAGGACTTAAAAAGTCAGACACTCAGGTCAGACATTTCTCCTCACTCATTTCCTCAAAAGGCACAGAGCTCAAAGCTAACATAAAAGTAAAGAATTAGACTGGAAGAATGAACAAATTAAAAAAGAAGAAGAAGAACAATTCAATGAAAAAGGTCTACTTTGGTGAAAGGGTTTCTCAAGACTCAAACACAGAAGAAGAAAATTACTTGAAAGTATCTATACAAGTAAAGCCTCTAAGAAAAATGCAATTCAACTCAAGTCCAACAAGAAGTCCTAAAAGAGTTACATTAAGAATTAAAGATAGAGCTAAAAAAATTTTTTTAAATGAGGTCTATGGACAAATAAGGAAAATAACTCCTTGAAAGTTAGAATCTGATAGACAGGAGCTAATGAATCCATGAGACATAAATCAATAATAAAACTAAGTCCAGAAATTGGAAATATTGAAGAAGAGGTAAACAATCATGTAGGAAAAACAATTGACTTGGAAAATAGATTGAGGAGAATATTTTTTTTGTTTTAAATTATTTATTTATTTTGTTATTTTTAGTTGAATTCCTAATTCTCTACCTACCTCCCCTTCTACTTTTCCCCCACCTATCAAGGAGGCAAACAATAAGATAGCAATTATATAGGGAAATTGTGCAGAACATATCTCCATATTAGCCATGTCACAAAAGAAAAAAAGAAAAAGAACATACTTCAGTTCATTCTCAGAATTCATGAGTTCTCTCCCTAGAGGTGGATAGCAGTTTTCATCATAAATCCTTCAAAATTGTCTCAGATCATTGTATTAATAAGAGTAGTTAAGGCTTTTGTAGTTGACCATTTTTGCTACATTGCTATTTCTGTGTGCAATGATAAGAGAGATAATTTAAGTATCATTGGACTACATGAATCCCATTAACAAAAAAAAGTTTAAACTACATATTTCAAGTAATTATAAAGAAAAACTGCCCAGATATCTTAGAAACAGAGAGAAAAGTAGAAAATGAAATAATTCACTGTTAATTTCCTAAAAGAATCTCCCTCTCCCCACCTAAAAAAAAAAAAAAAAAAAAAAAAAAAAAAAAAAAAAAAAAAAGCAACTCCAGGATCATTACAGTCAAAATCCAGAGCACCCAGGTTAAGGAGAAAATATAGCCAGAAAGAATGTAAGTACTGTGGATCCACTGTCAGGATCACACAACAGTTAGTAACCATAATTATAGAGAAAAATGGGTTTAGAATCTGATGTTCCAAAAGGCAATGAATCTAAATAGCTAATAATAATCTACCCAGTAAAAATCAGTAAAACCTTTTAAGAGGAAAGTGAATATTTACTGAAATAGAGGACTTTCAAGTATTCTTGATGAAACACTAGAGTGGAATAGAAATATTTGACATACAAACACAGGAGTCAAGGGTAGCATGAAAAGGTAAACATGAGTGAGAAATCATAAGAGTCTAAATCATGTTAAAACTATTTACATTATTAAATGGAGAGCTGATAAATGTAACTCTTTCAGACTTTGTTATTACCAGGAAGCTTAGAAAGTCTTATTAGAAATAGACTAAGGTGTAATTCTATTATGCTGGGACGATCTCAAAAGAAAAATGGAATAAGGTGGAAGCGTAATGTAGAGTAGGAGAGGGGAAAAGGGAAAAGAATAATGGGAAAAATTCTCTCACAAAAATGGAGTCTAGGGGGCAGCTGGGTAGCTCAGTGGATTGAGAGTCAGGCCTAGAGATGAGAGGTCCTAGGTTCAAGTCCAGCCTCAGACACTTCCCAGCTGTGTGACCCTGGGCAAGTCACTTGACCCCCATTGCCTACCCTTACCACTCTTCCACCTATAAGTCAATACACAGAAGTTAAGGGTTTAAAATAAAAAAAAAATTATTAAAAAAAATGGAGTCTACAAGGAAGAATTTATACAATGAAGAAGGCAATGGCAGGTAACTGAACCTCACTCTTATTTGAACTGCTTCAAAAATCAAAGAAAAAAAACACATACGGCTGGGTACATAAATTTATCTTACCTAACAGAGAAATAAGAAGGAAAGGAGTTAACAAAAGAGAGATGGGGATAAAAGAGAGATTACATTAAGGAGAAAATGGTTAAAAGCAAAACAAACTCTTAAAGAAGGGATGAGTAAAAAAGAGAAGAATAAATATAAGAGTAAGATAGAAGGAAATACAGAGTTAGCTATCATAACTATGAATTTAAATTTGATGGAACTCATCCATAAAGTGAAAGAGGATAGCAGAATGGATTAAGAATTGGAAACCAACAATATGTTGTTTACAAGAAATACACAAATCAAAAAGATATACACAGAGCTAAAATAAGGGTGCCAGAGCTGAATATACTTCAGCTGAAGTTAAAAAAGGTAAGTGTGGCAAACATGATCTAAGACCAAGCAAATGCAAAAATAGACCACTAAAAGAGAGAGACTAATTTTACCAAAAGGATATAAGCATAAGAAACTTAATGTATTATTATAAATACTGAATGTATATGTACCAAATAGCATAGCATCTCAATTCTTAAAGGAAAAGCTGAGGGGCAGCTGGGTAGCTCAGTGGATTGAGAGCCAGGCCTAGAAACAGAAGGTCCTAAATTCAAATCTGACCTCAGACATGTCCTCCCTGTGTAGCCCTGGGCAAGTCACTTATCTCCCATTGCCTAGCTTTTATCACTCTCCTGCCTTGGAACCAATACACAGTTTCTAAGATTCTAAGATGTAAGGTGAGAGTTTAAAAAAAAAAAAGGAAAAGCTTAATGAATAATTATAGGAGGAAATAATAAAACTATAATCATGAGGGACCTCAATTGATTCCTTTCAGACATAGATAAATCTAACTAAAATAAACAAGAAACATGTTAAAGAGATGAAGAGTTTTAGAAAAATTATATATAAAAGATCTCTCAAGAATATTGAATGGGAACAGAAAGGAATTTATCTCTTAACTATGTTTATCACCGTGACAACAAATAATTATCTATTAAGGCATAAAAATCAATGAAGGAAATGACACAGGACAGTTCTGAGGGATTTATGGTAAAGAACGCTACCCACATTCAGAGGAAGGACTGCAGGAGAGGAAACATATAAGAAAAACAATTGCTTGACCACATGGGTTGAGGTGGACATGATTGGGGATGTAGACTCGAAACTACCACACCAATGCAACTATCAACAATTTGGAAATAGGTCTTGATTAATGACACATGTTAAAACCAGGGGAAATGTGCATCGGCCATGGGTAGGGGGGAGTGCGGGGGGTGAAGGGGAAAGTAGGAGCATGAATCATGTAACTGTGTTAAAAATGAATATTAATAAATGTTTAAAAAAATCAATGAAGGAAAGGAAAAATATTAAATGCCTCTGTTCTCTGTGAATAATGCAATAAAAATTACATTCAATATGGAGCCTTTGAAGCATAAATAAAAGATTAAATGGAAACCAACCTAATCTTAAAGAATGGGCAGATGAAAAACAAATTATAGAAATAATTAATTTCATTAAAATAGTAACAACAATAGGACAACATATGAAAATTTGTGGGATGTAGCCAAAGTAGTCCTTAGGGAAAATTTTATATTTTTAAACCCTTACCTCAATACAAGAAAAGGTAGATCAACAAATTGGACAAGCACCTAAAAAAAAACCCAGAAAAAAACATCAAATTAACTATACTCTATTAAACATCAAAATAAAAATCCTGAAAATAAAGAGAGAATAGCAAGATTTAAAATTAAAAAGTAAACTAATGAACTAATAAAGAAAACTAGAGATTTTTGTTTTGGGGGGTGTGAAACAGTAAAATAGATAAACCAATGACTAATTTGATTTTTAAAAAATTATCAGTATAACAATATAAAAAATAAAAGAGGAGAATTTACTATCATTATAGATGAAATAAAAGAAATTAGTAGGAAAATCTTACCCAAGTATATACTAGTAAAACTGATCATCTAAATTAAATGAATGAAATTTATAAAAATATAAATTTCCCAGATTAACAAATAATAATACTATCTTAGAAAAATAAAATGAACTCCATAAGAGAAAAAAAAAACAGAATCACAGGAATTTACTTGCAAATTCTAACAAACATTTAAATGACAATTAATTCTGATATTATATAAACTATAGCAGGAAGGAATCTATTCCATCTGTGACAAATATGTTCTTGATAACCAAACCAAGGAGAGGCAAACTATAGAATAATTTACCTACTGAATATTGATGCAAAAATTTTAAATAAAGTAATAGTAAAAAGTTTACAGTAATATATCACAGATTATATACTGTAACCCAGCTAGATTTATACCAAGAATACAGGATTGGTTTAATGTTAGGATGACAACAACAACAACAAAATCGTTATTTCAATAAATGCAAAAAATGCTTCTGACAAAAAACAGTGCCCATGTCTGATAAAAATACTGTAAAGTATAAAATTAAACAGAGCATTCCTTAAAATGATAAGTAGTATCTAGCTAAAATCAAGAGCAAGTGTTATCTGTGATGGGGATAAGCTAGAAGCCTTTCCAATAAGATAGGGGTGAAGAATGGATTTCCATTATCACCATTACAATTTATTATTTTTTATAAGAAATCTTACCTATAAGAATAAGATTAGGAAAATAAATTGGGGAAATAAGAATAGACAATGAAGAAATAAAACTCTTGCTTTTGCTTACAGAACCCTAACGAGTCAGCTAAAAAGGGAATTGAAACAATGAATGACTTCAGCAAAGTTGCAGGATATAAAATATACCCATATAAATCATAAACATTTCCACATATTAGCAACCAAAAAGCAAGAGGAAGATATAGAAAGAGAAATTCCATTTAACATAATTACATACAGTATAAAACACTTGGGATTGTACCTGCCAAGACACATACAGGAATTGCATGAACATAATCATAAAACACTCTACAAGAAGACAGGGCAGCTACATGGCACACTGGATAAAGTGCTGGGCCTGAAGTCAGAAAGACTCACCTTCCTGAGTTCAAATCTGGCCTCAGACACTTATTGTGTAATCCAGGACAAGTCGTTTAACCCCGTTGGCCTCAAATTCCTCATCTGTCAAATGAACTGGAGAAGGAAATGGCAAACTGCTCCAGGATTTTTGCCAAGAAAGTCCCGAATGGGGTCGAAATGACTGGAGCAAGTAAACAGCAACAACAACAGGAAACCTAGGTTTTGGATCCTGGTTGTGATAATTATTAGCTGTGTGACCCTGGGCAAGTAGCAGAAAGAGTCCTGAATTTGTAGTCAAAAGATGGGAGTTTATATCATGGTTTACTTCTGTCTTATATAACTTTGAGCAAATAATTTCCCTTCTCTGAGATCATTTCCTCAACTGCAAAATAAGAGTATGAGGCTAAATGATCAGCTAAATGACCAGATCTAAAAGCCTTCATCCTGACCTCTTAGCTATCTCTCAAATTTAAGTTTGATGACCATGCCTATGGCTTAATATGTTGAGACTAGTGTTGATAGGATGGAGGTACAGAGTTGGGGGAGGTAAGGGAAAAGCTGCCAGAATGTTCTTCCTTAAAACAGATAACATGGTGGGGCAGCTGGGTAGCTCAGTGGAGTGAGAGTCAGGCCTAGAGACAGGAAGTCCTAGGTTCAAACCCGGCCTCAGCCACTTCCCAGCTGTGTGACCCTGGGCAAGTCACTTGACCCCCATTGCCCACCCTTACCACTCTTCCACCTATGAGACAATACACTGAAATTAAGGGTTTATTTAAAAAAAAAAAAACAGATAACATGGTAACTAAATTGGCCTCCAAGAATTGATCTGGCCAAATCTGACCCCTGGACCCTAGAGAAAAGCTTAGGTGATGGAATAGGTAGGTTCAATTTCTGGGTCTGCCACTTGGTAATTTTGGCTTGGGCAAACCACTTAACATCTGAGCCTTAGTGTTCTTCATCTGCAAAATGGAGATAATAGTACTCACATTAACCACCTCACAGGGTTGTTTGAAGGAAAGTGCTTTGTAAATCATAGAAGGCAAAATCTTTTACTCTGTCTATGTTTGCCTGGTATCTAGCACAGTAAATGACACATAGATGGCAATAAATGAAATAATCCAACAAATACTTATTTGTTTTCTTGCTTGCCTGATCCACCTCAGTTACACTCAGACAATAGAGAATGAGAGCAACCACAGAAAATTATAATTGATTGTCGACTACCTGGGACCATTACTCAGAGGTAAAAACAAGTTAACAATATTCTCACTGCCTTTCTCATAGGCTAGCAAAGAGGAGGGGTTTTTGTCAGTCTTAAAAAGGTTCACCTATTAAATATAAATCTTCATCATTGTTAGTCTAAAAGCTATTAGAAAATCTAAAAGACTTCCTTTTTAATTCACAAAAAACCCAGTCTTCATAAGTGATGTAATAATGTTCAATCAACAGGCTGCTTCAGGCTTTCCCCTTTATTAGTAGACGGAGGGGATTCCAGAGAGGGACCCAATGTTATCTGAGGGCCATAGCCCTTGGCACAGGACAAGGAAAGTGAATTTGAAGCCCTCCCTACATCTGGAGTGTATCAGTTCTTTTCCTGGGTAGTATTACAGTAAACAATTATCTGTAGATCAGGAGACAGCAGGGACTTTAAAGGCCCAAATTACAGCAGGAGTGAGAGAGGGGAGTTGGGGGGAAGGGAGAATCCAGGAGATGAAAAGGCTCTGCAGGCATCTTATCTTTCTAATGAAACCAACCTGACAATCATGCTTGGCTATGCGGGAGGGTATTACACTGTCTGGGAGTATATAGTCATAGCATAGACTTCCCAGGCAAATAGCAAAAAGCCCCCCTGGAGAAGAGGGAGAAAGTACAGTAGGCTCCAGGGGATGGTTTCTAGTGGGGGAGTTGTCACATCATCTGGTCAGTTTTTAGACCTCCCTGGCTGGGATTAAGATCCTATTTTAGAGTCAACTATTTTTTTCAAGAGCTGGAGTATTGGAAAGTCACGGCTGCAGCTTCACAAAGCAGAGTTAATGCAGAAATGGCGCCACAGATGGCAATCCTTTTTATTATATAAAAGGGTCTCTCCATTATATTCCATTTAGACAAGTACTAGTCATTGTATAAAGTTCACCTCAAATCCTTTCTCCATGAAACCTTCCTTAAGCCACCACATTTCCTTGAACAATCACTGTTGCTCAGCCCTCATTTCTCCTCCAAACCACACTCTCTATACTCCAAAATATCCTCCAACTCACTACCAAAAGAAACTTCCTAAAGCACCATTAGGATAATCATCCGTCATGTACTGAAAAACCTTCAGTGGTTCCCCATTGCCAGCAGAACATAGTATCAATTCTTGGTTTTGCCTTTCAAATCTCTCCAAAGACTTTCAGCATACCTTTCTATCTTTAAGCTACTTTCCATTCAATATTCCACATTCCAGTCAAATAGAACTACTCTCCCTTCTCTTTTCTCGCTCCACTGTTCCAGTCTAATGTGGTAGTTATAGCTGAACAATCTTCTCTCTCTATTAATTCTATGGCTCTACTTATGTTGCCCCCATTCCATGAATGAAACTCCCTTTTTCAGTGCTTGTTGAAATATCTTCCTTCCTTCAATGGACCAATTCAATTGCTACCTCTTTTATGGAGATGCTACCATTGAAAATAATTTCTCTCCTCAAATTTCTCCTAACTTTTTCTCTGATTTTTTCCCTTTGCACTTACCTCATACTGCTTTGCATAGTTACTTGTGTCTATCTTTCCTTCCCTTTAGATTTCAAACTCCTTGAGAACAAGGTATATAAGATGTCTTTCTCCAGTACCCAGCATAATGCATAGCATACAATAATTACTTTAAAAGTTTGTCAAATGAGTGAATTAGTGGATGGATGGATGAATGGATTGATGATTCTCTTCTGACCTATCCTGCCTATCCCACTTGTTTCATTTTTATCATAGACTATTTGAGTTTTTTTGGTTATCTTTTGGAATGTGTGAGCTTTATCTACCCAATAAAATGATTAACTTCCATTTTCATAAATCAATAAGAAATGGAGTGTCATAGTCAGTGGAATATGCTAGTTCTTCTATATACTGGACATGAACTGTGGATTTTCAAGGATTTAGAATAACTGAATTTGCCCTCTATTTTTTTTTAACAAATAAAAAGAACTCTGACTCATGATTCAAGAGACTACCACTAACTTGCCATATGACTAAAGTTACTTCCTTTCTCTGGGGTTCAGTTTTCTCATGTGTATAATGAATGAATTGAATTATTTGAAATAAAAGGTCATTCCCAGCTCTAAAATTCTATATTCTCAGCCCCCTTTCAGCTCTGACATTTGGCCCTACAGATCTCTCTCTCACATATAGTAGTCTATAATTTTAAGCAAGCAACCTCATAATGTTAGGAATTCAGTTTTTTGTTTTGGCTTTGGGTTTTTAAGAGCAATTTTTCAAGTATGTTCTAGGGTCAGCATTGATTTAGCCCAATCTTCATCACCATCCCTCTCCAGAGCAAAGTATAATAGACAATATTCAGTATCCAGATCTTGGAGGCTTTGCAAGACCTTTCTAAGTGATTCTTGAATAATCAATGATTAAACTATGTACAGTGTTGTTTGTGTTAGGTATATTTTGTTATATTCTAAATCTTTGAAAAATATATATCATTAAAACATTACATTGTAACCTACTACTTTTGTCATCATTTCTTTTATTTAAAAATTTTTAATTCAATTTCATTTTATTTTCAATTTTGAATTCTTTCTCTTTGACTTCCCTCTCCTTACACTTTGAGAAATTAAGAAAAACAAAACCCATTACAAGTATATGTAATCAAACAAAGAGAGAGAGAGAGAGAGAGAGAGAGAAAGGAAGGAAG